>NC_081347.1:10206572-10239899 GCF_029784015.1 Lycium ferocissimum
TTTAAATTTGTACTTAAATATCGATAGTTTTGGTTGGTTTAAAATCTTTTATTGAGGTAAAAAAAAATTTAAATAAATCATATTTTCTTTTATAAGTTTATATATTATATACTTATATTTCTTAAAACTTTACAAGCTTATATATATTACATATAGAAAGGAAAAATTATGTATTCACAGACATGCACATAGAGAGCTCCAACTTTTCAATGAAATTCTTTTCTTTCTTTACAAGAAAAAGATGGTAATTTCAATAGTGCAAAGAAGCATTTTCAGAAAAGTAAAAACTTTAAAAGGCGATTCTAATTTTTTTTTTTTTAAAAAAAAAAAAAAGAACTAGGATTAATAATAAAATGAATTAAGAATTTATCTTATTTATTTAGATTTGAACACAAAAAGAATCTTTAGAATATTTAGAGCTCGAATATTTAAAAAAAAAAATTGTGAATTTAACGATGTGTCTTATGATATAACTGCGCGAAGCACAGCCAAATTCACTAGTAAAAACATAAGCTTCACCATTTCATTTTAAGGCGGATTAGTTTTATGTTTCTCACTTTTCTATTTTTCCATGTTCCAGAAAAGAACTACTCCATATATGTATTGTCTTCTTTTGTTACGAAAGAATATTAATTTGCTTATTTTGGAACAAGTCTTAAGAGATTAAAGGATTTGACTTATACAAATCAGTAATAGAAGCATTGAACTTTGCATATCCGAATGCCTAGTCAAAGTGCTTAGCTTCCAACTAAAGAGTTACTACTTGTAGTATATATTTTCAAGATTTAAATTTGATATTTTTAGTTAAGAGTGAAGGGATCTCAAGTGCCAACTGCACAAGTGGTGCATAGAAAATCTATGAGTAGACTTATTTTTGTTCTTCAAATCTGGCCCTTGAAAAAGGAAAAAACAGGACATGCTCTTATCCACTGATATTGGCCACACCTAAAACTAGTTCCATCTCCAACGGACAAAAAAAATAGCAAAAATCAATTGACATGGCTTTCTCTGCAGCTTTCTCACACACCTCCTTCACATACTCTTCATCTTTCTCACAAACAAGAAAAAGAATTAATTATACTCCTTTTAGAAATACCCCTTTTATTATTAAAGCTGAAAAAGATTCCTCTGAACCAAAAGAAAATAATGAGAAGCCAAAATCCCAACAAGCAGCAACAACTTCCTCTACAACAGCCACTGCAACAAAGCCTAAAAAACCTGTATATTCTAGTGAGTACTATTGATGAAATATTTGTCCATTTCGGTAAATTCATTTTTACAAATTTTCTTTATAGAGGATTATCTTTGTTTTTTGTTTAATGTTTTGTTTTGGTTGGCAGTGAAGAAAGGGCAGATAGTCAGGGTGGATAAGGAGAAGTATCTTAACAGCATCAATGTGAGTTTTGTTTTTTGTTTTTTTTTCTACTTCTAATATTGAATTTTTCATGAATTGAGTGGTTGTTTACTAGTAACACCTTCGAAATGCAATTATCAAAATTAGCATAGTAAATATAACCTTAATGGCTAATAACTAAAATGAAATACAATTCACGACTAAGTGATAAATATAGTATGACATACATACATTTTGTATTTATTGATTTAATGTAAATATAAATGTACATAAAGTTTTTCCAATTAGCATTACACCCACCACATGCATGTCCGTGCTAATGAATTCAGACTAAGTATGACTAGCTCCAATGTTGATAATGGCATTGACTAGGATGGTCTGAGAATTAGAAGGAAATAAGAAAGAAAAAAAAATCAGACTAAAGTTAGTTACTTTTTAAAAAAAAAAGGAAAATTAGATAGTCAACTAGATATCCATCCTAGAAACGGATCTCTATCATGATCATCTCAAAAAGAAAGCAAAAAATCTGAAAACTACATAAAACATTAAGGTAGTGAATTTTCATTATTAGGTAAATGGCCAAACATGCAATTATGGGAAGATGAGAACTCTGGACTCCTTATAAGGCTTGAGCAATCCTCTTTCCTTTGAGCTAGCTTTTGGGTCCCTAATTTGGCATGGTATCAGAGCCAGGCCAGACCCGATCTGATGTGGGCCCTCGGACCAATTGATCAGTCCTGGATCGATGGGATGAAAATGCCTCAGGTCCATGAATACGTGAGGGGTGAAGAGAATATACCACATTGGTGACGAACGAGAACTCTGGGCTCCTTATAAGGCTTGAGCAATCCTCCCTTCTCCTTTTAAGCTAGCTTTTGGAGTGTGAGTTAGGCTCAAGCCCTAGTTTTGACATCTAACACACATTGCTTTGGTATGATTAAGAAAATATTCTAGTAATTTGAGCGTGGAAAAGGAGTTTTGGTGTCTAAATTTTGCCACGGTAAATATCAAGGATCTTTGTTGAATTATAAAAGTGGACTGTCTAACAGGGTTTTTACAATTTTTCAGTACTTGTCTGTGGATCATCCACCTTATTACAAAGGCCTGGACTACATTTATGAAGACCGTGGTGAGGTACCATTTTCTGATTTTTCCACTAATATATCTATGTTGGTAAGGGCTAGTTTAGAGGAATGTCAAGGGAAAATGCAATTTGAAATTACAATTTTATTCAATCATTTGGTATTCGATATTCACGGATCAATTAATTCAAAATCATGTCAATTCTTTTTTTTTTTTTGGGGGGGGGGGGGGGGTTGGGGGTGGGGTATAATGGAGGAAACCATTTTAAAAAATATTTATCAATTTTTCCATGTTTGATTAATCAAATTTTCAGGAACATATTCTCTCCAGTAAAATAAATTCCTTAAAAATGAGAAAAATGATTTCCCCGACGAAAGTAGGAAAAAAAAAAAAGATTGATAAGTGACAATGTGACATCCAGGGGCGCAGCTAGGTAGGCATCAGGGGGTTCATATGAATCCTCTCAGCGAAAATTACACTATATGTACGATGTTAAAAAAAAAATATATATATATATATATAGTAGATATGGAACCTCCTTGGCTTCTTCGTGTGTTTACTTCTTCATATTTTTAAAGCACTTGGTGAAAATCCTGACTCCGCCACTAATGACATCCACGTCCACCCATCTCCTAACCTTCACCAATACCACCCTATCCGCTGTCCGTACCGCTTGCATAGATTATATATAAATACTTTTGATATATAAATACTTTTGATATAATAATTTTTGCTTCCTCACTAAACATCAACAAATAAATTAGAAAATTACTTACTTTCCAAAAAAAAACATTTTCGTTCGTACCAAACAAACAGTGGGCCCTTCATAGGATGCGCTGCTTACAAAATTTGAACCGCATTCACTATTAGTAAGAGTTGGGAGGAAGGAAAAAAGAACTCTTTTACTTTTAATCATATTCCACTTGGTAACGCATTGTTTTTAATTATTATTTTTTGGTATGCGTTGGTTTTATTGATTTTATTTATTTAAGGTGTTGCATTAATCGTATCTCTTGTTAGGTGTTGGATTTGCGTATATTTGAGACAGGAGAATATGCACTCGTAAGTATACCTGTACCAAATTCAATTGATTGCATTCTTATTTCCTCTGTTGACAAACCATAGAATTAGCTGATCAGTCACTATTATCTTTATTTTATTTTATTTCGTTTCTTTTTTATAGTAAACGATATAAGAACTGAGAAAAAAGAAGTTGCAAACATTTCCTTTTAATAACTTAGCAACATTTTCAAGTAATAAGGAAAAAGAAAATTTGAACTGGAAGTGATGTTGATGAGAGTTGAACCTTCATCACAATCTCTCTCTTACTGCGTGTGATTAGCCGCTATTCTAAAAATTGGAATCCTAAAATAGGTGAAAGATGAATTTCTAAGATATAGGTCAGGTTAAGTACAAAAACAAGTATAATCAAATACTTTGTACTCGTAGTAAACCTGCAACACACACTTAATATTTAGGTGATTTTTTTACTTGGTAAACTTTATCTCATACTGAGAGTGTCTCACCATAAATTATTGGAATTCTAACTGTACGCTCTTACGGCGCATGATAAGATACAAATAAGACGACACGGTTTCTTGGGAACTAATTGGCTACAAAAAGAAACAACATATTACTTTCATTAGAATCTTGAACCTAACATCTTTTACCCTTTCCAACATATATATAAATATAATAATCGTTTTTATTAATTCAAACAACGGAGACATTGTCCATATAAAACCTGACACTTTGCCTATGCTACAGATTGGATGGATTGGAATACCAACTGCACCAGCTTGGCTTCCAACAGAGATGCTAATTAAGGTAATTAGCCTTTTAAATCATTCAAAATACTATAGCAATTTGCATAGTCTCATACTCATGTTGAACCTTATGATACACTACACCTCCTTGCACGTAATATTTAATGATACAGTTTATACCTTTGCTAAAAAGCCGTGGTTGTTAAAGTAACCCACAGATTCCCTAACCAAATCCAAATTTTGCAGTCTGATAAGCTGGATTACGAGAGAATATAGTAGAGAGCCCACAATTTCAGACCAGCACAAGCCAGACAAGATTATATCAAATTATCAGATAGACCAATGCTCATCGAAGATTAAGAGAGATGGGGATGGACACACCTCCAGAATTTACTTTAGTGATAGCTAAATGTATTGTTCTATTCTTAACGATCACTCAATCCTCTTCTCATTTGACACTAAAGAATCGTCAAGTTGATTCTTAATAAGCTTAAAAGGAGTATCCAATAGGTGCTGATTCAATCAGTAGGTAATGGTACGCAAGAGAAACTCCAACAACGATTAAAAGCCATTGTAGATCAACAGAGATAAGATATCAGTTAACATTAAATACCTTCCACATTGAATAGAATGGAATTAGTTTACAAATGAATAGCGAAATCTGTTCAAGTGTACCACTAAATATTTCATAAAAAATTATGGTGTATAAACAAATATACAGTAGGCAGGTAATAGGAAGGTCTCAGTGCACAGCAGCCTGTAAAAAAGGGAAAACGAAGAGTAGGTGTATCGAGTATAAGCTATCTATATCTTTTTGCTGTAAACAATGCTGTGCTTGGTATCAATATATGAAAGCAAAGCAATGAGGGTGGAGAATGACATGAAGAAACTACTAAAGAGAGGATGCCAGCCAAAAGCAGAACTTACAGCCTTCTCCTAGCACGCTTAGTGGCATTCATAAGTTCCACTAACGAAGGAAGGGGTCGAGGCACTGGCACATTCATAGATCGGTATAGTTTTCTTAAACTTGGATTATAACTCTTTGACAATCCAACAGCTGACTCAGAAATACAATACTCCGTTTCTGTACGCATCAAGATCTCCTCTTTACTCCTGATGTCTAAAACTTCACTTACTGCCGAGGTCTCACCAGCTTCCACCACAACCTCTTCGTTCTTAAAAGAAATAACCTGTAACTCATCGGAACCTCTGAATACAGAATCATTATCTGGAAGTATAGGCTCCTTTTCTTCATGTTTGAAATAAGAACCATTGAGCCCAATCCTCGCCCTACCAAATAATGTTACTGAAGCTGTTTTGCTTGGAGGAGACAAATGTGACTTCCTACAAATGCTAATAGATGTCGTCGTCGATTGGGAGTTGCCTGCATAATCTTGAGCATTGCTCTTGGCCAAAGGTGAGCTTGAAACCTCAACCACATCTGGAGCTGATTCTGTATCAACTTCAGATTCCACGTCTGTGGTAAACCCCAGAAGTTGCCAGAAAGGGTCATCAAAATTCCGATGTTGATTAATATGACGCTTCACATAATCCAGCTCCATAGCCTTGCAACTAGGTGTTGTAGAGACAACCCACCTAGGTGCAAGAAGTTGCAAAGCCCACTCCAGTTCTTCCTTTGATGAATGTATGGTGTAACAAATGTGCCAGACACCGAATATATCTCTCACTGGTTGATCACATCTTTCTTTTTTCTGCTTTTCGATATCCGGAATACCATCATCACATGCATACCACTGTGCTGATGCTCGAATAATTAGAGGCTCATGCCGAGAATCAGACTGAGCCTCTGTGATCTTGGCTTCTGCTCTTTGGTACAGTTTCGGAAACCCATCAAACAGTTGAAAACGAGATGATGCATCTTCAGACAAGATTTCAGGCACCATTAGTTCCAAAGCCTGAAAGCATTCTGGAGTTTTAGCTTTATCAACATAAATCTTGCAACCAAATGTCTGTGAGACATGCACAAGAATGTCCTCGTGGCCAAGAAGATCACATGTCAGATATACTGTAGGAGCTTGAGGGTGCTTCCATATGCAATTGATGATCTGTTTGTTGATAAAAAACAGTTTTGTGATGTTAAATATATTTATCTATCAAACAAGTTAAAAGAAAAAAGAATGGTCCTCAAGCTCATAGAAAAAGGTTAAAGACTGTAGACTAAACAGGAATGATTCATTTAGGGGCTAAAGCTATTGTCGGATTTGATAAGCATGATAAAATATCAAGAAACTTGAGGAAAGTAAGAATTAGTCAACGGCAATGGCGAGCCTTTGCTCTAGCAATTGATTTGAACACAGTGGAAGTTTGATAAACCTGACTATTCTGCATCTCCAGCTTGAATGTACAATTTTTCCTTATTAATTCCTTCCAACATAGTGTCCATTTCAAAAGGACACGTCCTTTCTCATCTCAATACACTTTCCAGGCAAGCATGGACATTCACTGGGATTGCAAGATACCAATGATTTGAACAAACCTTAAGTGCAAAACAGATAGTGGGACACATCTTTTCTGCGAAACAAAAGTCGAATCACCCTAAACAAGAACAGTTGCTTGGTGTTTCTAAGGAAAAATCACTGTCGAGAGCAGTCCATGAGAGTGTGAACCAGTGTTATTAAAAGCGAAAAGCGCAAAAAAGCTCTAAGGTAAGCTGGGGCTTTAAGCGCAAAGCACAAATAAAGCGTGGGCTTTGATGAAAAAAGGCGCAATGGTGAAAATTACAAATATATATATGTTGAGTCCAAGACTAATAATAATAAGCATGAACAACAAATATATGGACAAAGAAATTGTAAAAACATTAAGATAAAGTGAAATATCAATTATCTAGAGTCACCTATTCAAGAGAGACTCATTGTCAAGTAAAAGTATGTCTTAGAGCCTTGTCGATGACACTGAAGCACAAATAAAGTGAGGCGAAGCGCTCAACATGTTTTGAGCCTCGCTTCAGGGTTTAAGCGCGCCTTTGACAACATGGTGTGAACAAATTTACCAGAAAAAGGAGATTGTAAACTTTTCCCCAATGGTACTTGAGAACCATAAGCTCACAACTTCTAATGTTTTCTCACCACTCACCCGTGATTCACCAAGAAGGCAGCAACCTTCAACTTGTGCAGGTAGACATTTCTAATATGTTGGCCTTTCGGAGGACACAGTATGGCACAGTATACATGTCTTCAATACAAACAAAACCTGCTGTATATAAAAATCCTGAACTTCCTCATCTCATTTTAAAGTATCTAGCTGCACTATCTAGATCCAGTGACAGAACTTTATTTATTAGGGTGAATTGAATCAAATCAAGAAGCATCTGAAAACTAATTTCCCACCAGTAAAACAAGCTTTTTTCGACTGTTCAGTGAAACCAAATTATAAAGAGGTTGCATTCAATTAGAGCATTACTACAGTCGTACTTTCTTTACTTTTATTCAACATATTGGAATCATTACAAAAGGTTTGATTCAAAAACCCACTCCAACTTCAACAATTCTCATCTCTGGTGAATTTTGTCCTAAAAAGCATTCCCTAGCTACAGCCTTATCTACAACTTCATTTCCGACCCACAACGTGTAATTAAGTTAAACATCCATATTCTGGTCTTACCATTCACCCATCTAAGTTAATCAAAAACCTGACTCGAGAATTTAATTTCATGAGTTTGGTGTTCATTATAATCCCCTTGAGAAAAAGTATTCCGATTTCTTTGATTTTATTAGTTTCAATTTTAATTCGCAAACTTATACATATCTCATTTTTACCTTTTTTTTTCTTTTTTTTCTTGCATGACTATTTGTATCTACAAGATCCATTCCTCTCCTTCTGTTCCCACTGTTGTCAAACAGCAACTTGATTATGATAATTAGTAGTAGTAAATTATTTTGAAATCTATGGAGTAGATTTAGAAAATGAATGGATGGAGTTGTATTAATTTCCATATGCATTATGCTAACAAACTGAATCCGTTGTTTCATTATTTAGTCAATCCTAAATTTAATAAGATGCCCAATTCGGTCAATCCTAAATTAATTGTATTTCCATGCTAGGCCTTCCAAATCGCCTACATTAAGATCTTTAAGCAACACTAAAAACATCCAACAGAATTCAGAACCACTCCAAATAGATCCTATTCATGGCATCTCATCAGTGCTTCTTCGGATGTGCAACCTTTGTAGATCTTATGTTGAGGCTTTGATGATATGCCATGAATAAGGATTTATTTGCAGTAAAGTTTTTGACCCACTTAAGAGTGACCAGAAATATCTAGGGTGGAGATATATATAAACCAGATTGCTACAATTCGATCGTGTTCCTGGCATCTCGTTACTTGTAAATACTATTTGTCAATGCTAATGTTAGTAACGAGATGTCATGAACAACGAACAATTTATTGGAGTTTATTTCAGGATGCTTATGTCACCAGGCCGCTTTATACCTATGAATGTTCTACCTTTTCAGCTTTTTATTTTTGTTGAAAAAATGAAAATGGTATCTCAAAAGAAGTGTTCAAATTCTTGTCTATGTTCATTCTGTTAATCTCATTTTAATGGATCTTTAATAGGTTAATTCTTTCGAATAAATTCTAATGGTCGGCTTGCAATAGTAACAAACCCTTTGCTTCATGATTAGCTATTAATCCTCTTTACTGACATTAATCTTCTCATAACGTTGGAGCCTCTTTACCCATTCTCATGAGATGGTCTTTTATCTCTCTCTCTCTCTCTCTCTCTCTCTCTCTCTCTCTCTCTCTCTCTCTCTCTCTCTCTCTCTCTCTCTCTCTCTATATATATATATATATATATATATATATATATATATATATATATATATTCAAGTCTTTTCTTTTGTAAGGTAGATAACATACAAAGAAAAACTCTTCCTCCTATATTCTACTGTGCTGGGTTTTCTTCTCTATTTAATCTTTGTTGTTTCTGCTCCTAGTTTATGCTAGAAGAGCTTGTTGAATCCTGGGGATACATATCCTTGAGGGTAGTGTCCTTGACAAGCTATGAGAATTTCCAAGTTTTTGCTGTAATTTTCCAACATTTTTTCCATTCTAATAAGATTCCTGATTGTGAAACCAAAATGATACACATTTAGGGCAAGTACTAGTATTCCCTCAAACCCATTTTCTACTAGATATGGTGTTTAAGAAAAAAGAGGATTTTTGACATGTAATCTCAATGTGTAAAAAATCAAAAGTACCTTGTAAGGTCCACACAAATCAAAAGTACTTTGTGAGGTACACCCAAACAAAGAATGCAATAGGAACAGTTGGCTTCATCTCTTATTACCTAAATAATCTACAAAAAAAATTAACAGCTGAAGAGAAGTTCCTGTCGTGCTTATGGCTCTTGATTTAACAAGAATGCTTTTATTTGTATATAAGTATGGCTCTTGATTTAACAAGAATGAGTGTTAAACCTGTTGGATTGCTGACTGCCTGCTGGGCATCTTCAATGGAGACTGACCAAATGTGCAATCAAGGAAAATACAATCAATCTGGCACTTTGGTTCTTTTCCGGTGGTGCCCACATACTTTAGGGGTAATTGTTGCAAACACTCAATCGTGAGTCTGCAATCTCCTGTATGCAGGATGTTTCCAAATTTGCCTTCATACAAGAACATTAGAGCTCCTGCAAGTTGTTAACATCAGCCAAACATTAATCATCATAACCCTGTTACGACAAAGGTACTGTAGACGAAAAGATGCAAGATGAAAAACTAAACCATCAAATTGAGGCTTTGAGGTCTGTCCAAAATATAATCTTTAAGGCTTTGTTTTCCCCCACTCAACCAGAGTTTGCACGTTGACTATAAGACCACCTAGGGATACAACATAACCTCTTGAAAAATAAAGAAAAGAGCAGCAGATTGCACCTTACTCTAGGTAGAGACTCTAATAAGCCAGGAGTCATATATCACAGTCTTGTGTCTTGGTATTGCCAAAGATTAGCAAAAGGTTGCAATTTTTCAAGAAACCTCACAAACCTTAAGGATTTATGCTCTTTCTTAGAAAATGCATACATCAACTTAACGCCCATCCAAAAACATGTGAGATTTTTGCGAGTACGAGAATTTTCATCCAGACAGCATCACTTTAGGTGCCAAAAAGAGCTGGAACGGATTAGAAAAAAAAAAACCCATACAATAGTACATAAGCACGAGTCACCTAGCTCATAGATAGGACTGTTGCGTAAGAGCAGCAGCACATCCTTGATAAGCTGGGATGAGCTGCCAAATACTGACCTAACTAAAGCAAAAACATCTGTCCAGGACGAAGAAAGGAGGCCGCACCAAGTTTTTCCCACCTCGTAAAAATGAAATAAGGTAGTCACCTTTTTATCAGGTAAAGTGGATCTCATTAAACTTGCATTCAACATAGAAAAAATAAGAGTAGCTCCTGTACAATTGACCCATACCTCCTATCAAAAACAAAATGAGGTGGTCCCTTGACACAACTTCCATAACTTGGTAACCCAACAATACAACCAGTTGTCAATACACCAAGCCTGAGACATGTCAGATAAGTGACCGAGGGAAAATACATATACAAACAAGTGGACGCACAGTGGTGGGTCCACCATTACACTTTAGTGGTCAATAAAGCAGGTTGAAAACCATGAGGTCTCAGGTTCAAATTCGGACGTCATTTTCAAATCCCAGCAGAGAATACAATAGGGGATTTCTTCCCATTGATCCAAGCATCGGTGGACAGATTACCTGGTATCTATGCTAGTGGAAGGTAGCAAGCACCTCGCTGAATTAGTCGAGGTTTGCACAAGCTGGCTTGGACACCTCGATTATAAAACAAAAAAGTTACTCTTGTTATTCATAAGTTCGCCTAGGCATCAGATTATAACCCTCTACAAGCCCAACGTTTCATTTTGACCAGTCCCATTTCCCTGTTGAGGATGAAATAAAGCAGCTTGAAGCACAAACGCTTCTTTCCCATCCGCTACTAACCTATGAGCTTCCTACTGGCACGTCCAAAGCTTAAAGCTGCTATACCATTCACCAATAATTTCAATTGTGAGCAGTTGCATCCGACTACCTCACCAGTGGGGTCGTGTAAAGATGCTGTTGGAAATTCTTTTTAGCGGTTTAAAATAACTTTTTGATTGTTTGGGAAGATGGTTGATAGAGAAAAAGAAAATAAATCAAAATATATGAAAATTGGTAACGCTTTGAGGTGTGTAGAACACTATCTCAGACAATTATTTGTCCAACTCATGGTTTGCTACCAAGTTAATGGCAAATATTCTCCCAAGATACAAAAAAGCCTACTGAATTCTGCAACTAGCAATACTGAAGAATTCCCTGATACTCTGATTCTAAGTTTGCGAAGTCACTTTGTAAATCTGAAAATTTACTGCAAGCTCTCTTTCTCAATTATCTCATCCAAAAATCAGTTAGTCCTTCTATTTGTAAACCAACAAAGGCACCCATTCATGACCGGTCTTATCTTTGCAAAGGGTTTCCTTTCAATAGCGCATCCTTGCATGAAGAGTCACACATTTCAAACAAAAAAACTCTTTCATGAAAGAATATAGCCATTCCGAAAAGGTACAGGACTAACGTTGATGAAATTTACCAAGTACACCTAAAGATGCACCTAAACTTAATATAAGCCGAACTGTAGATTACACCTAATAAGGAACTCCCAGTAGATAATATAAACAGTACCAAACTTCCCAGAAGAAAAAAATATAACCAGCAAATTCCCTTGAACACAAAAATCTACTGGAAAACAAAAAGCAGAATAAAAAATCGGGAAAAATAAAAGGAAAGGCCTCACTGCAGATTCATACACACCTGGGCAATGATTGGCGTCAAAGGCAGTAACCGTGAAATCACCATCAGGGTCTTTGATCACTATACATTGCCCAACCTCAATACCCACAAAAAATGATCCATCAAGCTGTCCAAAAACACGTAACGTTTCAACATTTTCATACCACATTGACAAAATAAAATAACAGTTCGAAGACAATCCATCAAATGGGTAACAGGCAAAAGAACCAAATAAGATACTAAAAAAAAAAATCCCTTTTCACACTCAAATTCCATCAACAACATATAGGTTATCCCTAATACTCTCTCTAATATAATCTACTAAGTCATCAGAGGTAGTGTGTGAATTATATAGGAACATTTGTATTTTTTAAAATCATGAAAATATATGGTTTGTACTACTAGCTTTATACATCTGTACATTCTACAGAAAATTACATATGGCTCACAAGATTTTCCATATTACTCCTCCAATTTGGATTGATTCAAGTCTCACCAATAATTAATACTCCCTTTGTCCCCTAATAGTTGCCCTGTTTCATGCATCGAGATTTCTCGAGAGTTAATTTAACTAATCTTCAAAGCTAAATTTGATTAGATCAACCCAATATTTTAACAATTAAGACTTAAATATTCAAAAACTATACAAAAAATACTACAAGTTGCAACTTTTTGCATGTTAATTTGTTCGACCAAAAAAAAAAAGTACATTTAAAAATATTGGACAAAATTCATATAGTTTGACTCTCTGTCCCAATTTATGCAGCACCGTTTGCTTTTATCTGTAACACAACAATGTCACCTTTCTATAATTAGAAACATTTTAACTTTAAAATATCCTTTTTACCCTTAATAAAATTATGTATAGCCACACAAATGTTTAAGATTTATTTTACATTCTTTCTTTCTTATTAAACTCCGTGTCAAGTCAAATAGTGTCACATCAATTGGGACGGACAGGGTACTACTTTTCATACATCTTAATCAAAAAATTAAAAAAAAAAAAAAAGGTGGGTACCTGAGGATAATGGTGTAGAACAAGAGTTTTGGTGATTTGGGAGCAATAAATAGGATATGAAGCATAAGTGCAGATTCCTTGAGTGTGATCCTTATGGGCATGTGTTAAGAAATGGTGCCTTTTTGTACTTGATTTTGGACTCCATGTATCTACTGAAAATGGCAACCCTTTTAGCATTTCAATTGGCATTTTTCCGATTGGAGATTTGAGAGGGAAATATTGAATATCTAAATATGGAGGTTCGAAATGGGTGCCAAACGAATAATCCTGTGTGGTGAGCTTTATTTGTGGTATTATATGATCGCCAATTTGATTCGTTACTAGAATTAAGTCATTAACCGACTAATTTGAGGGCAATTTGAACGATTGTCCTTATTCGGCGGTGGTCTCTAATTTTTGTCCCTTAAATTGCTGGTTTTTAATTTGTGTCCTTTGCTTTGAATTTTGAGAGAAAAATATTTTTTTTGCTTTCGAATCACAAACAAGAAAAATACCTTTAAAGTAAAAGAAAAAAAAATCGCGCGGCGATTTTTTTTTAAAGAAAGCGAAGAGCAAAATTTAAAGACTAGCAATTTGAGGGGGAAAAAATTAAGGACAATCAGTGCATAAAAAATGCTAATTTGATAGTGCAAATGTCATTTGCACTTTTGTCCCTATTTTGTGTTGCTCTTTAAATTTTGTCCTTCAAAACTAAATTTCAGAGATTCGGGGTGGTCTTAATTTTTGCCCTTCGCTAAATTTTCATTTTTGCACGGAGAGAGAAAAAAGTTTACCTTCAAGTAAAAGAAGAAAAAAATATTTTTTTGCCTTACACGTTCATCTGCCTTATAAGACCGGCTTTCCGCGAAGGCTTGCAATTTTTTTTTTCGACTGAGCGGGGTTCGAACCTAGAATCATGAGATATTTTTTATCACCTTTTTAAGCCGCAATCTCTAAGAAGAAAATTTAATGCCACCAGTATACCAAAAATGAATAATAGCAATTTGAGGGGGAAAAATTAAGGACAATCAGTGCATAAAAAATGCTAATTTGATAGTGCAAATGTCATTTGCACTTTTGTCCCTATTTTGTGTTGCTCTTTAAATTTTGTCCTTCAAATGGGCTGGTCTTTAAATTTGCACGATTGCCATTATTTGGGGGTGGTCTTTAATTTTTGCCCTTCGCTAAATTATTTTGCGGGCGACATACTTATGTCAAGTCCATGATAAATGCGGGTCCGAACACCTTCACTCTGTACGATGGGGGCAAAAATAAAAATAAAAAAATTCGAGGAAACCTATGGGAGAGGGCAAAATTTAAAGAATATGAAGGGCAAAATTTAAAATCATTTAAAAGAAAGGGAATTTTGCCTGGCTTCGAACATAAGGCAAAAATAAAAATAAAAACGTTGAATTTAAGAATTTTGCCTCCGTAAGGCAAAAAACAAAGACAAAACTCTACCTTAAGGTAGAGGTTTGCATTCAGGCAAAAAAAAAAAAAATCAATCAATTACAATTTTTCAAAATTCTGCATTAAGGTCTAACTTTTGCCCGAATAGGCCTAATTTTGCTACAAAACTCTGCCTTGTGATAATTTGAGGGACAAAAATAAAGACCAGTGCCTTTGAAGGGCAATCCACACAAAAAATGATTTTTTTCCTTCAAAATCAAATTTATATGCATCATAATATACACAAGTTATGCCTCAAGAAATATAAGTTTGATATTGAAAGGCAAAAATTAAAGATCAACCCATTGAGGGGCAAAAATTAAAGACTAATCCATTGGAAGGACAAACCGTGACATAATTGCACCTTTTTGTTTTCACTCTCAAGCAATGTACCCATTAATAACGACGGAATCAGAATTTTACTAAGGTAAATAAAAAATATAAAGAATATACTACTATTAAGCAATGGAGATTCAATAAATAGTATACATGCTAAAACAAAATACTTTATCTATATACGAGTATAATTTTCCGGCAAAAGAATTCAATGGACTCTTTGACTCTATAGGTGGCTCCGCCACAACCCACTAGCTCTTTGATAAGACATAATTAGTTTAAACACACAGAGTCTTATAAATTATAAGACTATAATTTGCAAAGGAATATAATAACATACGCAAACAAATTAACACCTAATCCATGAACTAACATTTATAACGTTTTATATCAACCAGGTCTTCAATTTTTTAGGCACAAATTAAAGAACTGATGTACAACTAGGCATGATTGGAGAAAGGTACAAAGGGTTAGTAGCCAGCCAGTTTGCTAATTGAGGGAAAGCAGCCTATTAGTTAAGATAAATATATACTATTGACTTTAAATTGATATACAACCAAACTGAGACAAACTATACAAAAATCAACTAGTCGGCCAATTTGGCAAATGGGACTATTATATGAAAAAGAAAAACATTAGTAAGACAGGAACCACAATGGAGGGCCCTTATTTATTTTTATTTTTATGGTAACTATGAATTTCATTAGCAAGTAAGCTAGCCAAAGTATACTAGAGCTTCGCATCACATTAAGTCATACAATCACAGCAGTTCAACTTCACCTATTGAGGGCCCTTATTTTAATCATCACTAATCTTTTTTTTAAGAAAAAAAAAAAAGTTCCAACATTTAGAATATTCTTTTTATATTTTAATATTTTTTGTAATATAAGCCGATAAATAATATTGATTCACACACGGACACGCCCGTATTTGTGGAATTCGTCAATTTAAGGATAAAAGTGAAATCTAAGCCTATTAAATAAACAAACCATTTAGGTAATATAATTGATTGTTTCTTTACATTTGAAATTATTTTTTTTGTAATATAACCGATCAATAATATTGCTTCATACTTGTGTATGATAAAAGTGAAATCCCTTAATTGCTGCTATGTTAAGTTTTAAATGGTTAACTGTGTGGGACTTTTATTTTATATGTAAAGACTTTGACTTCTGTGCTGGTAAATTCATGGTTCATCTAGAAATAGTTCTAAAATTTAGGAACGAAACTAGAGAGAAAAAGTCATTTAAAGATAGGGCTAAAAAAGAGTCAAACCCCCATCCCCAACAACTTTATCTTGCTTCCCCCACTTCTAGAGAGATAGTAAGTGTTCTATACTTTAATAGAAAGAACTAATTCTTGAAACAAATCATTGTTTTATAAGCATTGCGTTCCAGCTCCGTCCACCAAAGCTTGAACAGATGAGATAAAATCACTCAATATCTTTGCCTCGATTCAGATTTGTATGAGAGATCTCACAGTCCTTAACACACTTCATTTACTGTTAGGTCATTGGCGTTGAGCGTTTGAGACGAATCTCTTTTAAGTGAGAATTGGAAAAGAACACCTCCTTTTTGTGCAAGACTCCAAACAAGGAAATACATTTTTCATTTTTGTCCCTCACTTATCCACTTATCCAATGACAAAAGAATTGAAGCCACTAACAACACAGACAAACTCTTTTCCCCTGTTCATCATTTTCCTTTCTTTCAGTTCCATATAATCCAACACACAATGCAAGAAAAGCCCGGCATTCATTTCTACATGAATATTCATAGCTAAATCTACTATAAGAGGGACCGGTCTCGTAGTGATCTTTTAGAAGAGACAATGTAGATTCAATCAAGTGGCCATCTTGCATTTACATTGAGAATGAAGTACATTTTACAGATCTTATATTCAAGAAAATACAATCCCTCCATCATGCAACCATGCCCAGGTCACCCGAAATTGCTCTTGCTAATGCATCCATCGAACAGAAACGCATCACTTAGAACTATCATTGTCCTGACTTGGCACATAGTTTCTGCAATACTGGGGGGACCCATGCGTGGTGCGATCCGAGAAACTTTCTCCTCGTACATCACATGGAACTAAAGAATGGGTCTCGTTTTCAGGGATCTAGATGGTGTCTGAGCTCTAAATTGAGGGATTTCGAGCCACGGATCAAGCGTTGTTCTTGTGCTGGGCCTTTGTTGAAACATTGAGTAATCATTCACATCGTATCCACTCTGGCCCCCGATGGCATACGATGGATGTGGAGGAGAAAGATAACAGCTCTTACGAGCAGGTTCATACTGTCTTAACGGGCTAGATGTCGGAGATACTGGTAAAGATGTTATGGTTTTTACATTTTCCCTGTGGATATCAACAAAAGAACAGTGAGATGCTGAGCCGAAAACAAACTAAAAGTAAATAAATTAAGGTAATTTTGCAAAATGCCATTATTACCTTGGGCAGATCGACGGTCTAGAGACTGTGACCACTGGATGGGATGCATAGTTCCCTTCATGGGGAGATATATTCCTTCCAGGAGAAATATTCCTTCCATTATTGGGATGCAGCTCCAACACTGGCTGTAAAAAAGTAAATTGAATAGGGAACTTCAGAGAGATATATACCAAACCGCCTAAATGGAAATGGGAATGGAAAGCATACATGATCAGTTTCAAAAATCAAAATCTTTTTTTTTTTTTTTAAATCACAACGACCAAAAGTAGAATTTACCTAGTATAATTTAGGGATCAAAAATACTATTATGATTTTTTCTGGCAGATTGGTTAGACAAGCAGCGAACTGGTACAGCCTACCAGCATTGGGTTGGGTATAGTATGGTACCTAATAGTGATTAGGCTCGTAGATGGTTTTAACATTGAAGAATGAAACATATAAACTAGAGCTTACGGTCCAAGGGAAGAAGACCTAGACTGATTTGAATAAACCGTCAATTAGCTCGTACTAATATCTAAGACATGTTAGACATAATTATTTGGGTAAAAGTTGTAGACAAGGTTAGATTCCTTCTCTTCTTATAATTGTTCTTTTTAGTAAGTTATGCACTTAAAAGGCTTTCACTCATAGTCTTATGGAACAAAGACTGCAATGAAAAAGATTATCAAGCAACATCCGTTAGTCATATATTAGGTCGTCTTGTGTTTGTAAAACCATTGTTTCATATGAATTGTCCTCCCAACTAAACACCATGTAGAATAAGATTACAGGGTCTTGTGTGGATACGAGTTTTGATACCTTAAGGAGAAAGGGTAGGTAAGGTTTCAAATTTTGGGAATTAATGTAATAGAGTAAGGTTGTGAAAGGCCATACAGTTACGTTACCCAGTTAAGGCCCAGCTGATATCAAATTGTCCCAAAAAAAAAAAAAAAAAAAAAAACAGAACAAAAAAAAAAAAGGTCCAGCTGATATCTTCTACTCAGATACCATTTCTATGCTCATTCCTACTCCCTCCGTCCCAATTTATGTGAAGGTGTTTGACTGGGCACAGAGTTTAAGAATGAAAGGAAGCCTTTTGAAACTTGCAGTCCAAAATAAGCCATAGACATTTGTGTGGCTTGAAATCGTCTTATTAAGGGTAAAATGGGAAATTTAAAGTTAAGTTGTTACTAAATATAGAAAGGTCTCATCCTTTTTGAGAATGACCAAAAAGGAAAATGATTTGTTACTCCATTTAAACTCCAACCTAAAAATAAGGAGAAAAATCACTTTGTTGCTTTGAACATCTAAACCCATCTAAATTTAGTTTCAGTTTTAGTTTTCAGCAAAAATTACTTGAAATCAGAAAGCAATTGGTTATAGTTTTATGAATTCCTAATCATCAATTAATCAGATTCTGCAATTACTAACAAGAATTGGTAGGTTCCTCGTGACAGACGAGGGGAAGAAACTGCCACATTTCTCTAGAAAGGATAACTTACACTTAAGCAATTCTCCATTGCTTGCTCTTTTTTAAGTTCCTTTCTCAAAGATCTCTAGTTTGTCCAGAGTGTAATTTCACCCTTTCCAAGATAATTCATTATAGTTTTGCAAAAGAAGGAAAAAAGAAGTAGAGAGTCCATTAGACAAATCAAAAATCTCAAAATCTTTACCGGTGTCCGGCTTCCATCAAAGGAGCGAGGATATGATTCCTTGGTTACACCGACATCCGCAACTTTTGTTGTACTTTGGTTTTTAACGAAAGGGTGCTCTAGTAGTTGAGAAGCCGCAGGTCGCATGGACGGCTCCCGCTGCAAGCACAACCTTATAAAACTTTTTGCATCATTAGAAAGGTGATCTGGAATTTCAGGAAAGTCTTTGCTGTTTCCAATTTTAAATATGGCAGCAACCTGTTGCATAGAGGGCAATCAAAGACACTTAGATTTGAGTTCTCCAGATGATCCCGGGAAATTCATTTTTTCAAATATTGCAACTCTTACCCCTTCATACTGGCTCCAAGGTGGCTTTGAAGTTGCCATTTCAAGAATTGTACATCCCAAACTCCAAATATCCACTGCAAGGCCATAGCCACTTGTATTCATCACCACCTGATCATATCAGAGAAATGGAATAATGCTAAGTAAGTCTTTGCTAAAAATGTTGAACAAGGAAAAGCGGGTATGCAGAAAATGGGAGGGAGGCATACCTCAGGAGCCATCCAATAAGGACTCCCTTTGAAAGAGAGCACTGAGGAACATGAAGTTATCTGCTCCAAGGAATTATAAATGTTAGTGCATGGATCAATTGCAAGAAAAAGAAACTGTTCTAAGGGATCAGACACTTTCCTTTTAGTAGCATCAATTTTTTTTAAGAGACTAAAAAAGTAGAAACAAAAACAACAACAGAAACAAAGATAACTTTTATCTTTCGCTAGGCTACCACATCTGCTGGTTCTATATGAACGCCTAAATTCATTTACCCAAATAACTAAAATAGAATCACAAACAAAAGGACCAAATGACAAGTTCAGATTTTTCGATGTTACTGGCAAGTATAGCCTACAACAGCAGTCTATCAGATTCCCCCTATTATTGTGTGCAAATAAAGTCAAAGGCAAAGTTTTGAAATTAGTTTTGTGACACCTTTCAGTTAAAAATGGTTAGGAAATAACTTTCACAATTGCGCTGCTACTTACATGTTTTGCCATGCCAAAATCAGCTAGCTTGATTACACCATTAGGATCTACTAGTATATTGGCTCCTTTTATGTCCCTGAAAAGAAACAATTGTCCTTTGAATCTAGCAGCGTCCTCAGAATAGCAGAATCATCAGTACTTGTACCATAAAGACACACACCTGTGAACCGTATTCCTAGCATGTAAAAAGGAAAGGCCAGAAAGTATCTGTCTTGTGTAGTTTTGTATAACTGGCTCTCTGAATGGCCCATATTCCTGCAACAATTTATGTATAGAACCGCCCGAAACGTACTCCAAATAAACTGATAGAGTTTCTTCATCCTGAGGAATAATTAAAATAAAACAGTTATGAACTAAATGGGAAGATCAAATTTATGTTGAACAGCGCAACTAGGTTACGAAAAAAAAAATTAATATGATCAACATATTTGCCTAAGTCGTGTAAATATCAGAACGATAATAACATAATTATGCGCATCCAACTAAAGCATTTACTCATACCAGTTCACTTCCATAGTATCGAACAATATTTGGATGTGTCAAGTTACTGAGTAAAATGATTTCCTGCACATAAAGATAAAATCCTTCAGGTTTCAAATGCAGAATAGAAAAGGAAGATATTAAATGAAAGACCGGAGATTAACGATTAAAGATAAAAGTTTATCACGGACTTTGAAAGGAGAGGATATTAAAATTATGAACAGAAATATACTGAAACAGTAGAGAAAAGAGACGCGGTCATTTATCAAAAGAGCATTAATGATAACAGAAAAGAAAATAAAAGAGACCTGGTTCAATTGCTTAAGGCACTCTTTGGAAGTATGATCATCTGAAACCACCTTGACTTCTTTTATTGCGCACATCTGTCCATTCTCCCTGTTCATGTTGAAAAGCGTGATTAACTATGTCCGCCAGGAATTATATCCACCCGGTCTTCCATAACACCAATTCAAAATTAGCATAAGATGCCCTATACTAGAGCCATGATGCTCCTGAACCTAGTTAAAACTCTAAGGGTTCGTTTGGTTCCTGATTAGAGTTATGCATGTTTTAGTAAGGCAGAGTTAGTTATGTCGGGTTTAATTATTCATGTATTAGTTATTCCATCTTATACCTGGCATAAGATAATACATAAATTGACTCATAACTTATACATATTATAGTTATGCGGAATTGTAAATTGGTAACCAAACACTGTACTATGCTAAATTTTATACATAGCAACTAAGTGCAACCAAACTAGTATTAGTTATGCTGATTTTAATACATAAATAATTTACTTCCTAACAAGCAACCAAACGACCCCTAAAGTCATGGATTAAGAAAAAAGCTGGAAGGCTCACAAACCTGTTGAATCCAAGATAGACATGACCAAACGTGCCTCTTCCTAGAAGCTTGCCTTTCTTCCATTTTGACATGCTAATGGTTGAGCCTTCAGCCACACCACAAGGTCTTGGGTTTGGTAAAGCAGAAGGACTGGGTGGAGAACCAGGTGGAAGGGGCAGCTGATGACATTCACTCCTCGCATCATCCAATTTGCCCGTTGGAGAGTCCAGATTAATACTCGAAAACCGAGGATGTAAAGGTGACGATGTGGTAGTTGTGGGTCTGGAACGAACTGGGCTTCGTGCCAGTGGGCTCAACCTATTATCTCCAAGTCCTCTGGCAACAAACATAAGTGTCCTCATAGTTAGGCTAGTACAATGGACGGATAAAATTGAAAAAAGTACTTGTAACTCATGCATCTCGTGTATTCCGTGAAAAGAAAAAGAAAAGAAAAAAAAGAAAAAAAAAACAAGGAAGGCAATTATACCATGTATAAAGAATTTGTTCTGAATTTCCTAATTGAGCCTCCTGAAAGATCAATAATTGAACTACAGCACACGGAACCATAGAAGCAAGCACAAAAATCAAAAAATTTAACATAAATCTCACAGGCTTAGCATTTTGGGTACACAAAAATAAAAACAAAAAAAGGGCAGGTGATTGGCAGACTCATTAATCAGACCTTTGATTCACTATGCAAAATCCACCAAGAGCCACCTGAAGAAACAAAAATGTAAAACTAATTGAAAGCATATAACAAAGCCGCTCTGACTTATCAAAGCTGAAGTTGGAATTTTTAACACAACAAAGCCCTTTTTATCCTGTCTCTCTAGCTTATCAATATACACATTCATTTTGTTGAACACAATCCAATCCAATCAACAAAAGATCTAATCTTGAGATCAACCCACAACCAGTCAATCTAAAGTCAACCAACCCCAATAACCATAACAAAAACTCATCATCCAAAAACCAAAAAGACTAAATCTAAACAAGAAACAAAAACACCAAAACCTACAAAGAAAGTAACTTTAATAAAAAATCATAACAACACCAACCTAAAAGTATCCAACAGGGCTTGATCATTATTAACAGGCCCCTTTTATCCAGTGGCTCTAGCTTATCAATATACATTCAATTTGTTAAACACAATAACCATTAACCATAACAAAAACTCATCATCCAAAAAAACTAAATCTAAACAAGAAACAAAAAACACCAAATTCCACAAAGAAAGTAACTTTAATCAGAAACCAAACAAACACCAACCTAAAAGTATCCCCACCATAACCACAACCTCTAAGCCCCACCTCATCCCCGTAGTGTTTGCCTAGAGTATATACAAATGCTTTTGGGACAATATTTTCGACTTAATAAGACGTTTGATTCAATATGCAAAATCCACCAAAGAGTCACCTGGAGAAACAGAAATATAACCTAATTGAAAGCATATAACAAAGCTCCTCTGATCTATCAAAGCAAAAGTTGGAATCTTTAACACAACAAAGCACCTTTTATCTAGGTACAATAGCTGCCCCAATATAGTCTCTCTAGCTTATCAATATACATTAAATCCAATCAAGAAAAGATCTAATTTTTATAACAACCCACAACAAGTCAATCTAAAGTCAACCAACACCAATAAACACAACAAAAACTCATCAAACTAAATCTAAACAAGAAACAAAAACACCAAATTCCAAAAAGAAAGTAACTTTACACAAAAATCAAACAAACACCAACCTAAAAGTATCCAACTGGGCTTGATCATTATTAACAGGAACACCATCAGATGATCCAGATGAGCTAGTACTTGAAACTGAAACTGAACCATGATCATTTCCAACTGAAGGCATAGGTAAAGGATGTGCTTTATCCAAAACAGAACCTGAATCAAACCCTGAAAAAACATCACCGGAACCACTAAACTCTTTACTACTTCTTGGTGAATTTCTATTAAGTAACTCATCAAAACTCCTTGGTTTATCCCTTTCTCTAAGGTCTTTAGATTTTGGATTATCTTTGTTCTTGGAGGATTTTTTTCCCCACCAAGCAGGCATTTTTTTCCAGTGATCAACCAACTAAGTCAAGAAAGAATGAAATCTGTATATTGGGTTTTCAAGATTCTTTTTTTTTTTTTTCAGTGATCAACCAAACTGAGTCAAGAAAGAGTGAAATCTGTATATTGGGTTTTCAAGATTCTTTTTTTTTTTTTTTTTTTTTTGGTTTTCAAGATTATTTATTTTGGTGAAAGGGGGGATGTATTGTTGTTGTAGCTGACGAAGAAAACTTTGAGAAGGAAATAGGAAGGTAGATAGAGAGTGGGGAGCAATGGCCTGCCAAGTTGGTTGTACGTGTTTTGCTGTTTACATCCCTAATATATGTACTATTTGTCAATTTGTATACTATAGTACTGATTTGTTTTGTGGCTTCTTTGTTTGGTTGCTTGCTTACAAAGAGTGTAAGTGATAGTAATAGAATTTTGCTTGAGGAAATGGTACTTCTTAGTTCATTTAGTATAGTAATGAAATGAAACTGTACTTTTGTAGTTTCTACCTTGGTTATACAAGGACTATCTTGCTTCTATTCTTTGAATTAGATATAGTTTTAGCATTCAAATGATATGAAAGATAATAAGTATATTTGATATGTGACAATGCGAAGAAGCATTTGAGTTGATGATCATTTTGTTCTTTTTACTTCAATGTTGACCTATTTGTTAAGTGAGGAAGTTACTCCTTATAAATACTTTTTTATTCATTTGAACATTTGATAGTTGTTTTGTAATTTAAGATAAAGTTACTTGCCGAATTTAATAGAGCTAATCATTCTATTTTGGTAAAAAAAAATTCAAGATGCTTCTGAATAGTTTTAGCTATGCATAATCTCATAAGGAATCAAAGCACGATCAATCATGTTTGAAATAGGTAAGAAACTAATATACATTTATGTTTTTGAAATGCGACAATTTGGCCAGTAAAAGTGATGAAAATCTCTTACTTTTTCTTAACGAATTAATTTATTTACCAACAAAGCGAACACTAGATACGACTATTACGTAATATGACGTAAAGTATAGAACAACGTAAAAGACAAAAGTATAAAATTCGTCATAAATGTGATTCATATGCGTGGTCAAATGTATTACTGCGACTTTTATGGCAATTGTATCATTTTTTACTGCCACAGCAGACATCTAGTTGCTCATTCATTTTCAACCACCTGTATTTATCAATTTATAAAAATCATCAAAGAGAGATAAACTTGTCTCCGCGGTCGAACTACATTTTCGACCTATTAAATGATCGCATCATACAATCTAAAAGTATCTAATTGGGCTTGAGCAGTAAACATAATCATCATCATATGACCCCAACAAGTTAGTAGTCTATTGAGATCACCTAATCGATACAAATCTTTCTATTTTATTGCAAGTCTTTTGAGATACTTCAAAATAGCTTTAGCTATGTAAAATCTCATAAGGAATCAAAGCATTGATCAATCGTGATTAAACCACATAACATAAGAAACCTAGACCCATATTTATTTCAAAATGTGGCAACTTGATCAAATAAAAGTGATCAAAATCGCTTTCTGAACCAACAAAGCGAACACTAGATACGACAACTAATCTGACGTAAAGTATAGAATAACGTAAAAGACAAAAGTATAAATTCGTCATAAATGTGATTCAAATGCGTGGTTAAATGTATTACTGCAACTTTTATGACAATTGTATCTTTCTTCACTGTCACAACAAACATCTAACTGCTCATTCATTTTCAACCGCCTGCATTTGGCAATTTATAGAAACAATCAAAGAGAGATAAATCCGTCTCCATTTTTTGTCTTTATGGTCGAACTACATTTGATACCTCTTAAATGATCGCCTCATGCAAACAAGGGGGTCCTAGAGACAATCAAGGTCTATGACGTGATGATCGACGTCACCTTACAATTCACTCTTAATTTCACATCTGGTGTTCACACTCTATGAATGATGAAATTCCGATAGATAGTTTGATTCCTTTCAGTGGTTGTGGTCAGTGAAAACTTACAATCATGGATTGAAATACTGAAAAATCTTCTATTCTTATCGATGTCATATTAAACCAAAGTAACTGAACTCAAGAGCCACCTGTGATAGAGACACATTGTCTCATATCCAACATGAATTTGAATTATTCCGCCTAGTGAATCGGAGCTATTAGATGTATATAATCAAAAAGAAAAACAATGAGGAAATTCGGAGTTAAATGGTAAGCAAACAAAACTATACAGATGCAAAGTGAAAAAATGATGCAAAATGAAGGAGCAAAATAGAAAGAAAGAGGGAGTAGGAAAGAAAGAGGGAGTAGGCACTTGTGGTCCCAAGTCCAATAGAAAGAAAACACTGCTACAGTGAGGAACAGCTCAGGAATTTTTGGGACGGCAGTCAGTGGTTGGATTAAACCGAGGGGATGACGTGGCTCTTCTTTTTTTGTCATTTTATTTTATTCTGTATCATACTCGATTTTAATTTACGTGGGACCATTTGACTAGATGTGATATTTAACAAAGAAAGTAAAAAATTTAAAAGTCGTGCTCTAAAATAAGTCTTAGATATTTATATAACGGTAAATTATTTTATAAAATTAAATTATTTTTAAATATAAAAATATAACTTTTTTTTAGATGGATTAATAAAAAAGTGTGTCATTCGGACAGAGAGTTATAAAGACGGCTTTCTGGAAATACAGTTGACTCATCACTCACGTTCGCGTCTTACATGTGGGCGCGTTTGATAAGAGCAAAATATAATTCGAACAAAGTATTTTATTTTAGAAATTACTTGTTGCATTATTTTTAGTGTTTAGTTGTATATATATAAAGTTATACTAGCAATACATGCCCGTGCGATGCACGGATCGAATATGTCTATTCATTTTAATTAGCCAGTCTTTAAAGTTTGTATTTTAAAAATAATTTTTAAAAATATTCTAATTGTTAATATATATAGCAACATATAGAAAATGTATTTTATGTATCATCACTTTAGTTATAATTAAAAAATGAGGTTTAAAAATTAAAAAATATATGATAGAATTAAGTCTTTGAGATGGAAAGAGGACACATTTCATTGTCATGATAATGAAAGTTGTTGCTCATCAATGTGAAAAAGAAAATTAGTAAGAATATGAGGGAAAATTAATATTTTGATTATAGATTTTTTCTTTTAAATTCTTTAATATCTTATATGTATACCGACAGGTTGATATTCATTTCAATTAACTAACTATTCAGATCCAAACATAAAAATCATTGTTGTATATATTGGATTTTTTAAAAGCAAAACTAATAAAATATTTTTATTAAATTAATTAAAAATATATTATAATTTTTTATATTAACAATTATAGATAAAAACAATTGTTACAAAGAGATCAAAATTAGAAAGATATATGTTATATTGTAAATCACGAAATTTTAATTCAAATGAAAATATAAAGTAATACATTTTATAAATGTAAAGAAATAATAATCGAGAGGCTAGCGAAAGGAGAGTAAAATAAGTAAAGTATGACAAAGAAGGAAAATGGGGATAAAAGTCACTCCCTCCCTTCACTTTTACTTGTCCACGTTAACATATCAAGAAAAAGAAAATTTTCTTCTTCTTAATTTACTTTTCACATTAATTACTCATTTTCAAATCATTTTCTGAGGCTATTGAGACTATACACCAATAAATATGGATATTATGATAAAATATATACTTCATTTATTAATTCTTAAAGAACGTGAAAAGTCAAAAGTGGACAAGTTATGTGTAGGAGAATTAAAATTGAAGTGCATACGCGTGTACATGAGAAGAGAATAAATACTCAGTATTATGACATATGTCCAAGTGGGATAAAAAAGTAATTAGTTAAAGTGTATAATTTATATAACTTTTGGTACAAATTTGCATTGCTATTGTCCGTTCTCTCTTTACGTTTAAAGTATTGATAAAGAAGAAAAAGGGCGATAAAAGTCACTCCCTCCGTTTGCATTTACTTGTCCATGTTAACATATCAAGAGAAAGAAATTTTTATTATTAATTTTACCCTTCACATTAATTACTGATTTTCAAATCATTTTCGAAGGCTATTGAGACTTACACTAATAAATATGAATATTACGGTAAAATATATACTCCCTCCATCCCCTATTACTTGTCACTTTTCCTTTTGCAGATGTATTTTACTATCTTTCCCCTATCTCTCTCCAATAAATACATTTTAATCAAAGTTGACTATTTTCAAGAACATTTATTACTAAGGGTAAGATGGAAAAGATTTAATTAATTTTATCTTGGTTTTGTAAATGAACAAGTAATTTGGACATATATTTTTAGTAATGTGACCAAGTAATATGGGACGGAGAGGATAAGATGGGAAAGATTTAATTAATTTTATCTTGATTTTGCAAATGAACAAGTAATTTGGACATATATTTTTAGTAATGTTGAGTACTTCATTTATGAACAAGTAAAAGTGCACGGAGAAAATTATGATTTATGTCCACGTGGGATAAAAAAGTAGTTTAGTAATGTGGCCAAGTAATATGGGACACAGTGAGCACTTCATTTATTAATTCTTAAAAAACTTGAAAAGGCAAAAGTTAACAAGTATAAGTGCACGGAGGAAATAAATGTGTCGGAAAATTAAATTTGAAGTGCATACGTGTATACATGAGAAGAGATAAATATTCGATCTTGACATATATCCATGTGGGATAAAAAATAATTGGTTAAAATGTACAATTTATATAGCTTGTGGTACAAATTTGTATATATATATATATATATATAAAGAATGTGAAAAGCCAAGTATAGTAATGTGGCCAAGTAATATGGGACGAAGGGAGTATTTCGTTTATTAATTCTTAATGAATGTGAAAAGTCAATTATAGTAATGTGGCCAAGTAATATGGGACGAAGGCAATACTTCATTTATTAATTCTTAAAGAATGTGAAAAGTCAAGTAATGTGGATATAAGATGGAGGGAATACTTTATTTATTAATTCTTAAAGAATGTGAAAAGTCAAAAGTGAATAAGTAAAAGTGTACGAAGGAAATAAATATGTATCGGAGAATTAAAATTGAAGTGAATACGTATACATGAGAAGAGAATAAATATTTAGCAAGAATGTGAAAAGTCAAAAGTGAACAAGTAAAAGTACACGGAGGAAATAAATATGTGTCGGACAATTAAAATTGAAGTGCATACGTGTATACATGAGAAGAGAATAAATATTCAGTACTATAATATATGTCCACATGGAATTTATTAATTCTTAAAGAGCGTGAAAAGTCAAAAGTGAACAAATAAAAGTGCGCGGAGGAAATAAATAAGTCCATACGTGTATACATGAGAAGAGAATAAATATTAAGTACTATGACATATGTCCACGTGGGATTAAAAAAATAGTTGGTTAAAGTATAATATATATAAAGAATGTGAAAAGTCAAGTATAGTAATGCGGCAAAGTAATATGGGACGAAGGGAGTACTTCATTTATTAGTTCTTGAAGAATGTGAAAAGTCAATTATAGTAATGTAGCCAAGTAATATGGGACAGAGGGAATACTTCATTTATTAATTCTTCAAAAACGTGAAAGTCAAAAGTGAACAAGTCAAAGTGCACGGAGGAAATAAATTTGTGTTAAAGAATTAAAATTGAACTGCATACGTCTGTACATAAGAAGAGAATAAACATTCAGTAAAAATGTGAAAAGTCAAAAGTGAACAAGTAAAAGTGCACGGACGAAATGTGTCGGAGAATTAAAATTGAAGTGCATATGTCTATACATGAAAAGAGAATAAATATTAAGTACTTTGTCCACGTGGTATTAAAAAATAGTTGGCTAAAGCGCACAAGTTATATAGCTTTTGGTACAAGCATTTATTGCGTGTACAATTTATAAAGCTGCTGGTACAAGGATAAATAAGCCAAGTTTGTGTACAACTCAAATAACATTTTGTACCATTCTTTTATGCTGTGTTCGTCCTCGATCACGGCTTATATATAATAGAAAAGATGCAAGATAAAGTACGTAAATAAATTATATAACAATGTTTAATTTTTTATATAAAAGTTCGAAATGGTGTATATGTGTTTGTGTTAGTTTAAGCAAGTGATATGTAATAAGAACTGAAATATTTGGAAAATTAGATTTTTTTTTTAATTTTAGATAAAAATATTTTTCACAATCTGGGGTAGACAAGCAACAGGATTCGTCGATTTTATTTTTTATTTTTTTGAGAAAACAATTTATCTCATACCAAACGACTAAAAAGGGAAAGAGAAGCTCCCGGAAATAATTGACACAGAGCAACTACCGGTTTATACTCAATTTATTTTTTATAACAAAACTTGTATGCTCCTTTAAACAAATTGTATGCGTTGTATTTGGGTCTATTTTATTTTATATGGCACTATTATTATTTAGAGAATCATGTATTCTTTATTTTTTTCTAACTACAATATTTTTCTTCATTCTTTAAATATTTTTAATTATAAGAAAATTTGTGGTGCTTTTTATGTAGTTCCTAATTATCTATATATTTTTTTTTTTTTCAAAAAAAATTGATACCTACATCAAAATTGGAAATAAGAATGTGCGATCTTCTATCTCAAACTTTTTTAATCTTTTCTTAAAAAAAAAATGGGGGAAGTAACAATCACCGTATCAAAAACGTAGAAATAGCATGATATAGCAACTTTTAGGGCTATTGTTTAAATACAGTCACAATTTAACAAGTATTAAAAATCTAGCCACGTTTAGTGCTATTACGTAACATATAATCACAATTTAGCAAATATTGTGAATCTAGCAGCTTTAGTAAACCACGGCTTATTCTTTTTAGCTTATGTCGGTGATGAGACGTGAGAATCTAAACACAGACGGGATGCTTCCTCCTCCTTGTTTTACAAAAATATTGTTACAGTTTGAACTTTCAAACATTTAACTTGAAATTTTGAATATGTTTTTTGTTCTTACCTGAAGTTGAGCGAACTAAATTCACTAATGCCAGATAAAATTCAAAGATACAAACTTAGATGACTTAATACACATTTCATTAGGTTCTATTGATATTGTATTTCCCTAATTATAGTTAATTGGTTTCAGTTGCTAGCAGAGACGGAGTCCGGATTTAAAGTTTAGGGGGTTTAGGTTTCTAGTTTTGAGTCGACGACGACAACATCATATCCAGTATAATCTCACTAGGTGGGGTCTTGGGAGGATAGAGTGTACGCAGACCTTACCTCAACAATTAATATTATAAGACAAATGTAAGATTCGAACCAAAGTTACTGAGTTTGACTGGAATTTGTAGCTCCATCCCTTATTGCAAGAGAAAGAGTCCCTGGGTGTTGTGTCTATATATACGTGAAGGTGTCATAGGAGGCGGCACCATGGGCAACATTATGATTGGGAGATTGTTATCAAACTACAAAGAAACACGAGGAAATTTTTAACTGTGAAGGCGTCTTGGGAAGGAAACTATTTTATATATCCATAAAACATAGGTAAATCATACGAGTAGATTCAAGATTTAAATTTTATAGGTTCATTTTAAAGATATTTAGCATTGAATCTATTATAGTTTTAAAATTATGAGTTCATATCTATTAATTATTATAATTATGCTGAAATTTTATTCATAAACTTATACGCCACATTGAAAATACGGAATTCATATGAATCTGCTATGCTAAAGCTACATACGGCCCTGGTTCGATGACTAATTTTTAGTACTTTACAAATGCTCCATATCTTTTAAACATCAATCTTTATAAAGTGGTCATCGGTGCGAATTGCCATCAGCAGCGTCTTTCGTCGTAAGTATTTTTTTCCAGTAGATCCTTTCGTCATTAATATTTTTTTCAATCTCTATGCATTTCGCCGCTCCACAGAAAATTCCCTCTGCCCCGACAACTCATTTATTTAGCTCACCCATAATATACCTATGGATATAAGGACAAACAAATGAAGTGAGACCCATTTACAAGAACAATTTTCTAGATCTAAATAGTTAGGAATCGGGCAAAGCCGGCCCAAGATACATTAAGGTATGATATCTTTCGCTATGGGCCAAACTTATAATGTTTTTTCCTAAAACGTCTCACACCATTAAGAGTAATTCCATACTTTATATAGAGTTTTCTAGTCTTTCAAATTTCAATAAACAATGTGGGACGTTGTTCCTACACCAACAACCTTCCCCTAGAATTAAGGTCCATGGGTCTCCCCTCGTATGCCACCCACATGATCTAACATTTATGGACACTGAAGCCCAGAGCTAAAAAAATCTAAACTATAAGGAGGTAAGTGCAATCTCTTAAATCACGAAAATAATAAGTGTTAAAGAAACAAACTTAGAGGGAGATCTCTAAAATTATCTATGAAATATTTGTCTATCTATATAGTTTTGTATTTGACTATATATTTTATGTTAAATAAGAAACAATTTGTTAACAACAAATATATTGATGGTCATAAGAGGGAAAAGGGTCAAATTTGTCCTTCTAGTATGCAAAAAGAATTTGATTTTACCTTTCGTTATACTATCCGTACAAAAATACCCTGTCGTTACCTAATTAGATGGTTCAATATACTCCTCCTCCGTTAGGCTGTCTAAGATGGACATCCAATCCCACGTGACACCAATAATTTGATGAGGTGGATGTCATCTGGCATGCCACCTCAGCATCCCTACCCGTTTTACCTCTCCTGTTCACTCAGTCTTCCACCACTAGCATTTCCTTTCCCTGCACCATTAATGCCGTAGCTAACACTATGATATCTCCACTATTATTTTATTTATTTAACTTGTAATATTTAAATATCCTTAAAGAAAAAAATATAGATGGCCAAATTTGACATATTCAACGGAAAATGGTAAAAAAAACACCAATGACGTATTGAAGATGGTTCAAATTTACCCTCCTTCAACCTATTGGATCATAATTGCTCACAACGTTAATTTTCGGGTTAAAAAATGCCCCTTGTTTCACCTATTGGACCTCAATTACCCTTTGCGGTTTAACATGTCCCTCCTTTTAATGGTATTATGAAAGGACATATGTGAAATTTTAATTAAATAGGTGGTATTGATTTATTAGTTCATGAGGATTTTAGACCTAACCCAGAAAAACCCGAGCAATCCAAATTTATTTGTTATGAATTGTTGGGACTGAATTACTAAGAATGGACCATTGTTAAAGGATGAAGACGTTGAATCAACTTAGATGTTGAACCGATTGGAGCTTGTTTGACTTGTTTTGAATAACATATCACAGCTTCAATATGAAGAAGACATTGATGTCTTTTGAATCTATTCACTTGCAAAATGATGTCTTTTGAATCTTTTGTCTGCACTCATACAAGGAACTGAGTGCAGACAAATGATTCTTAATCATTTTGGGTTAACCCAGATACGATTAATGATTGAGGTCACGTGGACTAATGAATCAACGCCACCTATTAATTAAAGCCCGGCATATGTCATGACCCCATAATTCCGTCAAAAGGAGAGGCACTTTTAACTCAAAATTAACATTAAGGGCAATTATGGTCCAATAAAGGGAAGGAGGGATATTTTTAATTGGAAAACTAACATCAAGTGCAATTATGATCCAATAGGTGAGAGGAGGTCAAATTTAAACCATTTTCAATACGTAAGGGACATTTTTGAGTCTTTTCCGCATATTTGACTAAATTTAAACATTTTCTCATATAGAGAATCCTGAGTTCGTGATATATTAAATACATGTTCATCCACAGTTGTGAATTATGATTAAATGCCACAACAGAACCAGTGAAGCAAACTTTTCATTTTGGCATTACACCTCTAAAAAGTCAAAATTAAATGTGAAACGCAACGCTCTAATGGATGCTTCACTTAGTCCACGTTGCAAAATTACAGCAAAAAGATAACTAGCACAAGCAAGTCTATAAAACACTATTAGTTCCTTTCTCTACATTTCCTAGTAGTGATCGAACCAAAGAGTTGTTACATGCAAAGCCATTATCATTAGAGAGTTCAATTTTATT
>NC_081347.1:10239999-10292276 GCF_029784015.1 Lycium ferocissimum
AACTATAAAACAAAACTGGCAGGCCCAATTGCGGCAATACACCAACAGCAACAAAGAGAAATGGCCCAAATTAATATTCTTTAGGAATAAGGAATATACACACCCAAAACCTCACTCGAACAGTACACACATCGACTCTCTTTCTAGGTATACATAATATACAATCTAATATATGCACTGAAGCATATATGAAATGAATATATTCTATATACCTGGTATATCTTTTCCTCATTTCAAACACCACAAAAGAACAGTGAAGGAAAGAAGAAAGAAGGAAGGAATGCAACTACAAATAAGCCAAAACGAGACATAGCCTACAGAGAAACATCTACATCTGGGTTTTACTATGCAGTAATTAACTGATTCATGACACCCATATGACACGTAAACCATGATTAATATGTTACTGAGATGCAGACTTAATTACATATCTTGACATGACAAAACAAACTATGCATTCTGAACTAATCAGATAGTCAATCAAGGCAAGATTTAAGAACTATACTAAACACATAATGAACTAAGGTAGGATTAGTCACTCAGAAATAGGTAACAGTTTTCAGAAGTTTACATAGCGTAAGTGTGCAATTTTAAGAAAAACGACATGTCATATTTTAAAGGATTTGTTCCCCTTTTATAACTAAAAAAAAAAAAATCTGGCACACTTAAACCAACACAGAGGCATGCTAAACCTTAAACAGACTTATATACATACCATGTAGACGTGTTAGAGGCATGAGACTATTCAGCTGGAAGGGGATAATATTCCACCATACACACAGTCAACTAAGCATATTAGTAACCAACTTACAACTACGCAGGAGCCGAGCAACAGACCAAATTTCATTTAACAGAACTAGGTGACATATCAGACTCTAACACGGGTACTATGGATGAAATAACATGGAACTACCACACTTACAGTCATATCTAACATGTTTGCAGAGTTAACATCCATCCAAGCTTAGCATATAATGATTTAATACAAACCAGGAGTGAACAGCATGAATGCATTGGGTCATGGTCTCTAAGCACGTGGGCTCATGACTAATTAACATATATGCAAAACACACTTAACATGCTTGAACATATTGAGACCAGAATTTTACAAAATAAGTTGGATAGGACACTAAACCAAAGGATAACACCAAAAAATGTAATGTCAATCAGAGATGGGGCTATGGAATCTTTTTCACTCAAACAGATTCATTTAAATCATTATAGGGAAAAACTAGAATCTAAACTGCACACACACTGAAGCTTAATGGCAAATCAAGATCTAGAAGTAGACAGTTGACTACTATATCCAAATATGGCCTAAACAAGCAGGATAAAGGCTAACCACTAAGATATAGTTACTCGTATTTTAACTAACAATATACTTTAAACAAGACTAGGATAGGCATAGTGATGGAAATAAAACAGCAGTATAGGAGATCCTCATGAGCATAGGCAGAGTTATGTCTTATTAATCATGCCATTTTAGTTTTTAAAAAAAATGCAACTTAGTTCAGACAGACCCCAAACAAACTTATATGCATTTCTAACTTTTACTTCTGCTAATGGTGCTATGCAAGCAGTTTTGAGTCATGAAAGCAGTAGACATGTATCACGCTTCAATAAAACAAGGGTCAAACAGGACATTTCAGACCAAATAGGGGCTGTCACAAGGTAGGGATGACAAAGTTAGACATAATTAGACTCAACAACCCCTTACAATGTCGACTACCAGGCGTGAAACCCTTTGCAATCAACAAAATCACACTTCGTGTAGATGATAGATAAGAACCAAACTAACACTCGTTTTACAGAGAAAGCAAGCTCAATAACATCCGATAGGCATTTTAGCTGAGCTAGTAATGCATGCAGTACACGGACTGGACATGAATGAAAACACATATGGATTAAACCTTTTAGACTCATGATTGTTTTGACAACATGGATTCTTAAGGCTAGCAGATGTAGGAACTTAACAAAAATAGCACTTCGAGAAAACATATATTAACTTTTATCGCAGATTTACAATTAGTGTGAACTTGATTAACCCTTCACAAATCATTCATCATGAGCTTATATGAAGATATCAATACCACTAAAACTGAAACTAAGCTAAACTAAATTAAGACATAAACACATAAATACTGTTAACTACTAAACGGGAACTAAACCAACTAAAACACAAACATACACAGATGCTATTGAGCCACTAACTGAAACTAAATCAACTAAGTCGACAAAACATACATGAACACATAAATGCTGTCAAGCTACCTAAACCGCAATTAAAACTAACTAAAAGAAGGATTGTTTACCTCTTTCGAGTGCAGCGAACTGAGGCTTCGGGTCTCGGATCTATAATCGAACGCGACGAACCCAAATATACTTAACTTAACCCAGTTTCAGATGAAAATGGAGCGATTTCTTGACTGATTTTTCTGCCCTCTTTTTTTTTTTTTGTAAAACTATAACTCTATATTTTTTTTTTAAGGATCAGATTTCGCCGTCCCCCCCAAAAAACCTCCTCTCAAAATGAATGCTACTCGCTCCTATTTATAGCTGTAAACTAGGGTTTCGATTTCAAATTTTTGGCTCCAAAACGAAAAATCACGAGCTGTTTGGAGTCAAATTCGATCTCAGTAGGTTGATTTTTTTCCAGAGATTTTAAAAGTATTTTGGTTTCTTGTGTTGACTAAATTAAAGAGGAGAGAGGAGGGGATCTCACAGACCCAGATTCTTGCTTGGAAATGGCAACAACAAGTTCTGCCATGGCTGACAACCATTAGAGCGTAGCTTGAAAAAGAAAGGGATCAGACAAGGACGCTGCTGAAATGAGTCACCCTCTTGCCAATGAACACGTCAAGATCTGAAGGCTTTCGCGAAAATGGAAGGGCAGTCCCCTGCCATTGATGTACAGCGTTGAAGCTTTTGCTTCAAAGAGAAAATGAGATGAAAAAAACGGCTGGATTAGGGGTTTTCTGTTTTCTTTTGTTTTAGGGGAAATGGAAAGGGGCGAACGGGTATGGTATTATTGGGCTGATGCTGGTCCGTTGCTGGGCCTAAAAAAATGGGCTGGCCCTTTTAAAATGGTTTATCATCCTTTAAAAAATCATACATTATTATATGCTTAAGTGAATAAATTATGCAATGCAAAGTATAATTACCAGTAATCACATGGCGGTGAAAACTATACGATATAGTTGCGCGATAAAGTTTGAAAGTAAGTAAATGCTATTGCTTAATTGTGTAAAATAAATGCGATCGTTTTATGCAAGACGACAAATAGAAATGTTAAAAGTTTGACTATCGCGATTATAATATTAGGTGCTTTCAACATAATAAGATAATAATAATAATAATAGTAATAATAATAAAGATAATATTAATAATAATAATAATATTAATAATAATAATAATAATAATAATAATAATGATGATGATAATATTAATAATAATAATAATAGTAATAATAATAATAGAAAGCAAATAATTATGGTAAAGTATGCATAACTATTTGGTAAATAATATTTGGAAAAGAGGCGGACAAAATCGGTGTCAACAAAAGCGATTTCGACCCGACAGGGATGCAAATTGTGTAGCCAATCATTCTCCAAGGTTCCACAAAGAGCTTCCAAACGCGTGCACTCGTGATTGAAATTTAGAGATTGCACAAAATATTGGCCGGAAAACTATTCGGAGAAGAATAGAGTTTTTTTTTTTTTGGATGTCTTGACAAGAGAAATCTCTAATGGTTTATATATGCAGATGACCACTTCTGGATAGCAAAGGAGAAGATCATAAACGCCACTTAATGTTCGGAAAAATAAATAGCCATATAACTTTGAGTAATGGTCGAGAATAAAGACGATTAAAATCAGAAACGCCTCTTAATGTTTAGAAAAATAAATAGCCATATAACTCTGAGTAATGGTCGAGAATAAAGACCATTAACTTTTAATAAAGGTTGTCATAATCAGGGGGTAAAATCGACTCATTTTGTGGCAAGATCAATTCTCATGTGTGCGAGACCACTCCATTTTGCTAACTCTTTACTAACTTAATAATACACAATTCTATTTAAAGAGTCAGAAAGTTCTTCCCACCACCAATGTGGGACAAAATATATTTCACATAAGACAAGAATGAATAAAGGAAAAGAACCCACAAAACTAAAGAGAGGAAAGATAATTTCTTTTATCTTTGTATTACTAATAGGTTTGTTTCCAACAAAACATTGGACCTATAGTTTACAAACTTCCCTTATCCCCTGAACTATTGCTCTTACTTTCCATGTTTCCTTATTGAAACCTTGTTATGAAATTCTTGACTCCTGTACTTAACATTTACAACTCTTATATAGCTCTCTGTCACCTAAGATTTTGGGTGGCAGGATTATTTTATAAGGTTATAGCTCAACTGTTGGTTCAATGGGAACATTTATCTGAAGCTCAGGCTACGTAGGAGGATGCTACTGCCCTGAGAGTTCGTTTCCATTTGCCTTCCTTAGGAACAAGCAATTTTTTTTTATCAGGGAGTACTGATGTGAACTGTGGCAAGGGAATAAGTGTTGTGCTGCGGGAGTGGTACTGCAGGCTAGCGGACCTTGGTCGTTGGCTGGAGTTAGTTGAAGAGTTTTGGATTTAACACTTCAACCTTATATCTCATTAACTTTTATTCTATCAATTACCCATTAGTAATATAAGTTCTATCTTATTATTTCTTTTGCCCAAATCCCTCCCCCGTTTGGATGGTTCTTTCCCGTGGTTCATTAATGTACAACATGTTATAGTATGGTGTTGTACTGTATTAATGAACACAATATTTGTATAGATTGTATCGTTTGTTGTGGTTTAATAACATTTGTATTGTTTGGTTTGATTGTATGGTACTGTATAATCACTTGTAAGTTTACTAACATACCCTTAATCTTAACTAGAAATTAGTTTATATATAGGGAAAAGAGTAAAAAATGCCTCTCTATAGGGAAAAGAGTAAAAAATGCCTCTCTACTTTGGGAAAAGGTTAAAAATATCTTTCATTATAAATTTGGATAAAAAATACCCCTTCCATCATTAAAGTTTTTGAATATACACCTGTCTTAACGAAAATTCCCAAAATAACCCGATTTCATTTTTAAACCCACTCCATTTAAACTCGATCCAACTATATAAAAAACCCATATGCAACCAACTTGTTCCCGAGTCCTACATCTGGAGCCACTAGGCATAGGAGCGGGTAATCCATATGCGTTTTTTATTTAGTTAGATCGGGTTTAAAAATAAAATCGGGTTATGTTGGGGATTTCCGTTAGGGTAAGGGTATATTTGAAAATTTTATTGACAAGAGGGATATTTTTTACTCAAATTTGTAATGGAGGATATTTTTTGTCTTTTTCCTCAAGCAGAGGGACATTTTTGACCCTTTTTTCTTATATATATTAATAAAACTTAGGTAAAGGATTAAATAGGAACTTTAAAAAATAAGTAGGTGGTGAGTGGTGGGGTGAGTAATGTGAGGTGGGTGGTTGTGGGATGAGGGTGTGCGTAGTGGGTGGTAGGGTGTGGGTGAGTGGTTGTGGGATGGGGTTGCGTGGCGGGTGGTACTGTGGGGGTGGGGGTGGGGTGGGTGATGTGAGGTGGGTTGGGGTAGTAGGTGGTACGGTGTGGGTGAGTGGTGGTGAGGGGTAGTGGGTGGTAGGGTGGGGGTGGCAGTCTGGCAGAGGGTAAGTCACGAGGAAAGGGATAATACATGTAAAGAACAAGAGCTTCATTAGTGAGCTATGGAATGAGAATCTGCTAGTTCTTCCTTTTTCGTATCTTAATTTCTTTTGTGCTTTAGTACAATAAGTTACAACTAAAAATAATGTTGTGCTTGTATTATTGGAACAATTTTTTCTTTTTTTTTTGGTTACCATTTCATTGTGTCAGGTGGAAGGGAGAGTGGTTTCCCCTCCTTGTTAGCTCGTGGGAGAAAAAAATGGAAAGAAAAAGTTTGCACGCTTTTCTTTCAACAACTAATGGTCTCATGATCATACATATTGACCATTTATTCCAACAGTGTATCTTTTCTTTATTTCTCGCATTTATACTTGTTTTTCTTTTTTGTCTAGAATGTTGGATCTGACCTAAAAGAGATAGAGTTGCGGCCAAGCTTGTTACATGAGCAATTATTTGTATTTATAACAAAGGATTGTACATCTTGTGCTGTAGTATTCTGAAACTATAAATATGCTAAGAAATTTTATATTCTACAAGATGTCCCGGACCAGGGAGCAGAAGGCTTGATGTGGAATTTTGAACAATGGTGTAAAAGTCATACTTCTGCTTTGCCAAAAAGATTGAGAATTGTCTCGTGTGACGATAACTAAGCTCACTTGTTCTTCTTCCCACCAGCAAGAATGCGTTGAATCTGAAGCCCCCTGCTGAAGGCCTGGTTGAAGAGCAGCCTTGTCTGGAACTCAGAGACAAATGGGAACCAAGCAAGAACAGCAACGGGTGCAAAGATCACGAGCCCCATCAAGTAATCGTATCCTCTAGCTAGAGCCTTCACAGATCCCCACATTCCTATGCCCTTCACTACTGGCCTACATGCCTGTGCTATCTGCAGGGCAGATGAAAAATGTTTCAGAATATATGTACACGCACTTATCTTAGTGTGCTATGTCAAACGCAGGTAAGTGTGTTTTTGTCAGATGCAATGAATCTGTCAAAATTGAAAAGAACGGCTCACTGATGTAGCCTCAATCTCACAGACAATTAGTAGCAAAATTGCAAACACTGAAACCTTTCTACGGATAAAATTGAAGATATGAAATAGTTACCGAAAGAAGAGCCCATCCAGTTGGCAAGAAGGCCAATAAGCTGGCAAAAATATCTCCAACAGTAAGACTTAAGAATTTGAACAGCATCACAAGGGTGACTATGAAGCCAATGAAAAGGAACAACTTCAGAAGCCTGAACATCAGCTGGAAATCAGCACTGAACTTCTTCCTGCCCAGGGACACAATCTGCCAGATAGAAAGTATGGTTTCAGAACTATGTATGGAAAGACAACCTTCTGTGAGGAGAGCTTAAATTAATCTTTTTCTAAAGTATGGTTTCAAGATGCAAGAGAGGTTCCAATACTGACCTTCAAAACGACCATGACGAACACAATGACCAACCAGGACAAACCATAAACCTGTGATCATCAAAACGAGGATTAGCATGTAAGTGGGATGACAATTACACTGCCATATATTGTATTGAAGCTGAAAATTCAAGATGTACTTACCATGATACTTTTATCACTATTGGACACATTTAGCTGATAAACAATTCCATACTGGAAAATTAAGAAGCGCATAGAAAGCAGAATTTCACAGAAGCGGCCAATTAGGCCAGAAAACTGCAGATGCTCTTGCTCTTCATCCCACCAAGACTCCCAACTCTTGGTTGCCGGAACACCAATGCCTCCATGGTTGCTTATCCACTTGGCCCAATCCTCCCAATCATCAACTATCTTTTGCCATTCAAATCCTGATGGATTAAAGAGGAAGGGAGCAAACAGCCATGAAACCACCATGAACCACATTGAGCCACTGAGAAGCAAGAAAGCTATAGAATCAGTAACAGCCACGCCAAAAATTTCATAAGCTATGAGCAAAATCATAATTTCCAGAGCTTTGGTGAAATGGCTCCTCGAGTACATCCTGTAGTTCTCAGCAAACTTCTCATGTCTGACGACAAAACCACGCCCAGTTGCTCTATATTTTGCGCCACCATGTAAAATTGTGCGGCCAAAGTAGTGGAGTTTTGTTCCAAGAGAGAAAGTGAAGAAAACAGCAGCCAACTGCAGGTTCATGATGATGATGTCACCTGCAGCAGTCCTGAAGCCTCTTTCCAGTCCAATCTCCATAACCATGGGCAGGGCCATCAATAAACCAAGTTGAACGACAGACTGTGAGGCCATTGCGGCTTTGAGAGCATCGTCACCCTTTGATCTTGCAACTTTGACAATGGACTGTTCCAGTCCACTCAGTGCGAGGTAGAGTTTACCATATAAAAATGCATAAACTGTGAGGACTACCAGCTGCAAGGAATAAAAAGTGATATCATAGGTATATCTCTTCTTTTATGACATTTCACGGAAGCAAAGTGATTGACGCACACGCTTCGAAATTGAAGTAATTGCAATATATTATATTTTTGAAGTAATGTAGTCCATTACACCTGAGGTTAAACTTTATATATTAATGACACCAAATGTTAAATAGGACTTACCATTGAGCTGATATAAAATCCAGTAGTTGTGAAATAACAGGACAGCATGCGGAAAAAATCAAAGCGATGTCCTAATCTGTACAGATCTCGGCTAAGAGTCTGCTCTCCATTACCACATGCCACTTTTGCCTCAAAGAGAGAGATTTGGTTAAGACCAACATCTCTCCCCTTTCCAACTTGAATGTATTCATGGTGAGTAATATTTCCACGTCGCAACGTTGAATTGAAACCTATACAGCCAAACGTTATGAAACAATAAGGTGATCTGTCAATGCATAACAACAACAACATACCCAGTGTAATCCCACAAGGATCTGTCAATGCATCAATAGACGTATTTCTAAAAGTTACCTGCAAATATGTCCTCACTGAGATTGATACCCCTTGAAGCTTTGCTAATTCCACCGCGAGTGATGTGGAAAATTCTGTCGAATACATCTGGATGTCCATAATGGAAGCGGACCCTAAAATCATCGAAGTATAATAGAAAATAAATCTCAGGGTCTATTCAGAAATCAGAATATAGCATAAATGTAAATCATTTAGATGTACCAGGTGAACTCTTAACTGCAAGAAAACCACTGAAAGAAAGTCCCCACTTCTCCTGATTTAGTTTCTAATAGAAGAATACTAGTTTTCTACTCCCCATTTCCATCTTGGAGAAAGAGAAAAAGTTACTTACCTATATTTGGTTCTTAGAAGGTTAGAGGGTAAGGGGGAAGTTGTGAGAAACTAACTGGCTTATTTGCCCTTTTGATTTGATATTGGTGATTACTTCCAGTTGTTTGTTATAATTAGGACGGAAATAAAACAGATAAAAGCGCTCTTCCTGTCCAGTTTTGGATGGATTGAGAAAGCTGACCGGGAACATTCTCCAATTTGTCCATTTTTACTTGACCTTATTTACTTCTTTACCAAATAAGGGAAATGATATGTACCGCTCCACTTTTACTTCTACTCCTCCATCCCCCCTCTTTTCACCCAACCGCATAGATGAATAATGCAGGAAAAATAAAATAAAAACTCTTGAATAGCGTTACAAAGGTTTTTCCAAAAAATGATGCATTGATATGGAAATACAGGACTGTCATTCAGTAGTTTTATGCATTAAGGAACAGAAGAACATACTTCAAGGGCCTTGCAAGAACTCTCTGACCAATGGTGACAAAACTTGTCTCTTGATTAGACATAAACCAAGCCAAAGAAGAAACACTGCAATTTGGAAGATGTGAGGCATTATTAGATATGTCAAAAACCTAATGAAACTAAAAAGGGTCTAGAAGAAATTATTATGCAACCTTCCAGTGAAGATATGCTCGCGAACACCCAAAATTGTAGGTGGTCGCACTCCATGATCTTCATTAAACTCCTCAAGAAGGTTACGCATTTTTAAGGCTTCCTCCAAGTAATTGTCCTGCAAGAGAAAGCATTAAGTTATTATTTTCTGACTACTTATCTTTATCTATTTCAACTCAGTCTCACTTCACCTGATTCATGTCAATGGTCTGAAGAGCTTCCCCACGAGAGAAAATGATTGCATGATTCTGATTTTCAGGTTTTCCTTCTCCTACCTTTGCTGCACCAGGCAACTTTATACGGTATATTTCCTTCAAACAGAGGTCATAGAAGGAATCAGGACTTGTAGCACAAAGAATCAATCACAGGCAATATTTAAGATACAAGAACACTGATAACCTGATCAAGATTATCAACTGCTTTCACCAACACTGAATAATACACTTTCTGAGTTTTTCCACCTTCCCGTTCTTCGACTTCATCAATATATGCTACACGGAGAGAGGGGTTGCTGCACAGGTAAAGGAGAAAGAAATTTTCAACAGTATTCTAAGAATATTAAAGTATAGGAGAATACAAATTCTTTTAGTTTTTCCTTGTTTATTTGGAAAAATAGAAACTTACTTGACCATCAAGTTCAGAATGTCAGTTGCATGCCGATCTCCACTTCGCTTTTGAATTCCATAATTCTGGCAGGTGGCGACATAAGTGAATTTCATGTCAGCCACAGCTTCTAATTGAGCATACAATGATCTTTGGCTTTTCTTATCCTCCTCGGATGGTACTGTAACAGCTTTGTATCCTTCGAGAATCTCTGCAAAAAAATAGTCAAATGTAGTGTTCTACCAGAAAGGAAAGCACTTGGTACCCTATTTTAAGCACCTTAGGCGACATATTGGTAAAACAGACTAAGCAGCAAAAAAATGTCGGTTGTTTAACAGTGTACGTGTTCTCTTCATGTTGCATAATATAACTCGCTATAATCTCTTAAACATAACATAAGTAGAAACAGTTCTTTTCCATTCATTCATTGATAGCTCCCGTTACCATGCAACAGAACCAACCACCATAATAAATTCTGGTATGATAAACTACATGATACTTGACATGTAAAACTAGTACAGAACTGGGAAACTTTTAGTGTTTGCATGAAAAGTATATAGAGTTTTTACACCTAAAAGGAACCTTAAATCCATAAGAACTCAAAAGCTCTCAGACCACAGATGTATCAGAAGGCAAATACATGTACATATCACTTATGTGGATCCTGTTGTTGATTCAGATGGCTACTTGTAGACCATAGCTTGCCTGAATAAACTTCAGCTGCCAATTATGTCAAGCACATATCATATGCAAGGGAAAAAACTTAGAGCAGATAGCAATTATTTCTTAATAAAGAATATTCAGCAGATGTAGCTCATTATTTCTTTTATTACAAGAACTGTCAAGGTTCTTAGCCCAAAGATAAAATCTCTTCACAGGAAAATGGCTTTAAAAATATTATGGTTTACCTCCTTCAGAAGCCATGTCAAGAAACGCTTGAAGCTTCAAGGCCCTCCTGTAGTACATCATTCCTCTTACTGAAAAGAATAAACAATAACAATAAACAATCGATAGGAAACTGTTAAGTTCAAAAGAATATGACAAGAAAAAGTATTTTAAGGTGCCTGTTCTGCAGAGAGTCTGTCCCCTTAATGAGGCCCAATGACGGAGCTGCAAGATGTTTTCTTCATTTTCCCAGACCTCTGATTCCTTTTTACACCCAAGACGTTCCATGAAGTTATTCCATTCATCTAGAAGGAAATAAAGTGGTGTCAAATAGACAAGAAAATACACCAATAAAATAGGAAGAGGAACATCATACTGAAAGGAAGTTCATTTTCAAGTAGTTGATAATAGAATGAAACCTGGATAAATCTTTTGGAGGTAGTAAATGATTGATACACCGTCTTCATTTTCCATCTCAAGATCACCTTTTGAGTAGACAGTTTCCTCACTGTAGTATGGGGTCATGACACTGCATATGAAGAAATATAATTGCAAAACTGAAGTGTGGATGATAGTACAATGGATCGATCTGCAGCTATTTACATACTAATAGTGTGTTTTCATGACTATAATAATGCAACATTACTAATTAACTTCATATAATTTGATTATTGCCTGACTAGAAATCTAAATATTTACTGCATGCCATAGGAAAGTCAAATTTTCAAAGGAGAAAGCTCAAACTCATCAGATAATTTATCCATAAACTTGACGATGTACGCCAAAGTGGATTATGAGCAGCACCTGAATGAAAGCATTTTGCGCACTCGAGGTGCACGTGGCATTTCCATGAACAATGAATTTGTGAAAAAGTGAACCCTTCGACGTGCTTCAAGGTTTGTGGGAACTTCAACTGCTGATTCTCTTACAGTTAAGAGAAGATACAGACGCCGAATCTGAGAAAAAATCAATATGATGTTTCTTTTTCTGTTTATCCATTAATTGAAGACAAATCATATGATCATACACATATCAAATGACCTGTTCTTCCCACTGTGCTGTTACTGGAGGAGGGAATGCAATAGCTGTTCTTGAGTCAGTATTAGCAAACAGTTGTTTCCCAGAATCCCTTCCATTATGACCAAGTTCTACTAGTTCCCTGAAACAATTATACAAGACCAGTACAAAAAATCAAATTGAATATCTTATATAACAGCAATTCTAAGCATTTATATTATCTAAAAAACTCATCCTAAAATGGCGCAGAATTCACTAACCCGATTTCATTCACCATCATGTCACGGGTCACTATTTCTAACATATCCTGCAGTGCTATGACAACGCTGTTCCTTTTAGATGGATCACCATCTCTCTGCAACAAGAAAGAAAGTGAAATATCCAGCATATGAAGTTTCACTGCTACAGACACCAGTCAGTGTATCACTTACCAGTATCTCAAGTAGGTCTACAAATTTCTTACAAAGGTTTTGCAAAGGTCCTGTTCTGAAATTCGCAAGGAACGTGTTCTTTGAAATGCTGTTTTCAACTTCTTTTATAATGATTCCTATGATCCTAGACACACAAATTAGACAGGATTAAGAATATATGCTAGTAATGAAGAAGTATTAAGATGTCATTTGATGCAGAAATAGGAAGGACCACATTAAACAGTTGAAATGATGCATGAAGGTCACAAACTACATGTAGATATGTTGCATCACCACATTATACAAGGTCACAGATATGTGCTTCCACAGAGGTACCAAAATAATGGTTCGACAGAAAGATTAAATGGGAGAGCAGGTAGGAGAGAAGTAAAGATTAGAGAGAATGCAACTTATTTTTCAAAAGACAAACAACACAGGTTAAACCAGACAGTTTACTGCATAAAAAGAGAATTAAAAAAACGACAAGAACTAGAACTCTGATTACCCAATTCAAGGACTTAAAAGAAGCGAAAAATGTATAAAAAAGATCATTCTTATGAAACAAAAGCACCAGTGAGCTAAACCTAAGGTGATTCAACAAACAATATCACTGTACCGGAAAGCCAAGCATTACGGCATACTACAGCTGGAGAAAGCGTTTTCTGGCTAAATGAACAAAAGAAGGGGGTAGCAGAGAGCAAAGAAACAAGTTCCAAATGATCCTGATGTATATTCAAGAATATATTTGAATTCAGATGCATGTGTTCATGAAGTTGAATGATGACGAAACTACAATAATGATTCTTAGATCTATGAATCAGCTGAGTAAGCAACCTTTTCTCAGTTTCTCCGACAACCAGGGCATTAAGAACAAGTTTAAAAGATTCATAACATTCAATGACGGCACACTTCATATATTCATCCGCACATATGCGCTTCCATAGGTCAGCATCTCTGGAACGAAATTGTAAAGCCATGTCCAATGCAATTGGAATCTGCAAATGGAAGACAGTCAATCAGTGCAGAAGAAATTAAAACAGAAGTGCATCAGCTGACAGTCTTTACCTTGCTAGCAAGCAAAAAGGGTGGCCATTGAATCACTTTTAGACTGGGGTCTGAGGAATAAGGAACAAGTAATAGGTCCATCTCCCTGAAATAATGTGCAGACAGTTCAATTCTCAATGTACGAAGAACCAACTAGAAAACAAAAAAGATGAGTTAAGGGACTTTTCCTATCACTTATAAGATCCTCTTCGCGAAAACTGCATATAAATTCATTCCATAACTGAGCGAATTTTGCAGCTTCACTTCTCTTGCTTGGTGAAACCTAGACATCCAAAAAGAATATATTTTATAAGATTTTTCACTTTTCCAAGTCTTTGGCAATCTATTTATCTTTATGGATCTGAAGAATAAAAAGCATATATACGATGGAAAATGTGAGTTGCAAAAGAAACCTCATTAAAACTCTTGGAGAGGGAAAATCTCTTTTTCTCAGTTTTGTCGTTAGGCACCAAGTAAGTGTTGAATGCACCAGGCAGAGATTGAAATCTTGACCTCAACATGCCTAAAGTTCTAATCTGTGTGAAAGAAAGCAACAAAAAGAGCAGCACCATACGTTAATAGATTTAATAAGCTCAAACAAATTAAAAATGATAATTTAATAAGATGAAAGCATAGTTTTTCAGGAAAGCATATTTCAATTGCTTCCTAACCTAAAATATCTCAACCAACCCTGATCTTTGATGCAGCAGATTTCACTAGTAACAATTGAGTGACGGAACATAGTTATGCTACCATAAAAGGAACTACTACTTATAAAATAGTTATACATGGATAATTAGTTGCAACTATAATTGTAGTAATGCAGTTCACTGACTTCCTAACCAGCCTTTATCACTGTCCACAAACATTTAAGTTTGGCCTAATTCTCTTTTCTGTAAACAAAAGAAGACACACTTCAGATATGCTTCTGCAATCTACTGATGATCACTGCTCCTAATACTCTATAACAACCTTCTTAAATTGGAATTATTTCCGAACAAAAAGAAGCACATTGAAGAAATAGGTTAACAAACAATACAAAGGTTAACCCACTTTCAATTATGCTCATTTCTGTCTCCACTAACCTGATGTAAGGAACACCACTACTATGTAGTGCTTTACCCCAGACACCATAATGAGCAGCAATAATCAAGTTATCTCTAAACTAATAGATCTTATTTCAGTAAGATAAGATCTATTATCAAGTGACAAGACATTAACCATATAAAAAATTGACAGAAAAATAAATGTTAATCAAGATGCATTCTGAAAGTCATTACCTCACCCAGACGATCAAAGGCTCCTATAACACCACCACACAAAGTTGAGAAAATAGCATACCATATTTGAGCGTCCATAAAGTAAACCTGTATAAATTTGGAGTAAACTATTTACTAGTAAAAGATAACCATGAAACATGTAAAATGAAACAAAGACAAGGCATACCATGACAACTGGTGCCCACAGGGCAACCACAGCCCCCCAGTTGCTCCTAGCTGCACAGATAGGATATATTCATAAGCATCAATTTGGAGATAGAGAATCTGAAAAAAGTGAGTGAAATTTGGAATATATACCATCAGGGAAGAACTCATGCCAAGCATACTGAACGCGAGTGATGTCCATTATCATTTTCGTGGGTTTTATAAGAGGTTTTATCTGAAGACACATATGTACCATGATTAGAAGATAAACACAACTACCACGTCCCATTCCAAAGAAGAGCAACGGAATAGACATCCAATTACCTGAATAAAGTAGCTGAACGCAAATTTTGCACAAAGAAGTAGCACCCAGAAGAGAGTATACCTGATACAAGAAGTGAAGCAACCGATAGAGCAAATGTCGAACATAATTAAGAGAAAGTTGGAAGTAAAAGACTTGTTAACATACTTTATTAGCGCAAATTGACTTTCATGCATTCCCCTCCCAACATATATTCTTGGCTGCAGAAAAACAAGCAGGCAGGCAGTTAAATAATGCTCGCTTTAGAAAATAAAATATTGACATATAACTCGTATGAGTGGACAAAATATATGAGCTGTTATGCCTTATGGAAATAGATAACTGGATGAACTCTATCCTATTTTTGCAAATGCTAAACCATATGATCAGAGTACAAAGAAATTCAAACAAGCAAAGTTCATCTAAATTCGAAACATATAAAGTTTCTCATAGATTCATTCAAGTTGCGCCCTTGATATCTAAACTGCTCTACCTCTTTTCCCAGGATTTATGTTCTTTCAGCCATCGTTTTTGAGAAGCGTGGGATCCGTCAGTATAAATCTTAAAATCCTTTTGAAATACTATGTATTATTTCATATATAGAAGATCTTCACAATTCATAGGGACTCAAAACCAAAAAATCTGATGTATTATTGGTGGTTAACCAAAGGAAAACACAATAAAGTCCAGATGTGGTGAAAGAAGAAACAGAAGATAGAATAAGAATAAAGAATTTGCTTTCAGCTCAAGAAATTGATTAACTGCAGATAGCACGTAAGCCTTCTTGAATGACATCAGGAAAATAAAATGTTCATGAGAAATTAAACAAATGCATTTTCGCTGGTCAGAAGGTGTTTTGTTGTTACCTGTGACCACCACAGAAGAAACCTTACAACAAGCCAATCCGAGTTCTCAATCCATCGACGGAGCATTGGGAAAATAAACAAAGCTGCAGTAAGTAAATTGGGTAGTAGGTATACAGCCACGGCCATTAGATACAAAGGAGGAATGCCCTTCATCTTGTCTAGAAATGTCAGCGAATTCCGAATCTTCGTAAATAGATCTGAATTGCTTTCTTGGACATAAAATAGTGGGAGTATGATAGACCATGCAAGGCTGACAATTATCTTCAGAACGTTCCTCAGAACATCTGTGAACTTCCATCTATGATAGCCCGGAAAGTTCAGAATAAGGTCCAGGATACCTAATGCAAAAACAAGGCATGGTTATTTTCCTACTAAACTGCTACTAATAACATGTAATATAGAAATAATAAGAGTAGAAAATCTTACGAGACATTAGTGCAATTTCAAAGAAATTCATAGATTTACGTACTTTGGAGAAAGCGTAGTAACGCTGCTGTTATGAAAATACTGGACAGGTTGTACAAAGAATCCTTCTTAAATATATCCAACACAGGAATATCACTCCATGCAAATATGACCATGGCCTGCAAGAGTCCATTCCGAGAATGGCCCAAAACGAAACAAGTAAGCTATAAGGAACAGAGAAACAATATTTAGTAAAATTGACAGTTTGAATTTTCCACCTGCAAAGCCAGGAGAAAAAAGGTCCAAAGACGGTCATAGCTTCGGAAGATATGCCAAAATGACCGGGTCTCAACGAAGTAGGATTTTCCCATTTTTCCGGGCTTTCTATTAGCAACTCCTTTTCCCTGTAATAGCATTCATTAGGTAAATAACTCTTTTGCTGATAGAAGCAGAAACTTTTGATGAAAGTACAAGTCATACTTGGGTGGTATCGCGTGTTGATTTGAAGAACTCTCCATCATCACGCATTGGCCAACCTAAAGAAAAGCAATCTTGCGACCTGAACAGCGTATATCAAATCCAATGATTACATATGAAACCATTTGTCATTTTGTTATTTCTATTGTCACAGTAGTGAAGTTATTGTTCTAATTAAACAAGTACCAGAAAAACTCATTCAGATCATCATAATTGCACCAATTTGAGTACGGTGCTTTTCCATTTTTGCTTTTTTTGGCTTCCTGGAAGGGAAAATCATCGTTACAACATCTGTAAAAAGGAAACTTGAAGTGGAAGCAAATGCAGATATACGAGACATATTACCTTATCAATCACACGATAAATGGGAGTAATGACCTTTCGCAGGAAAGATTCATCATCCCCACCATAAGAAGGCTTGATATTTTCTCCAGTGACAATGCTGACATTTCCTGCTAAGAGGCCATGGAGTTCATATGCCATCTGAATTCACAAAGTAGAAGTTATTTTCGCATTTAAGGAAGGATTCAACTGCAAATGTGTGTTGCTGTAGGTGTAAAATTTTTACATCTATAGACAAGAAGTGGTGGTATAAAAGAAGATTAATGAACCACTCACATTATGGAAGATGTAACATAGACACTCTGGCATAAAGCGAACATTAGCTGCTTCACCCCAGATTAGAAGGTAAAGGCCCATGTAAAGTATCTTTCTCTGTTGCGCTTCTTGTTGGTTTTGAGGGAGCCTAAATGCAGTAAGTTTGTTTCATGAAAATGGTACTCAATATTTATGGTTTTTACATTTCTAAAAGCCTTAAAGAGCAAAAGCATATGACAGAATGTCCACTTGAAAGAAAGTATATGTACTGCCAATATCTTACCGTAAACTGTGTTTTTTCCCCAAGTATTTACACCATGTTTTGTAGTTTTTGAACAACTTGTTCATTAGAGCATCCACAGCTCGATCGTCAAGCTACATGGGAAACAATAGTTTATAAGAACAGATTTTGATTTTGTTACTTCTTGTATAGGTTGGCTTTCTTGCTATTAATAAATCCAGACAAATAAAAAAAATGCATTTACTCTAGAGTCTAGACTAATCAATTCAGAAGGAGACTGATAAGAAAATTAAGTAATATAAAGCATTTATATCCAAGGTAAAATGAATAAGAAATCTTAGGAGCATCGGATATATTAGATATTGAACATAATGATAAAAAGATATATCATAAGTTAGCTAGATGTGATACATGCCTTATTAAGTGGCTCAGCCTTGGGGATTAGCCTTATATGAATATTCGCAAGGAGCAAACTCAAATTCTCCCGCTGGTTTCTTACGTTATCCCTCTGCAGACAGCACACATAGGTTAACAATTTCTCATTCTGAACAAAGACCTGAGTAGAGTCTCAAGCAATTATAATCTCATTCTTTGAATTAGAAACTGTTACCTGAAACCCAAACATGGCCCTTAGCCAATCTAGAACATCCAGTTCTCCTGTTTTCTGCCTCTGTTGTTCAAATGAAGCTGGCCAATTCAAACCACGTGTATTCGAGAGAGCAGAAACGGCTGCTTTAACCTGGTGAGTAGTTTTTTAAAGGGAAAGCTAAGAGATCTTGACATACTATGTCAAACTACATGTGCCTATATTTCCTCTACGTATGTGTTTATGTAGTACCTCTTCAAGTTGCATAATGGACTGGGATGCTCCAGCAGAATCCAGGGGGAGAATATTATAGGGGGCATATATTTCCTTTTTGGCCTGAACATCATTCGCTGCGGCAATGATCTGTTCAAAAATTCATGTCAGTCAATTCTTGCATAGAATCCTCCAGTGAATGCCAGAAAAGTTGAGAACTTTTAAGTGGAACATTCGTAATTGTGCACCTAAGTTTTAATATTAGTAACTGACCTCAGGAGCAACTTCATCAACTTTTTCAGACTTGTTAACAGCACAAAGAACTTCAAAAAGCACTCCAGCAGTCTGATATGCTTTACCGAGCTGAGCTCTGTTTTCAAAAGATTAAAGAAACTTTGCAAAAATTAGTACCAAGACACAGTAACACACTTATAAAGAGCATATTTATGAAACCAAGAGAGTTACAGTTACCTGTCTGCTTGTTCTCCCTTGTTAAGAGACACGACATACTGCTCATAGTATTGCTTGTAAAAGCTCTCAATTTCTCGTGCATCAGTCTTTTTCACCCGAGAAGCAAGACTCGATGCATTGTCCTGAATGAAAGCAATTCCTTCAGCTAAACCCTTATACTAAACGATTGGGAACTCTGAGGACCTAAACAATTGACTCAACAGTGCTCTACCGGTAATTAATCGTTATAAACCCCTAAAACACCAGGGAAATTCTGGAAATATAATACTACAATGTTTTGACTATCAAATTATGCACAGTTTCAAGCATTTTGTAGATGGCTTTTTGCATGCACCCGCCTTTACATTCTGAAAAAGTCATCTCTCTATCTTTAAGTGACAGATTCCATTGAAAACTAGCTGCCCTAAATAAATTATTCCCCTATCAAACTGAGCAACTTATTAAATAACTGAACCGAACCGGTTTAATGTCTCCTAATAACCCAATCTCCAACAGCTTGATTTTTTTCCCTTAAGTTCAATTAATTCTAATTTAAAAACAATAAAGAGGAAAATAAAAATAAATAAATAAATCAAATCATACGTACACGCTCTAAACGTTGGAAGAGATTGGTTTTGAATTGTCGAACACCACGTCCACCTGAGGTAGGGTCCAATCTATGCGCCTTCTCAAACGCATAGAACCGACCTATAACAACGAAACCAAACACAAAAAATAGGGGAAATGAGAAATTGCTTATTAGCTAGGGTCATAGATATTTATCACATTTTGATTCAAAATAATTTTATGTTACAAAATTGAGAGAAATTTCACTTCCACTCCCAAAATTTCAAAAAAAAAATTTCAAATAAAATGCATGTGCAAACATAAATTCAAATTCCAAAAAAGAACTCAAATTTTTAACTTCAAAATCTATGGAAATACAAGAGTTTAGATTAATGTATATATAGAGTTTAGGAGAAGACATACATAGATAGGCGACGCGAGGGCGTTCATTTTGGATTTCTCTAGCGACACGAAGGATAGGTGCAATGGACTGGAGAGAAGAGGGAACAACCTCATTGTCAAACACCTCCATAGAGAAGGTAGTAGTGGCGGCACTACGTGAAGGCCGTCGAGTTAGTGACGACGGCCCTACGCCACCACCGACCGGTGTTTGGGGTTCCATTCCCTCCACCGGTCTCGCCGGATTCGTCATCGTAAGTTTTGTCCTCTCCTAATCAGTGTTGTCGAGTAGCTTAGCTAACTGAATGTAGCTTTGGCTTCGACACCACCGCTCTCTCTTCCAGCTCCTCCAGCTCCTTCTCGTTTCTCCCTCTCTTCCCCTTCAATTTCTGTTTCAAAATAACTTGTATCAGACATCCATTGTCATCATCAGAATATACATTGATCACTCATATAGCTATCAATAATCACGATCAGAAACGTAAATAACTGATGAAAATCCACATATACGCATAATCATCATACATTCACTCATATAGCCATCAATTTCTGTTCAAATTATAACATCCATTATTATCATCAGAATATTATACATTCTCTCATAAAGCCATGATCAAACATGTAAAAAAAATTGATTCACGAAAGTTAACCATTGTAAATCGACATATATAGACACATAATCATCATATATTCATAATCATGCATTTACAGACAGATATATACAATATCATCATCAGAATATACATTCATCACGTAAAAAACTTATTCACAAAAGTTAAACCAGGTAAATCCACGTAGACACATAATCATCATACATAATCATGCTGCCAGTACTACATTCATCATTAAACACATAAACAACATTCACGATCCATTCCAATTTCTTCCGTTCAATTTCTGTTCAAAATAAGTTGTATGATAAATCCATTATCATCATCAGAATATACATTCACTCATATAGACATTAATATTCATGATCAAACAAGTAAAAAATTAACTGATTCAAAAAAGTTAAACCTTGCAAATCCACATACACATACACTGTACACATAATCATCATACATTCACTCATATTCACGTTCAATTTCTGTTCAAATTAAATATCTCGTATGATACATCCATAATCATCATCAGGATATACATTCACTCATGTAGCCATCAATTTTTTTTAACGATCAAACACGTAAAAAACTGATTTACAGAATTTAAACCATGAAAATCCACATACACACATAATCATCATACATTCACTCATATATAGCCATCAATATTCACGTAAAAACTGATGCACAAAAGTTAAACCATGTAAATCCACAGACACATAATCATCATACATTCATAATCATGATGCCACTACATACATTCATCATCATTTAAACACATAAACACATGTTATACATTCAAAATCAGGATCAGATATGTAGATTCAGGTATTCACTAATCTTAACCGGCTGATATTTACAGTACTTATAAAACATGTATAATGAAGATCTTATATGTTTAATGCTTCATCTATATTCATGATAATCAAACATACGCATAAACTTTCTCCTAAATCCATTTTCATGATTCTGACACATAAAGAGACTCGTTTCTGGAATAAACGTACATATACATTCATATATATATATATGCATGCATAAACACACAAATATATACAAACATACATTCATAAATCATACACTATCATGTACTATGTATACACACAAAAACGGATCAACTAATTCATACAAAATCCGAAAGTACTCTCGATAGAAATTTACAATTGAACCAGCTATATTGTGTGTACGTTAATTCTACAGCTATATATGTTCACGATAATTAACCTTCTCATAAATCCATAATCATGATCAGACAACGCATAAACAGGCTCATTTCCGAAACTTAACATACATATACATGCATGCATAAACACACACACACACACACACATATATATGAGCATACATTCATACATTATCATGTAAATACTATATACAGAAAAACGGATCCATTAATTAATAGAAACTTACGGTTGAAGCTTGACAATGAAGAATAGAAGCGAAGCCTCTGCCTGAAAATCACCACGCACGAAGGAGAGCAAAAAAACAAACTGAATCAATTAAACTACAAAGACAAATGAAATTTAGTTTTAGCTTAAATTTGAGCTTTAATATAACACGTTGATATGAAATTTCTAGAGAGAGAGATGGTAAATTGAGCGGTGAAATTATTACGTATTAATGTAAAGTAAAAAACGTACCAAGCGGAGGCCAAAAAAGAAAAGAGAGAGAGAAGTGTCCGGATAGTGGGAGAGGAGGGAATGGAGGGAAGGTTTTAAAACCAAAGGAGAAAGTGAGATTCAGTTCACTCAACAGACACGTGGACGGTCCACCGTTATTTCCGCTGATTCTGTTACAGCTCTTAAACTGATGGTGAGTAATATTTTCAGCCAACTATATATCAACACCAAGTTGTATTAAAACTTTAATTTTCAGTTTTTTGTGGGTAATAATACATAAAAGTCCTCTCGATTTATGACTTAAATTATTACATGTGACTTTTAACTTCAAATAACTGATTAGCATATGGTCGTATATAATGATTATTTATTTTCGACTAAGCTTGTATAGGAAAACAAATTCATTCGAATTTCTACGTAAAAAGACCAATTACCATTTCTACCACTGGTGTGATTTTTTTTTTCCAGTGAGTTGGAACTCATGTCATTGACTACCACAACATTGCTAATTTAGCAATAATATTGTTTAATTTAGTAATATTCTTGGACCAAGTGTTATTATGTCTTGGTAAATGGTATTAATCCTCAGCTTCTCAATTTGCTAGCAGTAACTCATATGATTATAATTATCAAGAAATGAAAGCAAAGTTGGTATTTGAGTTCAAGTTGTGGCCTCTACTGTCAAGTTGTGCAATTAAAAGATAAAGGGAAGGCATAAAGGAGTGCAAAAAAGAAAGAAAAAAAAAATCAGACATAGATGAGAGGTTATTTTCTTAATGTCAGACCATCGGGTCAATGCTAACACACTTATGTTTTGCCTCAAAATGAAAGGGGAAAGTGATGGTCCTCAATTATTTGCCTAGAGATAGATGTAGAAGAAGTTTTTTCATGATGAATTTGACGGAAGTGGTTAGAAAATAGCTTAGAAAGCTTTCTAATTAACTTTGACGGTTCATCTTTATAGGTCCAGACGATATTTAATCATTTGACCTTGGCAAACAAGTCATTGTACGATGATACGCATTGATCAACAACAACAACAATATTAATAACATACCCAACGAATCCCATAATGTGGGGTCGTAGGGGAGGGTAGAGTGTACCCTACCTTAGGTAGGAGAACATTCCGGAAGACCCTTGGCTCAAGAAAAGGCATAAGAAAGGTTAGATACGGGAAAACAATTCAAAGCAATTATGAAAATGAAAATAACGAAAGTGAATAAGACATGATAAACCATTTTTTGCAAACAAATACTCGCAAAAATCAAGGGACAAGAAACTAAAGATCAATGCAGCTACTCTCAAGTTATCATTCACAAAAATTTATACTTTTTTCTTTCATGTAATATTACTTATAATTTTAATGTTTTACAAAATGTATGCTACATAATTCGGCTTACACATGCAACGCCCATGCTGAGAAACTAATTTTTCTAAATGCTTAGAAGATACAAAAAGGTAAATTGAGAAGAGATTAAGTGTAATTTAATTAAATAACATTTACTATTAATGTTATTAAATGATTTCTTAATAATGTGTCAAAACTTAAGGAAGGAGTAATATTTTGACACGACTTTTAAAAATCTCGAACTCATAACATATGACATGTGGCAAAATGTAGCTCCTCTAGTAGTTCTTCTTGAGGAAACTTCGATGACATAGAAAAATAGAGGAGACTCGGGGAGAGATGAAAATTGAATACGTCTAGCCTAGTAATATAACACATAATGTTATTGCATATTTGAATTCATACACTTTGATTAGTTTTTGGACACGTGTATCTCATGGTAATCAATGCAAAACACTTTTAAAATGATATAAATAATTTTAGAATAAGCGATACATCATGCAAAATTCAAAGGATGAAAATATAAACTCAAACTGATGAATGGTGATGAAAATGCAAATTTTTTAGTGTCATGGCTTTTGTAAGCAAATTCTTCAGATTTTTATTTGTTTGGAGGGTGAAAACTCTCATCTCATTTTCCCCTTCTTCTTTTCTTGGCTTTTCTTAAAGTATTAATTAAAATTATAACTTATGAGGATAAAATACCTTTTACACATTTTTTTTTAATCTAAAATCAAACCCCGCAACTGCAATTCAACTTTTGACCGTTCTCTTTTCATTGCTCTCTAGTCTCTATCTGTCCAATCAGTGTCGGAATTATGGATACAATGATTAGCCCATAAACTTTATCATTGCAGGTTTAATTGTCTTTTAAAATTTTGTGAAATATGTTCACATATTTAATTAGAACATGCACACAAACAAGGTAAACTACATTCTTAATAACTTATTTAAGGAATGCTTCAAATATTATAGTTGTACAAGGATCTGTGTAACTTCTCAGTTCTATTTAATTTAGACGATAATTATTTGATTGATTCACTAATATGTTTAAATAACTTCACTAGTCATATCTATAAACATGAAATTTGGTTCTCCACCTGTGATAACCCTCATGGCCATCATCCACCATAGTCTGACTTTCATTATACAGAAATACACAAAATGAGGTTCATTAGTTCAAAAAGGTAATTTTGTCACTTTGATATATAACAGTAAAGATATACTCGAGACTACTTTTGGATGGAGTTTAAACTTATTTCATATCGCATATGGCAAAGGTCCAAACATACCCCTCAACTTTGCGATTAGAGCAGATATATCTCCCGTTAAAAAAGTGGTGTATATATACCCTTGCCGTTACAAAATGGTGCAAATATTCTTTAATTAAAAAATATCACGTGGCTTTAAAAAAAAAAAGTTCAAAAAAAAATTCTACTAATTTTTTTTAGTAGACATATTTTTTAACACCACATGGTAAATTTTTTTTGGTGGGTCGGGTCTGGTTCGTTTGAAAAAAGTATCTCCGTGGCTTTAAAAGAATAAATCTATTCATTTTTTTAAACGAACCTGACCCGACCCACCAAAAAAATTATCATGTGGCTTTAGAAAAATAGGTCTACTAAAAAAAATTGGGTAGACTTTTTTTTAAAGCCAGGTGGTATTTTTTTAAATTAAAAAATAAACTGAATGATTTTAAAAAAAAATCGTCAGCAAAAAGGGTGTATTTGTATCATTTTGTAGCGTCAGGGGTATATTTACACTACTTTTATAACGAGATATATTTGCTATAAATCGCAAAGTTGAGGGGTATATTTGCACCTTTTGCCTATCGTATAATCCAATAATTTCAACTTTTCCCTCTAATTATAGTATATTCTTGGCTTAATGCATATGCGGCCCCCAAAACTTGTCTCTTTTTTCCATTTTGACATCTCAACTAAGTATTGTTCTTATTGAACCCCTAAACTCGTTCTCAAGTGTGTCTATCAAACCCCCTAATCTTATTTTTATTAGAAGCCGAAACTAAATTGGGAAATAATGGTGGAGTAATATTTTAGACATGTGATAAGCTATTTTTTAGGTCATGAATGTGTCGGTTTCTGCTGGTTCTGCTCTTTCACTGCGAACTTAACTAAGATCTACTCTTTTTTTCCCTCTAAATTGTTGTTAATCTTAGCTAAAAGATGACATAATTAAATTAGAATATATATTAGCATGTTGCTATACATTGAAGATAGAATACTATGTAAGCCAGATTGGATTTGATAGACACACTTGAGGACGAGTTCAGGGATTCAATAGGAACAACACATAGTTGAGGTGCTAAAATGAAAAAAAGAGGCAAGTTTAGGAGGTCACATATGCATTAAGCCTATATTCTTTTACATTAGAGTGCTCATAAAATTGATTATACCAAAAAAAGAAAAAATAGTACTCCCTTTAGTTCAAAAAGAGTGTTGACTTATCCTTTATTTTTTTTAAAAAAGAATATTCATTTATCAAATCAAGAAAGAATTAATCTTATTTTATTAGATTTGCCCTTATTAAGTGTTAAGTGACCAAATCACAATATCTATTTAATTTATGGGTAATTTAGTCAAATTATTTATTTTTACCTAGGAGTTAATATTTTTTTAAGGAGTGTGTAAATGATTAAGCGAACACTATTTTTGAACCGGAGGGACTGCTTGAAACTGTAGCGCATGAGGTGGGTTCAATATTTACCCATTTTATTTAGGGCAAAGGTGCGAATATACCCCTCAACTTTACGATTTAGAGTAGATATACCCTGTTAAAAAGTGGTGTATATATACCCTTGTCATTACATAATGGTGCAAATATGCCCCTGCCGCTACCGAATGGTGCAAATATACCCTTTTCGCTAATGAGATTTAAAAAAAAAATCATTTAGCTTATTTTTTAATTAAAAAAATGTCATGTGGCTTTAAAAAAAGTCAACCCATTTTTTTTAGTAGACATATTTTTATAACACCACATGGTAAATTTTTTCTGGTGGGTCGGGTTTGGTTAATTAAAAAAAAATATCTCCATGGCTTTAAAAAAAGATAAGTCTACCCATTTTTTAAAACGAACCAGCCCCGACCAACCAGGAAAAAAAAATTATCATGTGGCTTAGAAAAACATATCTACTAAAAAAATATGGGTAGGCTTTTTTTTTAAGGCCCTTGGTATTTTTTTTTTAATTAAAAAATAAACTAAATGATTTTACAAAATTTTGTCATAAAAAAGGGTATATTTGCATCATTTTGTAACGGCAGGGCTATATCACCGCCTTATAACAGGTGTATATCTGCCCTAAATCACAAAATTGAGAAGTATATTTGTACCTTTTCCCTTTTATTTATATTTAACAGTTTCTAAGTGGCTTCTATTTAGGTGAGAAGTGTTTATTATTTGTTACTCCCTCCATTCATTTTTATTTTGTCCTTTATTTTGAAAATAAATGTCCATTTTGTTGACACCCAATTTTGTCCCTCCTTTATTCCAATTTATTTCCTTGGGCTTTTAAATTAACTAAATCTAAATATTTTATTTTCACTATTATTTCTACTACTATTAATATCATTGCTTTCATTTTCATTATTCTACTACCAATATTAATAGTATTACTTTATCACAAATTTCAAAAGGGTACGTCGTCACTTTATTTTCGTTAAATTAATTATAAGTCAACACTTTATTAAATCTTTATTTTCCACATATTAATCACTAATTTTCATCATAATACATATAAGTTAATCACTTAGGAGTTGTAGAAATTAATTACTAAGAAGCCCAAAAAGAATTAAGTTGAAGGAAGTTCGTTTTTTGCGCGGAGTGCCCTTCTTTTGGGGTGGTCTTTAAATTTTGCCCCTCATATTTGTGGTCTTTAAATTATGCCCCTCATATGGCTGGTCTTTAATTTTTGCCCTTCGCATTGCAACTTTGAGCTTTCGCGCCGAAATAATGAGGTTCTGAGTTCGAACCCCCGCTCAAGTATAAATTAAAAAAAAATCGCAAGACAAGGTTTGGGTCGCGTGTATCTCTTGGACCGCATACTTTTTTGTTAAGGAATTACACATTTTCTTACGGACCGGCATACTCATGCCTTATGGCTATTCAAGTATCGCATAACTTTGATAATTCCTTCACAAAGTTATGCCGGTGGGGCATACTTTTAATGGGCAAACTTTTATGCTCTTTGTGAAGGAATTATCAAAGTTATGCGGACCCTTTTATTGCCAAGTTCTAAATAAGTATCGGTCCGTATAACTTTGTAATTCCTTCACAAAGTTATGCCGGTGGGGGCATACTTTTAATGGGCAAACTTTTATGCGGTCATAAACTTTTGAATGAATTATCAAAGAATACCGCATACTTATACCAAGTAGCATATAGGCATAAGTATGCCGGTTCGGCATAACTTTGTAATTCCTTCACAAGTGTATGCCGTTGGGAGCATAGCGAAATTTAAACTTGCCTTGCGAATTTTTTAAAATTTTGATCAAAGGCGTGGGTTCGAACCCGGAACCCATGGGTTTTAGCCGAAGGGCAAAATTTAAAGATTTCAAATATGAGGGGAAAAATTTAAAGACCACCCCAAACGAAGGGCAATTCTGCGAATTGCCCAAGGAAGTTCAGCCAAATTAATGGCCCAATCCGTCAAGCCCACATCCTTTATTAATTCGGCCAGTCCAACAACAGATCAGCCCACTACCCGGCCCAACCTCGTTATTTTCATCAGCTTTAAACCTAACAGACGCCTCCTTCGTCATCCTTCTCCTCTTCTCCATTTCTAGCAAAAAACCTAATCATCTTTAACCCGTCGCAGCCCTGTCTCCCACCATTTCCATACAAAGCGTCACTATATCTGCTTCGCTCTGTCGGTGACAGAGAAAGGACATTCTATTTTCTCACTGCAAACACAACAAATCTCCGAAGGGCAGAGAAAAATCGATCCATTTTGAGACGAATCTGCAGCAAATCACATACAGATAACGGGTCCATTTGACCAGATTCAAAATCATTCAACATCCCGCCCAAATCGTGAATTCAAAACCCCCAAAACCCTAGAAATCACTGTATAAATATTCGTGTTTTGATCCAAGAGAGGGAGGAAAAAAAAAGTACCTTCACTCGCCCAAAAACCTCACTTGAAATACGCTTTCAATCACTATATCTTGAAACACTCATTTTTGGAGTGTTAATTTATTTATTCTTATCAATTCGACGTTTACTTTGGAAGTCGAGCATAGATCCGAGGCCTCCACGCCCTTGTTCTTTACCCACAAAAGGTAATCTTTATTTATTTATTTCTGTTCCCTTTTAATTTCTGCATAATTTCCATTTTTAGCTTGTTCTGTTTCATGTTTTAATTATGTAACTTGTTTCGCATACGCTTAGTTATCTGGTTTAATCGGGATATTAACGGCAAATTGAAGTTTGGATTCGATAGTGTAGAACGATGTGGAAATTTAGTGGTCCGCATGTGTTTGTCTGGTTATGTTAGAAGTTTCAGCAAAAAATTTTAAATGTGAAGTTTGTTTCTTGTCCTATCATAGCATTAATGAAGCTTGTGATTTGATATTCGCATAATAGCTCCTCGGTTCAGAGTTCTTCCACCTAATTATACATATAAAAAATGTGCTTAAAATCTCGTTTAGTTTGGCTAGGACCACGACCTATGACAAATCTCAGTTATTATATAATGTTGAAGGAGGTTAAATTTGTGCAAGATTTGAAAGCAGAAAGGATCTGATTGCTTCCGTCTCCTCCTTTGTCCTGTTCGCATTAGTGTGTGAATTTGAAATGATTGTTGATGTATCATGTGTATACCACTGTCCATGTTGGTTCTATTTCAAATATGGTGAAATCCGGGTCTGTAGTTGTTTAATATAGTCTATGGATTGGCAATAGCTCAAACCATGTCGACATCTATAAATTCTGCATAGGAGGTGTTGTACATACCTCATTTGGTTAGTTGTAGGCCTTGGTTTGTCAGTTTGGAACTTGTTCGAAACCTGTCATGTGCATCTTAGTCTATTCTCTATCTCCCCACTTACATTTTGTATCATCCACTTTAATAGCTGAACTTTGCTCTTTGCTATCTTCTTGAATATCAGTTTGTGCGTAGCATCATTTCTAGCACTGTGTTGCTCGTCGTCCCCGGCATTTATCAAATTTAGCTTGGCCCCACCCCGTTTGATTATAGCGTTCAGTTATTCAAGAGTCCGGTTAGCGTCTTGTTTGTTTGTGTGTATAGCTATCGATCGGTTTGTTTAGCTTATTATTATTGGACCTTTATGAATGTCAAACTTATTTCCAACCCTCATACAAGTTCATTACTGTTTGGATATGTTATTCAAGAATGCATGCTTGTTTGAGTAAGGTCCAATCCTCTATTTGAAATAACCTGTTGTATGTCTAAAAGTAGGCATTATATCTAATTGTGATCGTTTGCCTTGTCTAATCTGTCTACACGATTTCATGGTTAAGCTAATAGGGTTAAGATACTTTCATATCTACTTTTCTTCTCCTCCCCTTTGGAATTGAATACTAGAAGATTGATGCTTGAACTGGTCCAATCCCTTCCCCTTTTTGCTTATCTGAGTAAATTGTCTATACGTCTTGGTAAATAATTTGAAAATATGAGTTATATAGAGTCTAGCATACGCTTAGCCTGTATTGTATCATAGCTGTTTATCATCCTTAGCCTTGCATTATGTTGATACCGATTTATATATGAGAAATACACAAGATATACGCAATCTACCAAATCTATTTTGAGTTTATGTTTTACTTGTTTAATCTTATTCTTTGATTATGTACTAATCTTTTCCTTTGTATTTTGTGCATGACCATCTCGCACACGAGTCCGAGGGACTCGTCATCTTCCGCATTCGGTGTTGGGCCAAGGCCCAACGAAGTCTTTCTCTCTGTCCAACCCCATCCGCAAAGAAATGGAAAACAAAGTCCGGGCCAAGCCCATAACGAAAACAATTCTTTTTTAAAAAAGTAAAATTTTCATAAAAAACGACTACTTTTTAGCTCATTCTAACAACCTATAACTACATGTTATATATTTACAATTCGTAGCTAGATGTCTCTATATTTAGGCGATCGGTATACTAAAATATAGTGCAAATATAGCGGAAATATAGACGCCGGGCTAACGAAATTGCTATATTTATGGAAACAAAATCGTTCCAATTTAAATTAAAATCGGTTTATTGTTCCCTGATTCACGCAAATATCATCCCATTCCATATCCGATCCCATATCTCATTCAAAAACAAATTCAAAAAAATTTGAATTCAAAAAAGTACATTCATATTTTTAACCAAAAATAAAAGATTCAATGATTAGTTAAGGAATTACAAATTTTATGCCGACCCAAGATACTCACGCCTTATAGGCGTACTTGGCATAAGTATGCGGTCCGCATAACTTTGATAATTCCTTCACAAAGTTATGCCGGTGGGGCATACTTTTAATGGGCAAACTTTTATGTGGACTTAGATAACTTTGTGAAGGAATTATCAAAGTTATGTCGGACCCGACATACTTATGCCAATTAAACCCATAAGACATAAGATGTCGGGCACGGCATAACTTTGGTAATTCCTTTACAAATTTATGCCGCATACTTTTAATGGACAAACTTTTATTAAGACTTGTGAAGAATTATCAAAGTTATGCGGACCCCAGATTTATTTTAAGGCATAAGTATGGCTCTGGTATAACTTTGGTAATTCCTTCACAAGTGTATGCCGTCGGGGGGCAATTTTAAACTTTTTGAAATTTTTTTTAATATTTGTTTTTCGTATATATTTGGGCTATATTTTAGTTGCATTTTGTCTGATCTGGTATATAAATCTTATTCTGGTTTACTGTTAACTATATTTCATATATTTTTTACATATATTTGAAGTGTATTTAGATGAAATTTTAACTTTTGTAACACACTGTACATTAAAAAATGGACTTATGAAATATATTTCAGATATATTTTGTGTATATTTCGACTGTATTTAACTGGTTAGATATACTGCTTTGTTAAATGAATACATTTCTGAGAAAAATGAAAAATGGAATGTATACATTGAAAAAATAACATACTTGAAAGAAATAACAATATAAAAACCATAAGGTGGTGTTCAACATTAATCATCCTAAAAAACATTACCGCACATGAAACGATATGTCCAAAATTAAAAAACAAAGAACAAAAGTCGCAACCAACTACGCTATTGTTCAACATGAAAATCAAAAACACAAAAGACTTGGTGGCTAATCAAGATCCGTTTATCAACCGCATCGTAATCAACTCATCGGTCTAATTGGTCTTGGAAGTCTCGTTATCACTGATGCATTGTTGTTTGACTTATCCCATGCATAGTCGCATAAAAGGGCACCGTATCTCATACGGTGCAATTTGCATCGAATTCAATTGGGATGACTTCACTGAGCTCAAGTATTCAGCAAAAGGCGCCACATACACACCACAATCCTTCAAAAATTTTACTTACGTATCCGTAATAATCCGTCAACAAAATACACACGAATATACTTAAAAATCTTAAAAATTATCGTTATGGTGAAGAACAATAAACACGACTTAACCGAAGAAACATGTGAAAAAAAATAACAAAGAGAAAATATACTTAAAATGCACATAAAAAATAGATCTCAATTAACGTATCCGTAATAACCGTACGAAAAAAAATGAACTAAATATACTGAAAATATAAGATAAATATACCTCGCATCATCATCCTCATCCACATTATGTTTGGCTTTACAATTTTTTTCCCTTAACATTAGCAACATTGTCACCTCTTTTTGTTTCTCCATTTGAGAAACCTTTTTCACTTTTTGTTGTTGTTTACTCTTCGAATCAACATAATCGCATAACGCCAGGATCGTTAATTCTTTTTTAACGATTCTCAAGATAAGATCGCAATGGCTTTTGTTGAGAAATTCCCAAAGAAAAATTAGGAATATCAAATTCGGAAAAATTAGAATTGTAAACCGATTTGAAATTGAGAAAATTTAGGGATATTGTGAATAATGGCGTGAAGTTAATAAGAGAGAGACGTTTTTGTTGGCTTAAATTTAGGTGAAAGTATCGATAGTAAAAACCTTGACATGGAGTAAATATGTTATACTTTAGCTACTAAATATAATTATTGAAAAGTTTAGTTATGTTCCATAAATAGGTAATAATGGAAGTTATGCCAAGTAAATTTTACTTAAAAAAAAAAAGAATTTCGTAAGGCATGTAGGCGGTAACGAATGACTTCACTGAGGGAGAGTTTATTTTACTTTGTGCATTTAACTTGTAATTACATGACTAACTCTTTGCTTGTTTTATTTGCTTAGATTAAGGTAGATCTTAAACTAGTAAGTTAATATGATGGGTAGTTAATTTAGAAAGGGAACCAGCAATTAATCACATAGATCTCACTCCTCTTTTTATGTTGAAATGATTCATAGTCTATAATATTTATAATTGACCTTTTAAATAGCATGACTACATATTTTGGGCTAAAAGAATCATGATCCACTTTTACAATCCTAGAAATTAAAAAATGTCATTGATACACAAAATCTTTAAATCTTTAATTAATAGTGAATGAATGACTATAGGTTAGGGATTAGTTCAAATGTTTTTCACTAAAATATTTATCTTACTAAGTGATTAGTTAAAGAAGGCTTATTTATAAAATTATTTTCTGCATTAGCCATCTATCTACCTCATCTAGATATTATATACATATATATACATATATAATATATAGATAAAATCAACTAACACCTAGTTATTAAATTGTTTCGAATACTTGTAAAACGTTGTACCATCTCACACTTTTTAGCTTATTTATAATCAAACTCTTTTACGCAAAAAATTTATAATTTTCTACAAGTCTTATCTTAATAGCATTACTCTATTCCTATTTATAAATTTTAGTAACATGTACAAACTACTTTCCAAACACTTAAAATGTTACACTTATACTTAGCCTAATTAATTTACTATAAGTCCATTAACCATTATTAATGGAACTTAGAGGTTGCCTAATACCTTCCCTCTAGGTTAGTAGAACCCTTACCCAACTTTAAAATTAAAATCAACTTTAGATAATTATTTTAATAATTTTAGGTGCCCTAATTCACCATAAATAATTAGGTGGCGACTCTTAACTTTAATTAATCCCGGAATTACCCGGATGTTATAAACTATTTTGACTTAGGTTAAAATAGGGTGTGACACATTTTACTTGTCCAATTTGAAAGATCAAGAGATATTTACCATTTCATCCCTATGTTACCCTTACTCTTAATTATTGGTCTGAAACTTCAATAAATTGTTATGACTGCACAACTTTTAAATCATGTTTGATTGATTTCAATTATCAGATGACTTAATAATAATTAGGAGTAATATAGTAAAGTTGACATGCTATTTATGGTTGTTTAAGTATGTGTCAAGTCAATACAAAACAAGTAAAAATGAACGGTGGTGGTATTAGCATTAATTATTTCATTCATTATAAAATTATGAAGTAATAAAAGAAGTACAAAATGCTAAATCACTAATTACAAATGTTGTTTGGTACTTGCTCCGATTCTAAATAAATGGTATTTAAGGCTTCTCATTTTATTTCAAAATAAGTAGTGGTTTACGATTTCAAGAAGAAACTAATCCTATTCTACCAAAATTATCCTTATTTAAATAATCAAAAATCATTTAGTAGCTTTTTTTTTTTTTTCCAAACATTTGATTAGAGTACGTTAGTAAAAACCCTCATAATTTTTTAAAGTGAGCAATTTCTTAAAGGTGTATGAGTTAAAAATTAATTATTGAAGCTATTACTTCCATAAAGCTAATTATTACTAGTACTTTGCAATTAGGAAGCACTTAGAGGAGTGGAGTCCCGAACTCTTTTAACCTAAAAAATAACGTTTAGAACCAAACTAACCCTTTAAAAAAAAACACTAGGCTTCACACATAGAATATGTGCGTGAAAGGCCAAGTGTACTTTACCATTTCCCTTTCACGCCACGATAACCAAAACCCACCAGAAGTCTCCCATTTCCAGCATACACTTCTCTTTCATTTCCTCCATTTTCACCCTTTCAACACACTTTTGCACTCCCAAAAACATGTCTCAAAGTTCCGAAACTTTAAAGTTTGCAAATCCACTTTTTGATAGAGATATCGCGACTTCACGTATCTTTAGAGATACGCTAAGTTGGACTCGCAATTTAAGCTTGTGGAAGCTGAAGAAAAAATTAAACTTTTGGAGGTCTTGTTCACTGGTTCCGAAAAAAATTGAATTTTGCTCAAGGCTAACCTTAGAGACGCTCAACACGAGAAAATATCATTGAAAGAAAAACTTAAATTGTGGAAGATTATTTGTGCTATCTTGTTGTTGTTTATTATTTATATGTATTTTGTTTATTAAGTTTAATATTTCTATGGATTATGTTTTTTACTAATTGTGCCTTTTCCCCTATAATGTAATCCGCACGCTTTATGTACTAATTTATTTGTGTTTCTTTGTTAAATTGTCAATTGTTAAACTTTTTATGTACTATTAACTCTAAGATGCTTATATAAATTAATAATAGACTTTAACAATAAAAGTAAATTAAAAACATGCCAAACTAATTCAAATTGATGACTTCATCATAAAATAAAAATTTAAATCAACAGCCTTAGTCCGAAACTTAAATGACCAATAATCTAAGACAGTGAGCCTAAATAGACCCTAATCGTCATTAAAATAGAAGTCCTCAATATCGTCCTCAGAACGATATTGGCGGTCTCTTAACACACATCTTTTTTCAGGAGATGTTAGTTCTCTACCTGTTGATGATGCTTGTTTTTGGGCCAACTTTAGCATGTAAAATCTATAACGTCTTGCCAAAGATTTTGTTATTTTCTTTTCTAATCCTTTGTACGGCAAACTCGCAAGTTTCTGGACCTACTCGAGGCATGGTTATTGAGTACCTTGTTCGAATTGGAGCGTTGAGATTTTTCAAGTCACGAACAAGACATTCTGATTCGGCAAGCCGATGTGACCATTCTCGGCGTAACCCGCAATAATATTCTCGCGGATCTGAATATTTCACACTGCAGAAATCATCATTACGCTCTATAAGAAGGTGAGGATTCAATTCGTCTAGTTTGAAATCACTGTTATCACTCGAAAAACTGTTATGATTTGAACTCTCATCATCACTGTTATTTGATTCTTTTGGAAGGAGTAAAGACCAAGCTGCATTTTTACTACTCGCCATTGAATATGTTGTAGTCTAATAATAAAAGAAAGGGCTACTTATATAGTTGCAAACCCCCAAGTACCCTGGGGGGGGTTCTTTATGACCCGACCTACTTACCTTATTATAAGAAAAATATTAATCTTCATCGGACATTTCACAGTCCGAATCCCACTTGGATCTAAATCTTGTGTTAGATTGTACACCATATTCTACCCTATGATAACGTATTTGCATCCGATTGTTCTCTTCGCGAAAACGATTAAGAGCAAAATTAAACTCTTGTGGAGTTTCTCGAGACATTGACATAGCATGTTTTTTTTGGGCATTTAAGCCCTACTGAACCTAACTTTTGCTCCAGTGCTTCAGCCTCCCTAACACGCTAATTCCACTCCTCTCTCATTGTTTTATTGTATTCTCGATTGAATATTTTGTTAGGGTTATTTGAGCAATGAAAATCATCATCATCTAGTTCCCATGTCCTACCCATTCCTTCAAATATATTTGTTGGGGTAAAACATGTAATAGAATCAAGATTACCAAATTGGGTGTAGAATGTCATGATAACTTGTTTTAAAGTGAATACTAGTTATTTGCCAATTATGTTATATATAGTATTTTTTTTGACTGCTTTATTTGAATTTAATTCATAATGCGCAACATTTCAAATATAACATGATTTGACAACACATCATGGTTGAAAATTACAAACTTTTTTTATCACACATAAATGATCGATTTGACAACACATCATGCATGCCAATTTCAGCTTTTTTATGACACCCATGCTTGATTTGACAATACAACATGCATGCCAATTTCAGTTTTTTTTCATGATACATAAAGGACCGATTTGACAATACAATGCTGCATTATTTGACCATTTTATTAGACATTAATTCATATTGCGCAATATTTCAATGCGCAACACAAGTATATTTACACCCCATGCTTGATTTGACTACGAGCCATGCATCCCAAACTTACTTCGGAGCACTTTATAACCCCTAAAACGATGATCCAAATGTATATATATATTTGATGTAATGAGCCGATATTATTGTACGCTAAAAAAAGTATTAAGTTCTATATAAAATATTTATATTCCGACGTTTTGAAACGTGACTAATCTTCGGTCAAAGTACGAAAAAAAACTTAAAGATAACAAGTTTCCAAACTTACTTCGAGGCACTTTACAACCCCTAAAATGACGATCCAAACATATATGTATACTTGATGTAATGAGCCAACATTATTTTACGCTAAAAAAAAAATATTAAGTTCTATATAAAATATTTATATTCCAATGTTTTGAAACGTTACTAATCTTCAGTCAAAGTATGAAAAAAAGCTTAATTTTGAGTTTGATTTCCAAAGAACAAAGATTGGGGTCGGGGAAATCTGTGCGTGAAAGGACCAAAGTGTAAATGTACGCTTTAGCCCTTTCACGCACAAATTCTGTGCGTGAAGCCTAGTTTTTTTTTTTTTTTTTTTAAGGGTTAGTTTGGTTTCAATCGTTATTTTTTGGGTTATAAAAGTTCCGGATTCTGCTCTAAATCACAAAGTTGAGAAGTATATTTGTACCTTTTCCCTTTTATTTGTATTTAACAGTTTTTTAAGTCGCTTCTATTTAGGTGAGAAGTGTTTATTATTTGCTACTCCCTCCATTCATTTTTATTTTGTCCTTTATTTTGAAAATAAATGTCCATTTTACATGTTCAGTTTGAAAGATTAAGAAATAATTTACCATTTCGTACCTATGTTACCCTTACTATTAATTATCGGTCTGAAACTTCAATAAATTGTTAATGATTGCACAACTTTTAAATCATGTTTGATTGATTTCAATTATTAGATGACTTACTAATAATTAGGAGTGACATAGTAAATTGACATGATATTTATGGTTGTTTAAGAATGTGTTGAGTCAATATAGGACAAGTAAAAATAGACGACGAGAGTATTAGCATTAATCAGTCCATTCATTATAAAATTATGAAGTAATAAAAGAAGTACAAAATGCGAAATCACTAATTAAAAATGTTGTTTAGTACTTCTTCCGATTCTAAATAAACGGTATTTAAGGCTTTTCATTTTATTTCAAAGTAAGTAATGATGTACGATTTCAAGAAGAAATTGATTATATTCTTTCAAAATTATCCTTATTTAAATAATCAAGAGTTATTTAGTAGTTTTTTTTAGACATTTAATTAGGATACGTCAGTAATAACTCTCATAATTTTCTAAGAGTAAGCAATTTCTTAAAGGTGTCTGAGTTAAAAATTAATTATTGAAGCTATTACTTCCATAAAGCTAATTATTACTAGTACTTTGCTACTAGGAAGCACTTAAAGGGTGACTGGTGAGGGAGATGACAATGGCTGTACACATGAAAAAATACGTAACAAATCCATCAATTTTCAATTCAATCATCCCAATAGCTCGCCAATTTTTCTCCACATCATGTGCAATAGCAGCCTTAGAATCAAAACCAGAAGTGGTACGCAAATTATTTGGTGTTATACAAGACAAAGATCTTATGAAAAAGGCTCCAAATGGTGAACTTTTAGTACTATATCTTATTGACAATGGCGCAATGGACTCAGATGCAGGTTTATATAACCAGCTTATAAAGAAATGTACTGAATGGAAACGGTTAAAAGAAGGGAAAATGGTACATGAACACTTTTTGAGGTCGAGATTTAGTCATTATATTGTTCCTAATAACACATTGATTAATATGTATGCCAAATGTGAGAGTATGGGTGATGCACGCAAGGTGTTTGATGAAATGCCTGAAAGAGATATGGTTTCTTGGACTGCATTGATTACTGGGTATTCGCAGAATGAGGGTGCTGACGTGGCGTTGGGTTTGTTTATTGAGATGTTGAGGTTTGGGTTTAAGCCGAATCAGTTTACGTTTGGGAGTGTAATAAAGGCTGCTGGAGCGTTGGACAGTAGTGGAACGGGGAGGATATTACATGGGAGTTGTGTTAAGTTTGGATATGAAGAGAATGTTTATGTTGGGAGTGCTCTTGTTGATATGTATGCAAGGTGTGGATTAATGGATGAAGCGAAAATCGTTTTTGATAAGTTAAGTTGCAAGAATGAGGTTTCTTGGAATGGTTTGATCGCTGGTCATGCGAGGAAAGGCGAGGGAGAGATTGCGGTGAAGCTTTTCTCTGAGATGAAAAGAGGCGGTTTTCAGCCGACCCATTTTACGTTTTCTAGTGTTTATGCAGCTTGTGCAAGCATTGGAGCTTTAGAGCCCGGGAAATGGGTGCATGTGCATATGATCAAGTCGGGGTTGGAACTTATTGCTTTTATTGGGAATACTCTGCTTGATATGTATGCCAAGTCTGGTAGCCTTGATGATGCTCGAAAGGTTTTTGATCGTTTAGTGAAAAAGGATGTTGTTTCTTGGAACTCAATGCTTACCGCCTATGCTCAGCATGGACTCGGAAAAGAAACTGTAGATTGCTTTGAGGAAATGCGTAGGATAGGACCTGAACCTAATGAAGTGACTTTTCTTTGTGCTCTTACAGCTTGCAGTCATGCTGGGCTTCTAGACAAAGGAATGGATTATTTTGAATTGATGAAGAAATTTAAGATAGAACCTAATATTTCACATTACGTGACTGTTATAGATCTACTTGGTCGATCAGGTCAACTTGACCGTGCTGTAAAGTTCATAAATGAAATGCCAATTGAACCAAATGCAGCCGTTTGGAAAGCTTTGCTTGGAGCTTGTAGGATGCATAAAAATTTGGAGTTGGGTGTTTATGCAGCTGAACATGTGTTTGAACTTGATCCCTATGATTCAGGGCCACATGTTTTGCTGGCCAACATCTATGCCTCTGCTGGTAGGAGAAGTGATGCTGCAAGAGTTAGAAAAATGATGAACGACGGTGGAGTCAAGAAAGAACCTGCTTGTAGTTGGGTGGAGATTGAAAACGCTGTTCATATGTTTGTAGCAAATGATGATGCCCATCCACAGAGAGAGGAGATCCGTAACATGTGGGATAAGATAACTGATAAAATTAAGGAAATTGGCTATGTCCCAGACACTAGCCACGTGCTTTGGTTTACTGATCAGCAGGAGAGGGAAGAGAGGTTGCAATACCATAGTGAACGACTTGCTTTAGCATTTGCACTTCTCAATTCTCCACCTGGATCCCCTATCCGAATAAAGAAGAACATCAGAGTTTGTGGTGATTGCCATACTGCATTTAAGTTTGCTTCAAAGGTGGTGGACAGAGAAATCATCTTGAGAGACACAAATCGGTTCCATCATTTTCGTAATGGTTCTTGTTCCTGTGGGGACTACTGGTAGTGCTAAAATAGTTTCCCATATATCCAATAGTTAACCATCTAAGACTCATTTAAATTAAATGTGGTAACGTGAAATCATTTTGGACTTGACTATCATGTAGGACATTGTTGGGATAGGATGATGCATTTTTTCCTACCAAAATTGCTTATTGGCTTATACACAAGCATCTTTTGTATATACAGCCATCCATCAAATGGATTAGAGGTTCTTTTTGCCTTGTAAGGCTGGTTTTGACTACTTTATTGATTTCTAGGACATGGTTAGAAGCAGGTTACTCTCATGGTCTCTGCCTCTCTGAATAGCAAAGGAATGATAACTTAAAGGCAAGAGGTTCTGGAAAATACTGGTGCCAATTGCCGATGATTTTTGCACTTGTTGGAGGCTTAGGGGTTAAAGACTTGGCACTACATAACAGGTGTATGCTAATGAAGTGCTACTGGAGGTATAATCAGGAGACAACTGTCCTACGGAAGGAGGTGATTCAAGCAAAATTTGGTAGCACTAGGCACTGGTGCTCTAATCAAGTTTCAACTCCTTATGGCACAGGGGTTTGGAAAGCTATTAGGAGTCTGTGGGAGGTCTTCTCTAGCAAAGCTTCTCTCAAGGTGGGAAGTGGGGAGCATATTCAGTTTTGGAAAGACACTTGTTTGGGAAACATTCCCCTTGTGAATGTTTTTCCAAATCTTTCACCTCCAACCCTGACTCAACCACCTCTCAGTGATGTTTGGAATCTGATTCTTTGGAGAAATCTAAATGACTGGGAGTTAGAAGATTTTATAGCCTCATGGCCACCATCAGAGCAGCCCAGTCGATAGCCTCTCACTTGGGGGAAGTGGGATGGCTCCTATTCAGTGGAAGCTGGAAGGAGCGATGTTGAAGAGAGACTGAAGTTCGTTTTCATGTCAGGAAATTCCACTGATTATAATGAGGCGTTGCAGGAGGATTCTTGAATGATTGGTAATTAGGATACTTTTTAATTTCTGCATCCTGTTTCACTCTTATTCTGTCCTTGTAATTGAGGGCTTGCCTTCACCTTCCTCTGCTTCACTAGGGGAGCATATTCAGTTTTGGAAAGACACTTGGTTGGGAAACATTCCCCTTGTGAATGTTTTTCCAAGCATCTTTCAGATTGCCTCCAACCCTGACTCAACCACCTCTCAGTGTAGGGAAGCCAATGTTTGGAATCTGATTCTTTGGAGAAATCTAAATGACTGGGAGTTAGAAGATTTTATAGCTCTCATGGCCACCATTCAGAGCAGCCCAGTCGATAGCCTAGGCAGAAATAGACTCACTTGGGGAAGTTACAGGGATGGCTCCTATTCAGTGAAAGAAGGCTGGAAGGAGCGATGTTGAAGAGAGACTGAAGTTCGTTTTCATGTCAGGAAATTCCACTGATGGGTATAATGAGGCGTTGCAGGCAGGATTCTTGAATGCTGTATTGGTAATTAGGATACTTCTTAATTTCTGCATCCTGTTTCACTCTTATTCTGTCCTTGTAATTGAGGGCTTGCCTTCACCTTCCTCTGCTTCACTAGTGTTTCATCTCTATCTTAGAAGAAGTTTTGCTGTTTGAACTGTAAAAAGTATAAATCTTCTTAGGTATACTTATGCATAACAACTGAAACTCATTTAGCCGAGGAAGTTCTAAATCATTTTCTCTTGATTTTACACTTTAAAGGGCTTTGTTATTTTAGTGGACTGCGTGAAACGTTTGACCCTTCTGTCATCCAATATGTATTTCCATTTTTTGTTGTTTTCACTCCTTGCTAGTGCTTTACTGTGTTATTTGTTAGGTTGAGATGAAAGTTCAAGTGATATTCAATAATGCTTCACAACATTTTGCAGTAGCAGTAACGTGAGTGCGGTTTACTTACCATTATCTCCGCAATAAAGAAACTATACTGTCTCAAAATTTGTAGGATATTGCTACTCGTCTAGGACTTCGTGAGGGATCTCTTTCACACCATGATACGAAGGGTGATGTTAATGGTATTACAATGATTGCTGACATCGTCCTCTACTCTTCCCCCCAGCATGAACAAGAATGTCCTATTCTGATACGAGCTATGTCATCTGGAATACCAATGTTGCACCAGACTACCCTGTCATTTAGAAATATATAAGTCGATTAAGTGTCGGTGTCAACTTTTTTAAGCTGATAAGTAGAATGCTGCTTATTTTGTCTTTCCCTGAAGAACTTCTGTATCCAGGTTGTTGATGAAGTACATGGAATCATCTTCTCTCAACACAATTCAGATGAACTGGTGCAAGATTTCTCACTACTTATTTCTAATGAAAACTCATGAGATTTGCTCACACTATTGCATCTTCCGGGAGGCTGCTCTCCAAGAACATGCTTGCAGTGGAATGCATTACAGGGTATGCAAAACTGCTGGAGAATGTCATAACTTTCCCATCTGATGTCATACTTCCAGGAGAGACCTCTCAGCTTAAGCAGGGCTTATGGGAGTTTTAAGATATTTCCAAAAGGATGTAGAGAATAGTAATGACATTGAAGATCTTCATATGAAGGATGTGGATCCAATAAATTCCAGTGTTGTTTATTGCCTTGAAGTAGACATGACAGGTTTTGCTACTTTGATGAATGTATCCAGAGATGATCCGGAGGCTTTAAAGGGAGACTTTCCAAGTGAGGTGGAGTGGGACGTCTTGAATGAGATGGAGCAATCTGAGGAAGTAAATAGACTGGAGACGGATGAGGTATGTGAATATTTTTACTGACAAGTACTCTTTTTCCCTGTCCATCCAGTCCTATAACCAAAAGAAAAAAATTGATCTGTACTTGTCAATATTTTTATATTTCTTGAATTCCCTTTGATGCAAGATCTGTTGAGCACATGTTTTCTATATGTAAGATTGAGGAAAGAATGGAAAAAGACGTTGGTGGGTGGGATGTAATATATCGTAATGCTAGAAAAGCTGAAAATCTTCAGTTTGAAACTAATGAGAGGGATGAAGGAGAGCTGGAAAGGACTGGGCAAGCAGTATGCATTTATGAGGTTTATGATGAAACTGGAGCTTGGCCATTTCTGCATCATGGTTCTTTGTACAGTGGGTTGAGCCTAGTGAGTTCCTGTGGCTTATTCTATATTTTTCAGTTTCATATGGTTTCCTCTCGTTTTTTGTTATATCTTGGTGCAGAAATGGAGTTTTTAAGAATACAATGCTATATGTTATACATATTTGCTAATGCAGATCAAGTACATTCTCTTAAATTTTAAATTACTTCATTAACAACATCTCTCGTTTCTTTGGTTCTAACCATGGAATGTTCCCTTATAGTCAACTGAGCACGGAGATTGAGGTCAGATGATGTTGATGCAGTTGGCCGGCTTATCCTCTTGAATGAGACCTATTACTGGAATATCCTCTGTGAGATGGGTGGCATGTTCTCAATTGCCAACCATTTAGATAATATTCATAAGCGACCCTGGATTGGGTTCCAGTCATCGAGAGCTACTGGGTGAAAAGTGTGTTTTTAGTTCTTGATGAATCTTGACGTGTGAACTTGTTCTTCTTGTAATTGTTAAACTTGACACTGTCATATTCACATATAATCTCTATGTACTCTTTTCTTGTTAACAAGTTTCATATAGGATTCTATACTGATGTATCAGGTTTCCTTATCCAAAAATGCTCAGCTGGCCCTAGAAGAAACAATACAGGCAAAGGCTAAAGGTGATGTAATATACTATTGGGCACATTTGGATGTGGATGGTGGGTTTACAGGAAGCAATTATGCCCCTACCTTTGAAACGTGGTTGTGGCCATTAACGGGAGAGGTATATTGGTAAGGGATATATGAAAGGGAGAGAGGAGAGATACAGGCAAAAAATGGACAAGAGAAAGACGAGAGAAACTACTGGAAAGAATGAAACACAGATATAAACAAAAGACACTTGCAGGATAACACATCTTGGCTAGAAGAGTTTTTTGACACCTTTGTGAAGCACTTGGCTCCTAACATGACATATATAAACAAAGCTCATTTTTCGTCTGGGCTTGCGGATGAAAGAGAACGACACCAAACAAAGGAGTAGTATAATTCTTTCTAACTGCATCAACACACAGAAACTGACCTAACTACATATATTGATATGGAGGGAGAGTGAATTAGGCTTGGCAAGACCAACCAGCATTTTTGACAGCTTTTATAGTGGACATCATATGCGGCTCATTACTATTCTCTGATTCTAAGAGACACGGTCTCTAGTGGAGATTGCATTACTACAGTATTTGAAATGAGCAGAGCCTCTGCTGAAATTGTAGTCTTTCCACAATGTATATACATTTTGATACGATAAAGCAAATGCAAATTCGTTTTACTGTGCTCGAGAAGAATTTCTCTCTTAACAAATTCTTAAGAAGACTCTTGATGCCTCGCATTCTTTTGCGCAAAATAGGAAGGGGTAGAGGTCTCAACACTGATTCAAAAAACTCGTAAGCTGCTCGATGGGAGTTGAGACCCTGAGCTGAAGCGTACATACAGCAAATTTTAAGTTCAAACTCTGTTTTACTACAAAAAAATCTATATGGCGATGAAAATTTAAAATATATTTTTTTCCAAGAAAATTTAAGATGTATGCATATAAACTTTCTAACTCTAAAATTTGGATTCACCTTTGATGAGCCTTCATGACTTAATAGAATAGGTTCACTAGTTATACCAGCTGGTTTATTGCCGTCGATTTTGATGATTAAGTTATGAGTGATCCGTAATTACTACTACGAAACGATATAAGAACTGAAGTGCCATGAATCATGAGGGATAATGATGTTCTACGAGCTCAAATCTACAAACCTTTTAATTAAAATTATTCTCAAAGCTCAAATCTACAAACCTTTTAATTAAAATTATTCTCAAATTGAAACTATGTCCAAGGTGCTATGAAGCTTAAAACCCTAGGGGTCGTTTGACTGGGAAACAAGTTATCCCGGGATCACTTATCCTGAAAAATAGTTATTCTACCCTTCCACAGGGATTAGTTTTCTAATTGTAAATGTGATTGCAAGTAGTATACTAATACTGTTTTGTTACTAGCTCAAGAAATAAAGAATAAAAATATACCAAAAAACTAAGATTTATGTTTGACTCGTATTTCGATCCTTTCCATAGTAAGAAAAAACTGGATGCAGAAAATGTTAGTTGGAAACAATAAAAATAAAATCACCAAATGATTTTGCTTTAATTGTCATTTTTCAGTTCCAATTTCTCATTGTCTTCAAAACACAGTAGAGTTTATCTAAGCGTATAAGTCTGATTCAGATGATGCCAAATTTAACTCCACAAGACTTCTACTTCCTAGAGGACGATACAGATTTTCTGGTGCTGTTTAAGAGAAATATTAATACTCGTTCTATTGACGATATGGGTGGCGTCTTTAAGAAAGTAAGCGAACCGGTTGAAGATGTTGGCACTTTCTATAAAGGCTTCAAAGTCAGGGCCCGCCATATGAAGCGTCATTGTGATCTTCTTCTAGATGCTTCTAAAAAGGCTTGTTATAAGATTTCTGTTACTGAGGGGTTCTTGTATCAACCTGATGACCCCAGAACTTCTATGTCCCTTCCGAATCATCGCAGGGCCCAAACTAGAGTAAGAGAAGTTGTGATGGAGTTCAGTTTGAGGTGTCAACAAGTAGAAGCTGCTGCTCTGGTTCCCTCCAAACAACACATATATTCCAAGATTATGTAATGGTGACCTTGAGGGCAAGGGGCTGGTGTCAATGTTTGACTTGGTGTTTGTTTATATATGTTTTGGATCTAAAAATGTACTTAACTTGTTAGTTTTTGCTACTACGTTCAAAAACTAACAAGTTAAATACATTTTTAGATCCAAAACAGAAAGCATAAACAAACACCAAGCAAAGCATTGACACCAGCCCCCTTGCCCTCCAAGATCACCATTACATAAACTTAGAACACGTGTTGTTTGGAGGAGAAACGAAGCAGCAGTTGCTTCTATTTGTTGACACCTCAAACTGAACTTCATCACTTCTCTTACTATAGTTTGGGTCATGCGACGATTCGGAAGGGATATAGAAATTCTGGGATCATCAGGTTGATACAAGAACCCCTCAGTAACAGAAAACTTATAACAAGCCTCTCTTGAAGCATCTAGAAGAAGATCACAATGACGCTTCATATGGCCATCTGCATCGTCCACTAGGAAGTAAAAGTCTTGTAGTTAAATTTGGCATCACCTGAATCAGACTTATACGCTCAGTGAGACGATCAAATCCCTCCACCATTTCAACAACCCTAAAGTCCCAAATGGAAAACGTGAGACAAACTTGACCAAGAGTATACAGATATGTACAGAATAAAAACAGAGTATGCACCCCCAAACAGTGGCAAAATAAAGCAGATATATATAGGGGTGGGATAGCAGATAAACAATTTGATATACAAGGTTACAGTGCTAAATGCAAGCAAAAATAAGCCGATAGTGCATGTATATTTAAAGCAATTACAAACAAGCTGATTCATAAGGTAGTAAAAAAATTAGAAAGAGGAGGTGGTATACATGATATACCCCTGCGTATAATCAATTGAACCATTTCAATATACTAACTAAACAAGCAAGCAAGTAGAACCCCAAAGATCATAGCCTACATTCTCTAATCTCTCCTTGTCTCACTGTCGCATAACTACTTACAAGACAGGACCCATATTAGCATACAAAGCCACAAGTAGCTAAAACACATCCACACAGAGATGGAATTCCAGAAAACCCCAACAATTAGAGGAAGAAAAATCAGAATGGAGGGAAGGGAGAGAAAGGTTACAACACTTGGAATTGTATCAAAAGGATCAATTTCAATCATTAACTAAACACATGAAGTCATGAAATTCCATATTTCTTTAGCATGTAACAAGTGAAATAGAGAAGGAGAATTGATAAAAAAATGAAATTACTGTTTTAAAATGGAAACATTGCAGAGAAAAGAGAAAAAACAACCTTCATGGATCTAATAGAAAAGGATTGAATGAGTATATAATTATACATATGATTTCAAGAGTAGAAAACTGAATGCACTTTGTCCATTTTCCCTTCTGAATTGTACACATCCTATGCATTCAAACCAACCATTTGGACTTCTCACTGTTAGTATATTATAATTAACTTGTATAGCAGCCAGGTAAACACGGATGATTCAAATCAAGCAATAACACACCCCAAGCATAAACAATTTTTACGTCATAATGTCATCTTTAAATATTGTAGTAGGTAAAATATTTTATGTCAATAAGATGGCCTTTACTTATATCACTGTACCTAGATTCCCAATTAGACATGATTTCTTCCAACATTTGACTTCCAGAACAGGCGTGTAGTATCATGAACAGTCGCAGATTCAAATCCTAACATGTCGCAATTTAGCTCCTATGCATTCAAACAATCATTTCACTTCCAGAATAAGCGTGTATTTATCATAAATAGTAGCAGATTCAAATCCTAGTTAGTTTACATGCTCAATATTAGCTTCTATGCATTCAAACCAACATTTGAATTCCAGAATAGGCGTGTATTAACATGTAAAATTAAGAATAGCTCAAAAGCATAACATGACCAATTTACACAGATAGCATACAAGCGGTGAAGTAAAACAAAACTGAGACCCTCAGTTATCAGATTGAACCATACAAGCACATTTCAACATTTCATAACCCTTGAGCACATGTAAAGAAGTACTTTCATTTGTATTAAAGCCTAGAATAAGATCTAATACGGAGCAAGTGAAAGGAAAAGCACTAAACAACTTCATAACAGGTCCAAATACCAGACAACTCAAATTAAACATAGATATTCGAATATGTTATCAACAACAACAATCAGAAACTTACAGATCTAGACAGATAATTGAAACACAAAATCGACACTAAATACTTAAAACATCAAATCTCAGAATTTTCAGCAGATTCATCAGAAAAATCAGAACCAAAATGTAATAATATAAATTAAAATAGATCTAGATCTATACAGGAGAAAATGTTTTGGGTTGAAAGAACATAAGTGGGGGCTTTAATGAACAAAGGGAGATGAAAGAACATCTCACAAGAGAAGAGACAGTAAAACTTAAGAAGAGGAGAGAGTACATCTCGGAAAAGAGGAGTGGTGTGTGTCGGTAGTTATTTATTAGGTAATTTACTTTTGATTATTAATACGGTTATATTACAAAAGGGTGAAAATATTTTGCAGGCGGAGGTGAAAGTGATCAAACTCCCTGGGTGGTGTGGGGTGGGATTGATTATGAAAAATAGACGTTCTAAAAAAAAAATTCATCTTTATTTTATATAATGTTATTATAATATCTTATCTTTCACTCTTATGTTTTAATTTGTTTGAGCCTTATTTTTTTTTTTAATTAGGTAATTTACTTTTGATTATTATACGATATTACAAAAGGGTGAAAATATTTTCTTTCAAATTTAGAAAGCATGAATTCTAAACTTTATGAATGATTTAATATATCCCTCCTGATAAATTTTTAAGATTTATTTTGAATTTTACAAATAATAAATTTTTAAGGCTTATTTGAACCACACATTTTTGGTAAAAGTCTTCCTTCTTTCTTAAATATTGTGCCCAGTCAAATGTGTTCATATAAATTGAAACGGAGGAAGTATTATGTAACTAGTTTCAACCCGCACCACCCTTTTCATTTATTATACACCGACAACATATTTATTAGAATATAAAATGTAACTAGTTTTAACCCCCACAACCCTCATCATTTATTATACACCGATGGTATATTAATAGAATATACAATGTAGCACACGTTTTTTCAACAAAAAAATATTTTTTAAATAAGAATTGACCTGATTTTAAATTGTGAAACTTATATTTTTTACGAGACCGTATGCTGTCATCATGAAATTAGTGAAACAATACTATAATGATCTAAACAATGACAATTAACGAGTAATGTTAATAATATGTTTGTAAAAGGTTTAGGTAAGGTTTCGTTTGGGCATCTTATCTCTATTTGTTAAATTTTTTGGCTTTAAAGGCTTCTTATTTTAAGCCCATCCAAACAGGCTCATAATATGTTTGTAAAAGGGTTGGGTTGTTATCTATTTGTTAAATACTCATTTAAATGCGCAAAATTTTAGATTTGAGCTTGAAGTAAAAAATGGATATTTCAGATTTGAGCTTGAGGTTGAAGATGGACATTTTAGATTTATAACTTTTATTATAGACAAGACAAAGTTTATGTATAGACCTTTGAACTATTATTATAGCAGAAGACATTCGTTAGAAGCAAAAATTAAAGGGCAACATTTATGCATAAACCAACAATATAATATATTCACTCCTGATTTTGTAAGGAATGTCTTATACAGCTTAGTCTGCCTCATGTCTTTACCACAAAGAGGTCATTACTCTCAAATCCTAGCAATATTATTTGACCTGCTCAAGAATTAGGAATTGATGGTAGTTGAAACTAGTTAATGAGGTGCTATGCGTGGCCCTCTTTAGTTGTATATTCTAATAACAATGTTACACATGTTATTAGAATATACAATGTAACTAGTTTCAACCCCCCACCACCCTCTTCGTTTATTATACACTGACGACATATTTATTGGAATATACAATGTAACTAGTTTTACCCCCCACCACCCTCTTTGTTTATTACACAATCACAATATATTAATAGAATATACAATGTAGCACATTTTTTTTCAACCAAAGAATATTTTTTAAATAAGAATTGACCTAATTTTAAATTTTAAAACTTATATTTTTTACTAGACTGTATGTTGTCATCATGGAATGAGTGAAACAGCACTATAGTGATCTAAACAATGACAATTAATGAGTAATGTTAATAATATGTTTGTGAAAGGATTGGGTTTGATGATCATATGTAACAATTTGAAATTGGCGACATAACTATATGTGAACATCATAACCTTTTCATTGATATTGGCGCTTATATTAATATGATGTATCTATTTTTTAAATACACATTTAAATGCTAACCAATATAAGATTCAAGAATTAATTCATCAATTTTTAGGATAATGTCATCTAAACAATAGGTTTCTTATGAAAATCTTAGCCATTACCAATAGGTTTCTTATGAAAATTCTTAGCCATTACTAATAATCAGATAGATATTATAATAGAATGAAAATCACAACTTCAACAATAAACGAAAACTTGTGAGATCATATTTTTTGCAAAGTATAATCTAAATCCCTTAACGAGGATCCATTTGAGGGCCAGTCTGGTGCCAACAGCCACGGTAATTCCAGCTCCAATAGCGTATATTTAAGTTGTTGCAGTTAAAAATTGTGTGCAATTTTTCATTTATTTTGATGTTTATATTAATATAACGTCATCTATTTGTTAATTACTCATTTAAATGCTAATCAATATAAGTTTCAAGAATTAACTCATCAATTTTCAAGATAATATCGTCTAAACAGAAGGTTGCTTATGCAATCTCTATTAGAATATCCAGTCGGTCTAGTGTATATATGTGACCCTCTTCAGTTATCAGTGCATATTTCACATTTTTCAATAACGTCTATTAGAATATACAATCAGTCTGGTAGCTGAAACGAGTTACATTGTATATTTTAATAACATGTGTTACATTGTATATTTTTACTGCCATCTATTGGAACATACACCTTTTCTGGTGGCTTTGTCATCTCCTCTTTAGTTCTTAGTGGCTAGTTAAATGTGATCCTTTAATGTTCTATTGCATATTTCTTTTTACATTCTTCACACTATCGTCTACTAGAACATACACCTAATCTAGTGGTTATATGTGACCCTCTTAAGTTCTTAGTGGCTAATTAAGTGTAATCCTCTTTAATTTTCTGTGCATATTTTTTACATTCTTCACTATCATATATTAGAATATACACCTAATAGTGGCTACGTGTGACCCTCTTCAATTCTTAGTGGATAATTAAGTGTGAGAATTATTTATTCTCCTATGCTATCAACAAGACGGATCCTCCAGAAGTTACCCTCAAATTGGCGCACAACTTGTAATTCACTTACATATGGGATAGGATAGAGGGACCCGAACTGGCCCAATCAATGAGTGAGAATATAGAGCTCGTTTGGCTTAGCTTATAAGTTGTTGAAAACAGCTTATGCTTATAAATTGCTGAAAATAGCTTATAAGCCATTTTGTGGTTAAAATAAGTCAAAACAATAAATTGATCTGTTTGAATGGGCTTAAAAAAAGCAGCTTCTAGGCTATTCAAACAGGCTCTAATGCAACCTCAGAACGAGAGAAACCTAGCAACCTCCAAAAAGTAGAAGAAAAACTGAGTCTTTCAACCAAAGCTCGAAACTTTAGCATTGCAAGGATGCCAAAAAAGGGGAAAATCAGCATATATAGAGAAACGAAGCTTTTCAATCAAATTATCATTAGCAATAAAGAAGATGCGACCCAAAAGTTCAGTCAGATTTGCGAAGGTATCTCTTTCTGCTTCTGTTTCTGTGTTTGCCTTATAAAACCTCAACTATTTCTCCAACAAGTTTTAAAATTAATTGCAGTGAAGAGCATTGTGGAGCCGTCAAATAATTATAATAATAATGATACAGAGCAGCTGGATGTTGATGATCAGGTGAGTTCTGATTCCAAAGGGGTGTAAACGTGTTACTTACTTACAATTCAGTTCAATTGTTGTTGCTTGCACTTAGAGCACAATTTCCCATTAACATTATAAAGATAACATTTTTCAGTAATAGAAGATATTATGGCTAGCTAACAGTGCCAAGACCACATATTCTTTCTCATCCTCGTTCATTGGTTTTTCGTTAGTTGACAGTATGATTCCTTCTTTCTGATTGAAAATACTAGACAGTAATGGTTTCGTGACCGGAGAAATTACTGTAATCCAAACATTCATTAGAAATTTTGTCAGAAACCGTTGTGTCCTCAATGATACTACTTACTTATAAAACTCAATCACAACATCCTGTTAAAATTCCACAAGTATTCTTTATTTGGAACAACAATGAACGAAAATCTGTTTTGAACTCTAGTTTCT
>NC_081347.1:10292376-10311996 GCF_029784015.1 Lycium ferocissimum
AGAAGGCCATGTTTGAATTTTTCTTAGTAGGTGTAGGTCGGTTATGGAAGTTTGAATGTGGAAACACCGGAGGAGGCCTAAGGGCAAAATTGGAATTTTGGAAATTTGTTTCGGAAATTACAAAACATGATTCATGAAAATTGGGCCAAAGAAGAAAAAAAGAAATAAGGCCCAAATGGGGGGGAGGCCCAACCGGCCACTATATGGCCCAACTCATGGGTTATTAATTTTTGGCATGTGATAATTAATTATAAGGACCATAAGTCTAGAATTCTCAAGAACAATCAAAGCAAAAAAATCAAGAAAAAGAACAAGTTAGGCCTTCGGCCATAAGAGAAAGAAAGAAAGAAAAGGAAAGAAAAAATTTTGGAGCCAAATCCTTTGGTTCAAATTCATCTCTCTTGGAATTACTACTAAGCTCAAGTTCCTTTCCAAGTTGGTATAATTATCTAGGCAAGAAACTATCTTTGGTGGCAAGTGGAAGAATTGAAAAAGGTAAGATTTTCATGTTCTTGAATTATGAAATGAATTTGTATGTTATTATGTTTGGAATTGGATGAAGATTATGGAATTATGGGGTGCATGTGTGTGAAGGGTGTAGGCCGTGTATGTGTGCATGTAAGGGGCCGTGTGTGTGTGGTGTTTTATAAATAGGAGGAGTTGAATTTTGTGTTATATTTTAGTTGTAATTATTGTAGAATATGAATTGGAAAATGAAAGTTGGATGAATTGGATTGAAGTGGGAATATGGATGGTGGCCGTGAGCCATGGTTAAATTTGAATGGTACTAAATTATGTTGTTTGACATGTTAGTTATGTTGTTGTGATTCTTGCAATGTTAAGGAAGGTAAAACGATGGAAGTTGCCTTGGAATGGAATGTAGGAACTCATGTTGCTTTAGTATGATTTTATGAAACTATAAAAATAAAGTGCCTAAGATGCAAATTATGATTTATGTTGATGAAATTGGATGATGGAAATGAGTTATGAACATGTTTGCTAAAAGATTGGAAGTTATGGGTGAATTATGCCTTTGGTAGGAAACTTGCATACTTTGTATATTTCGTGAATATTTCGTAAAAATGTTATGGAATGTTTCCGAAGTGATCTTGTTGGGTTGGTGAATATGAAAATGTCAATGTTGGATTGAAAGTGTGAAGTTAGAACGGAAATTATTATGTTATGTAGAAAAATGGCTAGTTGTGCCATATTGTGCATTTTGTAATACTTGATGTTGTTGTTGGCTTGTTGTTGGTTAGTTTGAGCCGAGTTAATTCTCGGGGTGTCATATTTATAGGGGAAGTCGCCGAAATTTCGGTAGCCAAAGAACAACCCCAAGTTGAAATATTAGCTTGCATGAATAGTAATTGGTAAGAATGACCATTTGCAGTTTTTGGACGAAACGGGAACTGAGATTTAAGGAGCGTAAGCCGCAATCCAGGTATGTAAAGCCTTGCCCTTTATTCTTTGGCATGTTCTGAGCCTATCGTGCTTGAAAACGAGCTTTGATTGTATTTCTGCCTCTCGGAATTCGAGATTGAAAATAGCGCCAAATCATTCAAAGAATATTGAACCAATTTCCTCTCGATTGACCTATAAGTATGTAACTTCCATAAATGGAGTCGAAACACTTTAAGATGATTATGGACGACTCCCAAGGTCTATTATCCGCAATTTATGTATTTTACTATGGTTGGGTCCGAGGTGGGCCCACAAAACCCTGACTCTCCCGATATGGTTCAAATTGATCCGCTTCTGTTCGCTTTTCATAAGTAACTCGTAATTATGTTTCCGTCCGCTAGCTAAAGTGTATTATGACCATCTGTCTGAATCTCGATATTAGTCTGACATCTGGAACGATTCTGTACGCTCTGCTCAGGTATAATCCGATTACTCTGATTTGATCCGTTCTCTGAACTATTTCGGTTTCATTAAGTCTGTTTGTCGGTCTGTATGTGTATGGTTTCTCATGGATCTGTTCGTGGATGTCTCAAGGCTTCCTTTCGCGCGCCGGGCCGTTGTTCGTGATTCGTGCACTCATCGCATTGTTCACCGCGTCCCCTCGGATTGTGCGGGCCGGGATACGTCAGATCCGATACGATCCGATATGATCGGATTATGTGATATTATGGGGATGGCGGCCGTGATGGCATTTGATCCGATTCGTCGTCCACCGCGTCCCGTACTACGAGGCCGGGTTCGTTACCGCGTCCCTTACTAAAGGGCCGGGATCCGTCGTATGTGATTGGGACCGATTTCCGATATGTCCGTCGCATATGATTATGACTCGCATGCATGATTCTGTCGCGCCCGTACGATTTCTCGTATGTCCGATTTGGAATATGACCCCGTCCTCTCGTCGCACCTGAGAGCTCTCGAGATCCGTCCGTACGCTCGTAAGTCCGATTCGCTTATGATTCGTCTCCGTACATTCCGTAAGTCCGACTCCCGCTACGAATCCGATTTACGTTCGCTCTATTTCGCATTTCCGTCATTACGATTTTACATATCGACTCTGGGTATCTTAATTATGTATGTTATGTTTCCGCTTTATATACTCGGTACATCTTTCGCATCGACCCCTCGCTTCTCGGGGGCCGTGTTACATGCCCCAGTACGTACGCGCGCACGGTACGCCGACTTAGGGTATTAGTCTCTGTTGTTTGGAGAGCTCCCTTTGATCCGGAGCCGATATTTTGGTATATATCTTCGTTGTACATGTGTTCGTATATATGACTATTTGGGCACGGCGGGGCCCGTCCCGTCTTCCGATTCCGTCTTCGATTCTCGTTTCGTATGTTAGAGGCACATCGAGACATGTACGTGGGTGTGATTATGTCTGTACGGTTATGTGCACGTATGGTATGTTCGGGCGGTTTAATCACCGCGGCAGCCTTGTCGGCTCGCCTATATATATGTAAATGGCTATATTGGCCCTGTGTGGCCTCTGTTGGTATTTTCTTGTGCAGGTAAATTTTGGTTAGTAGGAAAAACAGGAAACTACGCCCAAATTTTTCTAAATATCTCGAGCTATTATTTGTGGCTTTTGGTACGTACGGGTGCCCAGTTCGGGCGCTAGTCACGGCCTACGGGGTTGGGTCGTGACACATCTCTTTATAACTCCAAGCAAAAATATCCCTATATTCTTTGAGTATTTCCATGTAAGTGTCTTCTTCATCACCTGTTAGAAAAGCACTTAGATAGGTGGGCCTTGGATCTTCATCAATACCAAGATTAACTTCTTTTAAAGAGTCTACTATGGTCTTCACCCCTTCTTCAAGTTCTGCAGGAGCATCTCTGGCATCTTCATCCTCTCGAGGATTACCATCATTGAAAGATATGTAGTAACACGAGGAGATGTCCTCTAACTTCTTGGCAACCTCCATATGAAATGAAGTATCTTGATCAATTTGTGCAGTAATATGATATGAAGAACTTACTCTTTCATTATCTTCGTCACGCTCCTTGGTATACACTACAGTGTGAGACTTTGCTTTTAGCACCTCCCTACATGAAACCACAAGCTTTGTTTATCGTCTCATTCTAGAAGGAATCAAACTTTGTATATCCCTCTCGGGTTCCGTGCAAAGCAAGCGTTTTCATGCTTTGATAATCTCTGTGGAACTTGTTCTTCCTTTTCCGATTTCAACGGCCCTAATCTCTCAAATACGAAGCTTTGTGGCCGACTTTCCAAGACAATCAAACACCGAAGGCCTTTTGTTGGAAGCAAATGACTCATCTTCCACGTTGATTTAGTTGGTACTTGCCCTTCTTATGGATATGCGAACTGGCGGAGGTTGTTTGTATCCAAAACCTTCACGTGATTGTATCAAGCTAGCTCCTGATGGAAGTTTCCCTAACTTTGACAGCTCGTTAGGGTTGTACTCAGCCTTGACAAATAACTTGTAAGCATTTGGATCAAAGCCTTCATTTATAAGTTTTGTAGGGAGCGCCATATTTGTGGCGGATTCTGAGCCACGAAGTCTCCAAGTAGCTTTGAGGACAAATTTATCGCATCAATTCGTCTGATGGGAAGAGTTAGCCCCCCTAGCATATTTTCTTGAGCTTCAGATGGTTGACCTTCCTCTTTCTTCAACTTTGGAACATAGCAGAGCACGGGAGTTGTCTTCTTCTTCTTTTCTTCTTCAAAGACACGGTGTTCCCTTTATTCGGACTGGGATGCGGCACCTCAGCACCAACTTCAACTTTTTCAATAGTCTCATCAGCTCTTTCAGTTGCGATCTGATCACTCTTGGTCATTGCAATGTCATCGACTTTTACTTCTCTCACAATGTAGTTCTTCAAATAGAACTTCGCATCGATGAAGTGTGACTCAGCTTTAGTAAATGGCTTATCATCAACAACCATCTTCTTTTTTATACTGCCTTCGAGATACTTCAAAAATTGATAGTAGGAGGATGGGATAACTTTATTCTCGTGTATCCATAGCCTGGCAAGCAACATATTGTACTAAGTTTTTGCGTCGATGACATGCATCCATGCACTTGATCGCAAATCTTCGATAGTGATATCTAATTTGATAGCACCTATGGCTCGCCCCCACTTAATTGAATCCTTGTATCATCGTCGCTTTCGAAAGTTAAATCGGTTGTGATACCAAGTTCCTTTATTGTGCGAATAGGAAGAATGTTAACTCCAGATCCATCATCTATCAATATTCTATTTATCCTCTTCTCAAGGGCATAACCCACCATGTACAAAGGACGATTGTGTAGTGTTTCACCAAGTAGAAGATCGTCATCCGTGAATGTGATTCTTGTATCACATGCGTGGACCTCTTGGAAAGAAGATTCAACAGGCTTTTTAGATGATGATAGAGACAGCGTTGATAGGCCTTCATCCTTTGCTTCTTCTTTATCAGTATTGAAGCACGATGCCTCAATGTTGTCTCGAGTAGTCTTATTGCGGAACCAACTCGGTAGGAATTCCTCCAAAGTCACGGGACGTCGTGGTTCCTGGTGGTAGTTCACCTTCACTTTTGCTTTTTTCGGATGCTCAATGATTTTTGCTTCTTCCTTCTTCTAACCATCCTCTTCCTAGTTGGTATTGCGGACTTATTTTACAGTGTCTCCGCCTAGTCACCAGAATCCAACCTTCATCATCGGCTTCATCAACTTGGGTTTTATCTTCCTCCAATGGCCCTTTCTCATGTTCTTCAAAGCTACATATCTGGACCGGATCGAGAGAACCAAAGGTGATAGAGACTTGATTCGAACTCTCCTTCTCATCGTCAAGCAGAATTTTATTCTCATTAGCCAACTGCATAACTTTGTCCTTGAAGACAAAGCACTTCTCAAGAGGGTAACCCGCAAGTCGATGCTACTTACAATAGTTCGGGTCGTTTGTTTTTCCAGCTTCATTGGGCCGCTTTATCTCTAGTAACTCAATGAGTTTCAGTTCAAGTAGTTCATCAAAAATTTCAGGGACATCAGAATCCAGGAAGGGGTATTCTCTTTCTTGCATCTCCTTCAAGGTAGACTTTCGGCTTTTGTTGTCTTGGAAGAAAGTTTCTTTCATACTCTGCTTCTTGCTCACCTTCGTAGTAAACTTTACAGGTGAGACATTGACATTCATGGATTCTTTATTGTCACTCTTGGGGACGAACTTGCTCCATTTCTTGGGTTCCTGCTTGTCCTTTCCTTTGCGAGGGTCGTAGACAGGCATTACTTCATTCCTAGTGGAAGACATGCTCAACTCCATGTCATGAGCACGAGTAGCTAGTTCTTTAAAAGACCTTGGCTTAATTCTTTGCAATATGTAGTGAAGCCCTGGCTCGCATTCGGATACATGACCTCTACGCGTGCTTCGTTGAGCCTATCTTTGCAGTTTAGACTCGCATTTCTCCATCGGTTGATAAAATCGATAACTAGTTCGCCCTTCCTCTGGCGAGTGCTTGTAAGCTCGACCATGCTGACGGTACGCCTTGTGCTATAAAAGCGATTGAGGAACTCCTGCTCTAGTTGCTCCTAACTATCGATAGAATTAGGCTCAAGATTAGTGTACCAGTCAAAGGCATTCCCCTTGAGAGAGCGGACGAACTGCTTGACAAGATAATGTCCATAATTCCCAGCGTTATTACGTGTTTCAACAAAATGTGCAACATGTTGCTTTGGATTTCCCTTGCCTTCAAATTGTTGAAATTTGGGAGGTTGATAACCGGCGAGCATCTTCAAGCTATCAATTCTTATAGTGTACGGCTTTCCATAAGTAAAAGAAGACTTGGCAGCAACTTCGTACTTATCCTTGATAGTCCCTTCAATGAACTCTTTTAGTCGGTCAAGCGGAATCATCCCTTCAGAAGAAACTGGAATTTCCTTGGTAGGCGGTATTTGTTTTGCACGAGGTTCAGTCTCCTATGCTTTTGGACCATTCCCAGGTGCGTGGCTGGATTCTCCTTCCGTTAATGTTATATCCCGTATTTTGAACAACGGGACAATATGAGTGAATTACGATAAGTTGAGGACAAGACTATCCCGAGATACGAAGTAGAGACTTTTGTTTGTTTTAAAGACTTAAGTTGTGTATGATTTTATTGGCATGGAAATGTTAAGGAAACATTTGGGGTCAAGTTCCATTTTTGGAAAGTATGCTATTTTTGGAAAGTGCATTATTAATAGGAAAAAAAAAACAAGGCACCATGTGGCCGGCCACCTTGGTGTGGGCCATGGCCACATGGATGGTCAATACTTAGTATTAAAAAGATGACTAATAAGTCATCTTCCTCACTTTCATTCTAGAGAAATCAAGAAAAAAATTTGAGAAGAGAAAGAGTGAGGGTTTCGGCCATAGGTGCCAAAAATTCAAGACCAATTTAAGCCATAAAAAAAAATTGTTTCTTCAATCAAACTTACTAATTGAAGGGTGCTTATTAACGTGGGAGTGTTGTTAGAAGCGATAGATTACTCGTTTTCATCCTTGGCCAACTTTGGGCAAGTTGAGAAGTTGAAGAAGAAAGGTGAGTTCTAATCTTGTTTTATGTGTTATGAATGATTTATATGTGTTGTAGTATGCTAAAATGGAAGAAATTCATGATAGAAATTATGTTGAAGTTGGAGGCCGTGTAGATGGTGTTGGCTGAGTAGTGTGTGTGTGTTGTGTTAGAAGCCATGAATTAATTCTATTTAGTATGTTTTGATTGTTGTAGTGTGAAGAAAAGAATGAAAATCATCTATATGTGTGTATAGGGTGTTGGCCGAATAGGTCTCCCTTTGTGTAGTTGAGAATGAACAAATTGTCGTTAGTATTTTAGTTGTCGTCGTTATGGATTTTATGATTGAAAATGCAAGTTTAATGGCTCAAAGTGATGTTGTGTTGGTTATGGGTTGATTTGGAAGTTAATACGAATTTTATGTAATTTTTGTAGTTATGGAAGTGACATTGTTAATGTGTGGATTTATTAGTGTAATTCATGAATTTGAGAGAAAGAAATATGGGTGTAGTGCCCTCGGGGTTTGGGCAGTTTTCGGGTGAGTTGGAGTGTGGTTTGGGTTGTTTGAAATATTGTGTGAATTATTTAAAGCGTTCTTGAATATTGTTTGAATGGTTTTGATTAGTGATCGAATGTATAAACGTTGATATTAGTTGGAATGTAAGTAGTCGAAGTGAGTATATTGGAATATTGTGAATGTTGTTGGATTATGTAGAAAGAGTGTTTAATGTTGGAATGCATTTTTGAATTGATTGTTGATGTTGTAGCTTGGTTGTTGGTTTGGTTGTTGTTGAATTTGGCCGAGTTGAATTCTCGGGGTGTTGTATTTATAGGGGGAAATGCCGCCGAAATTCGTAGAATTTGATGTCCGTTTGGAAATTGAATGCCAAATGCCTAAATGCCTAAATGCTTGTGGTTAATGTTTGATATATTGGCGTTATGTAGATCTTGGAGTGCCCGAGACTTGAGGTTTGGCTTAGCTTGAGAGCGGACAAGGTATGTGAAGCCTAACCTTTCCTTCTTTTGGCATATCCTAGTGTTAATTAGGCTATGACACGAGCCTCGGGGTAACTCCACTCTCGAGATCCGAGCTCATATACGTATCTTATTTGCTTCTAAAGATTTACTCTCTTAATGTAACCTAACTAAGGTCCTTATGTTTTCATTTGATTGAATTTCAAAAGTCTTGTAAAGAAATTTTGCCTTTAAAAGATTCCGAAACTACGAACGCTCATAACTTTCGTAGACGAGCTCAGATCGCCCCGAAACTTTATAGGTGACTTCATGAGACATAACTGTTATATCCCGCATTTTGTACGTCGGAATATTTTTAAGTTGGTTGTGACGAGTTAAGAGCTAGGCTACTATTCCGACTTTGTGTTAAGGCATAAGTCACTTACGATTTTATGGGATGGAAATGTTAAGGAAAATTTAGGGTTAAAAGTGGAATTATGGAAATTGGTATTTCATGGAATATGGGACCAAAAGTGAATTATGAAAAGTTGAACATTTCATGAAAAATTTGGGGCCAATTAATTTAAGCTATTAAAGGGGACATGTGCTTATTTTATATTGTAAGACATGCTTATGTGGGCAAAAGTTGACCAAGTCAAGGGGTTACTCATCTTTCATGAATTAAAGAAAAATCTAGAAAACTTGAGAAAATTGAAGAAAAATTGGAGGGAAATTAAGTGGCATGTGACCGGCCATGTGCCTATGCCATATATATATATATGTGCAAGTCATGAAGGGCAAGACAATTTACCATTTATCATCCTAGAAATTTCAAGAAAAATGAAGAAAAAAGAAGGAGGAGAAAAACGGCCATGGCTGGCCGAAATTCAGCCATGGGTAATGATCAAGAAAAAAAATATTTTCTCCTAGGTTTCCTACTAATTGAAAGGCCCTCGTTAACGTGGAGTAGTTGTTGGAACAAGAAAACCGCTCGTTGTCGCAATCTACCATTCTAGCCGAGTGAAAAAGTGGAGAGGAGAAGGTAAGATTTAATCTTTACTTTCATGTGTTATGCATGGTTTGTGGACATTATAGTATGTAGAAATGAATAAAATTCATGAAACCATAATTGTTGGTGCTTGGCCGTGAGTGTTATGTGTGTGGCCGTGTGTGGGTCATATAGTGTAGGAGTGATGGATTAATTGTATATAGCTTGTTTGCATGTTGTTTTAGTGTGTAGAAATGGAGGAAAAATCATGGAATGTATGTGTTGTGGTGTTGGCCGAAAATGGGCTGTTTTGGGTGTTAGGGAATGAACTAATGTTATGTGGTATTTTAGTTGTTGTCGTCGTGGGTTTTATGATGTAAAGTGAGGTTTTAATGATACAAGTTAAGGTTATAATTGTATGGGTTGAATTGGAAGGCAATGTGACATTAATATGGGTTCTTGAAGTTATGAAAATGAAGTTGTTAACAAATGAATTATTGACATAGTTTGTGAATTTGGAAGAAAGAGTTGTGTGGTAATGTTCTTGTTGAATTGGAATGATTTCGGGTAAGATGATGCATTGGATTGGCTTGTTTGATCATTGAGCGAATTATTTGAAATGTTCTTGAATCTTGGTTAAATGATCTTGGATTGGTACTTGAACTGTAAGCGTCAATGTTAACTTGAAAGGATGTAGTTGAATCGAATGTAATGGAATGTCGTCGAATTATATGAAGGAATTATTAATGTTAGATTGCATTTGGAATTGAATATTGATATTGTTATTATGTTTGTTGGTATTGCTGACAATGATTTGGCGAGTTAAATTCTCGGGGATATCCAATTTATAGGTAAAATCTTTGCCGAAATTTCGGTAGATAAAGTGTTAATTTGGTATTGAATGCCTAAGTGCTTATGGCTAATGATCGATACCTAATGACGTTATTGTAGATTATGAGAAGTCGAGACTTAAGGTTGGATTAGCTTAGGAAGCGGCTAAGGTATGTAAGGCTTACTCTTTCCTTCTTTGGCATGTCTTAGATACAATTAAGGTATGACATGATTTGTACTTAGGGTAACTCCGCTCTTACGTTCCGAATATGCATATGATTTTCGTTTGCTTCATGATGTAACATTCTTCATATGGTTCTTAAGTCTTATGTATGCTTGGATTCCAAACATTGTGTAAAGAATTTTGTTCCTAAAGAATCCTATGTCTAGAGATGTCCGTAACTTTCGTAAAAAGAATCGGATTACTTTGAAACGTTCGTAGAAAGTTTTGTAACGTGTAATGACTTGGATTTTCATAGGCGGGCTCGGAATGATTTGATATACGACTATGGTCCCTACGATACTTTGATATACTTATGATATTTGATATGTCTCCGAGCACCGTCCGAAAGATTTTGATATAACTATTGTCCCGGTTTTCAAATGACGATTCGTTTACTTCATTGAGTCTCTGAAAATGATTTATGTGCATATGGTTTGTCACTACTCCGCTCGTGTATGCCTCAATGCGTCTTTCACCGAGTCCCGGGCCGGGTACGTATTCGTGCACATTCCTCTGCATTGTTCACCGAGTCCCTTACTAGAGGGCCGGGTACGCTATATACATATGTATGATGATATGATGATGTGATGAGATGGGGATGGCGGCCAGGATGGCATACCGAGTCCCTTGCTAGCAGGGCCGGGACACGCTTCACCGAGTCCCTCACTAGAGGGCCGGGTACGGTATGTATATATATATATATATGATGGCATGATGACATGATTATGATATGATTTACTCATCGAGTCCCTCACTAGGGGGCCGGGTACGGTTTATATATGCAATGATATGATTTTACTCACCGAGCCCCTCGTTAGAGGGCGGCACGTATATATGTACGATAATATGATGATACGATTATGATATGATTTTATTTACCGATATATGTATATGTATGACAAGTGTTTTTCAAAGGGCAAGTCTTATGATTTTTCCGTACTCTTTACTTCAGTATGATCCCGCTTACTATATTTCATGCTTTACATACTCAAGACATATTCCGTACCGACCCTCTTCTTCGGGTGTTTGTTTCATGCCACGCAGTACACCTGTGTGAGCCGAGGATATTAGCGTAAGATGTTCCAGCGGGAATGGAGAGCTCCACTTTCTCGAGTGCAGCCGAGTCGAGTATCATTGTGATGTGGTTACATGTTCCATGTTAGAGACTTTGCAGACAGTGTCGTGGGTATAAGATGTCGGTTATGTAAACGGCTATGTAAGCCGAAGTGTTATTATGTATTGTATTATAAGCTCTATATGTTTCTATATATTACAGATTTACTTTGATTCGAGAAAGGCAAAAAGCATGTTTTTTTTTGAAAAACTTTCGTTATATATTTGTGTCATGGGTTGAGAGCCAGCGTGATTATGAGTATTATGTGAGTCAGCGGGTTCGCTCGGCCCTAAATAAGGGTCGGGTGCCCATCACACCCTGACAGAAATTAGGGTGTGACAATAACATTCCCCCAATGCTCATAGGCGGGCTCGGACGGGGTTGACACCCGTCCGTGGGGCCCGCGGCTTTTCTATGTTCATCCTTAATGACCTTCAGGAAAGATTTAGTACTATTTTCACCTTGACTTCCGAGTGTGGATTTCCTACTTATTTAATGAGTTTATGATTATGATTTTATGCATATGATTACTCACGACTCCGCTCGTGCATATGGTTTTTACCTCGTTCACCGGATCCCGGGCCGGTTATGATTCGTGCGCATTATGTTATATTCCGGTGTGATGCTGTGTTACGGCTCACCGAGCTCCTCCTTAGAGGGCCGGGTTCCGTTTATACTTGGTGTTATGCTGTGCTATGACGTTATGGTGTGTTATGGGATATGTCGGGTTACGGAGATATGAAATCCTCTGGTGTGATGCTGTGTTATGGCGCCAACGACGGGCGGGCGACCATAGTTCTAAGAGCCTATGCATGATTTATATTTTTAACTAAATATTTTGACATTTTGCATATCATATCTATTTTCTGTATTTTGTCATTATGATTCTGTATTTCTGCTTTACATACTCAGTACATATTCCGTACTGACCCCCTTTCTTCGGGGGCTGCGTTTCATGCCCGTGTACGACGCTCGGCCTTGGTGATCCACCTGCCTAGGACACCTATTCTCGCTCGGGAGTGCTCCTTCGTCCGAGCCTATATTTTGGTATATATACTTTTCCGTTGCATATGTATATATTCATTCGGGGGTACGACGGGGCCCGTCCCGTCATATGTTTTTGTTGCTCTCGTTTAGAGGTCCGAGACATGTATGTGGGTTATGGTTGTGTACGTACGATTGTGTGTGTGTGTGATATATGTTTTGGGCGGTCTCGCCGCGGCCCTAGTCGGCTTGCCTTTTGCGTATATTTCGAGACTCGTACATTATGACAGCCTAGCCGGCTTTTGTGACATATGTTGGCTATTATGCGATAATCTGAGGCTATATGTGATTATTTATGATTATGCGAGTTAGTATGCTAGTTCTGAGTGTCAGGTACATATGAGTGTCCAACTCGGACACAAGTCATGGCCTACGGGGTTGGGTCGTGATAAAATCCATCCATCTTATCCATCAACTTCTCAATCCGAGCATCTTGATTTTGCACATGCTTGGCCAAGCCATCAATCACCTTTGCCAAGTTTGGTAGTGTCTCCTCCATTGATGAAGCGTTAGTTACCATTGCTTGTATGATTGTTGGGGATGTTGGAGAATAGCATGGATTATCGCATAAGTTGATCTTTGACTGGACTACTTCATGTGGTATGAGTGGAGAGGATCGTCACTGAAGTATCATCATCTTCCTTCATAGCAGAGTGCTTGGATCCAGAGAGATCAAGTAGAGCTAGAGTCTTCTTAATCTTTTCAAAGCAATGTTGCTTCCTTCCTCCGATGTATTAGTAGAGGATCTTGCTCCTTTGGGGATGAAGATCCAAAAACAGGAGTTATTGCGGATGACACTTGGAGTGCTTGTTGTCCTAACATGCTTGCTTTACTCCTCGTAACTGGTCCGATGCTACCAAAGGTAATGTCGAGGATGCTTTCCACATCAGCAGAGAACTTGGAGTTAGCAACCTTGGAGTTGATCTTCTCTGAAGTCATTTCAATGTTCTTGAGCTTTGATTGTCGAAAAGTTGAGATGAGAGGTAGAGATTGTCCCACTGGGCGTGCCAGAATTTGTAGACAATAAAATTCGCGTCGAGAAAATAATAATCAAGACAAGAAAATATCGCAACAATTGTTTGTATTTGATTTCAGAATACGAGTGTTACAATCTCTATGATTCCTCTGATTCGTCTTTTCAACAATAATTCAAGGGCTTTTGAGCTTGATCTTGAACTTGATGGATTTGATTTTGACTTAGACTTGAATTCAAGGACTTTTGATCTTGGTCTTGAATCTTCGTCTGGATCTCTAGAACTTCTAGAGAAATACTTGCGTGCTTGAATGCTTTCAGCTTGTAGAGAAATCTGCGGCGTTTGATCCACTAACTCTCCCTGGCTTCTTGTTAGAATTTCTGTTCTTTTTCTGAATTATAAGAATCCTATTTATAGTTGTAGGATGGATGAGTTGTGATAAGGATAAGCTTGTGTCGACCAATCAGAATTAAGCTGACATGCCGATATTTGATTGGCCGGAACATGTCACTTGTACACATGGCGCATCTTCATTGGCCTTTGATTTGACTAGGCATGCTGCATCATTTTGACACGTGGCATGACCCTATAGGCTCCTTTATTTGATTTGGTGTGCCACGTCATTTGTGACACCAATTGGGCTCTTGAATAAGATGACATCTTGGGCTTGCCAAAGTGGGTTCATCATATGTAGCCCAATTAAATGGACTAGCCCAATGAAATTGGACCATTACTTAAATCCATATTTATTAAGTAATTAACCCAATTATATTAGCCCACAATTTATTTATTCGGACTAATATATTTTGAATGTAATCCAAATTTCTTATGGATTAAATTTAATAAAATTTCGTTATCCACAGTCCTCCAAAGGTCTTAATTTTTGTCCCTCAAATTGGTGGTCTTTAAATTTTGGCCTTCATTAAAAACCTCTTGATTCCGTGTTCGAACTCCTACTTAGTCAAAAGTTTTTTAAAAAAATCGCAAGGTATAGTTTGACTACAAACTCTTCCTGATCAGGCAGAGTTTGACTGAAAACTCTGCCTTAAGGAGAGTTTTAACATGCCTGAAGACAAAACTCTACCTTAAGGTAGAAGTTTGCATTAAGACAATTTTTTTTCATTCAGTTGAAATTTTGCAAAACTTTGCATAAGCCCTAACTTTTGCCCGAATAGACCTAATTTTGCTATGAAACTCGGCCTCGTGATTTTTTTTTGGTTGATTGAGCTGGAGTTTGAACTTAGAATTTCAGGGAATTAGGCGAAGGATAAAATTAAAGACTACCAATTTGAGGGACAAAAATTAAAGACAGTGCCTTTGAAGGTATGGGATAGGATAGAGGTACCCGAACCGGCCCAATCAATAAGTGAGAACATAAGCAACGACAGAAACCCTAGCTAGCATCTCCATCCAATCCAGAAGTAAAAGAAAAAGACCGAGTCTTTTTCAATCAAAGCTCGAAACTTTAGCATTGCAAGGATGCCAAAAAATGGGAAAATCAGCATATATAGAGAAACGAAGCTTTTCAATCAAATTATCATTAGCGATAAAGAAGATGCGAACCAAAAGTTCAATCAGATTTGCGAAGGTATCTCTTTCTGCTTTTGTGTTTGCCTTATAAAACCTCAACTATTTCTCCAACAAGTTTTAAAATTAATTGCAGTGAAGAGCATAAATAATAATAATGATACAGAGCAGCTGGACGTTGATGATCAGGTGAGTTCTGATACCAAAGGGGTGTAAACGTGTTACTTACTTACAATTCAGTTCAATTGTTGTTGCTTGCACTTAGAGCACAATTTCCCATTAACATTATAAAGATAACATTTTTCAATAATAGAAGATATTATGGCTAGCTAACAGTGCCAAGACCATATATTCTTTCTCATCCTCGTTCATTGGTTTTTCATTAGTTGACAGTATGATTCCTTTTTTCTGATTGAAAATACTAGACAGTAATGGTTTCGTGACCGGAGAAATTACTGTAATCCAAACATTCATTAGAAATTTTGTCAGAAACCGTCGTGTCCTCAATGATACTACTCTCTTATAAAACTCAATCACAACATCCTGTTAAAATTCCACAAGTATTCTTTATTTGGAACAACAATGAACGAAAATCTGTTTTGAACTCTAGTTTCTATAGCTTTCATATATATATATATATATATATCTGTCTCTCTGTGTGTGTGTGTGTGTGGGGGCAAAGGTGTAAATATACCCCTCAACTTTGCGATAGAGCAGATATACCCCTCATTACAAAAGTGGTGTATATATACCCCTGCCATTACAAATTGGTGCAAATATAACCTTGCCGTGACAAAATGATGCAAATATACCCTTTTTGCTGACGGGATTTTCTCTTAAAAATCATTTAGGTTGTTTTTTAATTAAAAAAATGCCACGACACTTTAAAAAAAAGTTACCTATTTTTTTTTTTTTTTTGAGCAGACATATTTTTCTAAAGCCACATGGTGATTTTTTTCTGGTGTGTCGGGTTTGAATCATTTTAAAAAATATCTCTATGACTTTAAAAAATTTAAGTCTACCATATTTTTAAACGAAGCAGACCCGGTCCACTAGGAAAAAAATTGCTCTGTGGCTTATAAAAGTATGTCTACTAAAAAAAATGGGTAGATTTTTTTTTTTTTTTTTTTTTTAAGTCACGTGGCATTTTTTTAATAAAAAATAGCCTAAATGATTTTTTTCAAAGATCCCATTAGCGAAAAGGGTATATTTGCACTATTTTGTAATGGCAGGGGTATATTTGCACCATTTTGCAATGGCATACATACACCACTTTTTTAACGAGGGGTATATCTGCTCTAAATTGCAAAGTTGAGAGGTATATTTGCACATTTGCCCTATATATATATTGTGAGCCTGAAAGATTTAACATCTTCAACTGGTCTTTCCTCGTCCTATCTAGGCCATGGGAATCCAATCCAAGGAGGACATCATTATGGAGATCCTCAGCAAGTTACCCGTGCGGTCTCTACTTCGATTCAAATGTGTTTCGAAATTCTGGAAGGCATTAATTATTGATCCTTACTTTAAGAAGAAGCATTTCAATCATGCCAAGAATGATGGAAATTCCCAAAAACTTCTTATTAGCCTATTGTGCCTTAGGGATGACAAATATAACATGTATTGTTGTCCTTTATCGCCGCTTCAGCAGGTTGAGCATGTACAGAAACTTGATTGCCCTTCACTGCCTACAGCACTGCATTGCATAATCCGTTGTTGTTGTGATGGCTTGGTTATTATCGAGGCTAGGGATATTATTGATAGTGAACGCCTCATACTTTTTCTGTTCAACCCCTCCACGAGAGAATCAATAGTACTGCCGGATCCAGAATTTCCGTGGCGGCCTTCTCTTCTGGGATTGGCTTATGACTCAACCAGTGGTGAGTATAAGATCCTTAAAGTTTACGACGGCGAATTACCTAGTGAAATTCTCGCGCTGAAAGGTGGTTCCTGGAGAAAAATTGATAAACATCCTCGTGGTATTTGCAGTGTGTCCCTTGCTATGCATTCTTTGGCATTTGTACATGAGTCATTTCATTGGATTGGTTGTATTTCACAAAGTTATTTCTTGATTTCGTTTAGTATTTCAACTGAAGTCTACGGAGAGATACCCATTCCAAAGCAAATGGTAACCATAATGCGCGGCAAACATGTTGGCGTTTCAGTGTTGGAAGGAATGCTTTGTGTTTACACTAATTTTAATATTATGATTAAGGCAACTCTTCAGTTATGGGTATTGAAAGACTATGGTGTCAAGGAATCTTGGACTTTATTGTTAACTATAGAAGATCCTATGATTGTTATGGCCGTACCAAGATATAGGTTTGCGGATGGTGAACTGCTATACTGGTGCATGCGTCGTCATGCTCTTGCCCATGCATTCAGGACGTCCAGTGGACCATTTGTATTATGGCCTCGATGTGATACCGTTCAGCACGGATTCGCTTTTACAGAAAGCTTGATCTCTCCAAAGTCACTTACTTATTAGTTGATCTATTGCTCGGCTGTTTGTAAGTTTCAAAATATATTTACTTCTTCGTTGTGAGTTTACCTGGCAGATCTGGATATTGTTGTTGAATAATTTTGGAGTACAATGCCATATGAGGTGAAGATTCTACGATTTAGCTGGCAGGGGCAATAAATTAATAGCAGATATAAGAAGACTTGAAGAACTGTTCCTCTATGCATCATGTGGAGTACTGGGCTTGAAATAAATCAGAGATGTTTCAATGGAGAAAGCAACATGTATCTTCTGTACAATATTAGGTGCTTACATAATCTATATGCTTGGTGTAAGGAACAGACCGCAGGGGGAGGTTACTCTGGTTTGTTGACTTCATAGAAACTATGAACTGATAGCTGTTGTGTTGTGGATGTAATCCCTCTTTTGTTGTACTCTTTCAGTACCTCTTCAGATGTATTTTAGTGGAACGGTTCCTAGTGGGACTGATAATTTTTAATTATTACTCATTAGAGCTATTTGTTGTTATACTTCTGGGATTATAATGGCTATCTTATTGTTACTCATTAGAGCTAGTTAGAGTTGCAGTTAGGCCTGGGCAAAGAGCCGAGCCTTAGCTCTGCTCATCTCGGTTCAGTTTTAGTCAAAATTTAACTTGGTTCGGCTCAGCTAAAGCTCGGTCAAAGCTCAACTCGATAAAACTTGGGCTCGGTTGAGTCGGCTTGACTTAGCTTGGTTTGGTCATGATTACTTTAAAATTAAAATTCATCCATTAATCTTAATTAAGTTAGCAAAATGCTGATTTTATAATTATTATTTATTCTAATATTTTGTAATTTTGTATATTTTTAATTTATTTGACGTAATTAGACTTATTATAGACATCGTTACACAAATTTTTTTTATGGATGGCGTAAGATGTAATTAATATTATAAAATTTAAGAGTTCAAAATAAAGAAAATTAATATTGTAGAATTTTTTTGAATTTAGTAATGCTTTATTTCTATTGTTTATTTTTTGCTTGAAAGTTATATTATGTGTTTAATATTAAATTAGTGCCATTTAAATTTGAGGTCTTGTATGGACTAATAATGTATACATTTCAATCACACTTGAATGCAATTATCAAATTAAATTAGTAATGCCTATATTTTTTTTAGTCAACCAATTTATTATAAATTTATTTTTTAATGATAGAGATACATAGAATGAAACATTAAAGAGCCGACTCAAACTCGGCTTGAGTTCAGTTATAATTTGACAAAGCTCGACCGAACTTAGCTCGATTCGATATTATAAAAAGCTTGGTTGAGCTTGGTTCGGCTGTGCTCAGCCCTAGCTCGGCTCGACGCCCAGGCCTAGTTGCAGTATAAAAAAGGACTGATCTTTTGAGTCGTGAATTGTGTTCAAGTGCAATGGTATCTTCAAGATTTTGAGTGCTGGATATGTAAAAACTTTTTGATGCATGGGCAAGTGTAAGTGACACGACCCCTAGCTAGCTTTCTTTAAGAATCCGAATCTCAAGTTTTAATTATTAGGTGGTAGGACCCCACTTAGGATTAGGGCTAATTAAGTGGAGATAAGTTAGCTGAGCTTCAAAACAAGTTCAAGTTTTTAAAAAATACATTTTCGTTCAACGATTTTTTTTAAATATTAAATTAAAAATAATTCCAAGCTTCCAAATTAGCCCTCAAGCTTTAAAAAGTACATTTTGATCCCAAGTACGAAAAAATTAAAAAAAAAAAAAAACTAAAAATATATCTATTACCTTATAAAAAAGGAAATATAAAATTATATTCCCCTCTCTCAATTCACTCCCACGTTTTTTTTTTTCTAATACATCTGAAATATACTCCATTGACAGCCATTGGTGGAGCTTGAGCTTCAAGCTGGAAAAAATGAAATTTCGAAAGAGTGATTCATTTCAAGTGAGTGTTATTGGATTTTATTGGGGATCTTTTAAGGAGTTTAAATCTCAAAATTTAGAGAGTTCCGATCAGATTTAAGGTGATCTTAGATTAAATTTCAGACATGAACTTGAGGATAGCCATTGTTGAAGCTTGAGCTTCTAGCTTGAAAATGGGTTTTTATGAATGAGTGATTTATTTCAAGTGAGTGTTACTGAATTTTGTTGGGGATCTTTTGAGGAGTCTGCTATGTCGCTCGACGAATTGCTATTTTTCTTTAAAAAGAACAGATCGCTATACTTGGTAAAATCCTACTGATTTGAACAAGACATTACACTTGGGCCGATGAGAACACTTAATTTGAGGCCATGCCTTATTCGAAAAGGTTATCCCTCGGTTTAGGCAATGATGACTCACAGTGATATCAAAAGGTAGGAACCAACATGTGCTTGGTAAGGCAACTAGAATGGCCACTAGTTTGCAGCAGCGACATGATTCGGGTTCCGTTGCCATATTCAGAACTGTGAGTCTGAGCCTCCTTAATCAAAGCACTCAAAATTTGATATGAATCTGAGGGATATTATTATTTATGTTCCTAAACGCCACCCTACGGGGTGGCGTATCATTTTGACTAACTATTTTCCTTT
>NC_081347.1:10312096-10352036 GCF_029784015.1 Lycium ferocissimum
CCTATCAGGCCTCCCCCCTTTCTGGGCGGGGGTTTAGTCTTAGAATGTAGCGATAATCCGAGTCATTAGTCGCTCTTGTACTAGTTTAGACAGTCATGAGAAGTTGGATCAAGTCCGTAAATTTGTATTGTTGTAAACATATAAACATTTGGGGTTATTGAATATATCAATGGAAGTTCGTTGTATCTCTAATTATCTAAATGCTCATAAAATGATTTGTTGCTTGATTGATGTGTTATTAAATGAGGGGTTTCGCCTATCGAGGTGGAAAAGGTAGGTTCCCGCACGGCCCGAATTGGGTCGTGATACCCCTTTATACCTCAATGAGATCTAGGATGAATGTTACGTACAAAATAGTCGATATAGAATATATGATTAAGCACACGGAACAAGCATCTATTTTTGATAAGAGAGTTAAAGAAGCCTATGAAGTATCTGCATATCTCGACTTTTCTTTGACAAAAATAAAAAAAAAAATGTTTTTACTTTCCTTTGACATGAGTAAGCAGGTTAGAACATTATGTGCTAGATATGTAATGTCACGCCCCGAACCATGGCCTGGGCGAAACACGGCACTCGGTGCCTTACTGCATGTGACCGAGCGAACCACATGGCTTGCTGAATCATCATAAGGCATAACATGATTTTAATATAACGTGAATGCATGATGAGCCTTTATAAAATGTAATAAGTCATAATACTTAATAAAAATACTTGTTTAAACATGAGTGCGAAAATAACATGAATGAGCCAAAATGGCTATACGACTCGAATGTCTAACATAACATAACCGACTTGTCTAGTCTATGAAACCCTCTACTGCGAGTCCGACATTGGAAAACATACTACCGGGACAAGGCCCCCAACATACCTTAGATGCATAACTAATCATAAAACAAAAGTTGACCAAACCCCGAATGAGAGGGCTCACTAACAAGCCGATACGAATCTGCCCTACAGCAGCGTACGTGTCGTCACGTAACCGTACTGCATCGTGAAATGTAGGCCCCTAGGGCAATAAAAGGGGACGTCGACACATTGAATGTCTTGGCATGTAAAGCAAGCCCGAAAGAAATAACATGGGACATGGAATAACATGATAAGAACTGAAACTGAAAACCTGGACATGAACATGAGCGTGAGTACATGTATATATAACATAAGTAAAACATGATAAGTAGGGAGAGCATTTCATAAACCGACATATGATATCACCACGTGGGTGCGGAGTCTGGTCCTCGCCGCGACCAGCAGAGCCCTCATACCTTGCCAGGGTATAAGATGGTATCGTGCCTGATGGATCCATTCAGTGTAAAATTAAGGTATCGTCCTATCTGGGCGGAGCGATCCTTGTCCTACGGTGGCTACGTAGTTTCAGGGCTATCTGAGCCTTTCTCGGACAATTCGTGCAACTCCCAAAACATGAACATAATATAGTTGGCTAAGAAGCCCATGATTTTCGTGAATTAACTTGCACTTGTCTTGTAATCATGATTTCACGAAATAACTTGTAAACATGGTTTCATGAAATAACTTGTAAACATGGTTTCATAAAATACTTGTACTTAGCATGTATGTATCTTGAGTCATGGTATGAACATAGTTATAAAATACAATTGCATGAAAACTTGTAGACATATAGGATATTCATGAAATAAACATTTTTATTCAAAAACATGCATGCAAGAACCCATGGAACAGAAGATATGGGTTTTCATAGATTACGAACCTTGCATTCTCAATAATCATAATGAGTATCAAGAACACAATGATAGAATAATAACAATCAAACATAATATAGTCGGGCATGGACCTAGGGTTATCACAAGCATAGTATAGAATAGAAACCCTAGTTTTGTAAGTTTCACGCTTTATGGATTAGGAGGCGTGGGGAAGAAACAATGATGTTCCCACGTAGAAGTAACTCTACATACCTTAGTCGTTCCAAACTTGAATTAAAGACTTGAGCTTTGAAGAGGATTTCCAAAATCTTGAATTCTTGAACCTTGAGATGGGTTTTCTTGAAAACCCGTGTTAAGAATGATGGATTCTTACTTAATGATCATGAACGTATGTTGGAATTGGACTTGGATTGCATGGAATAGGCTTACCTTAAAGTTTCTTGAAGGTTGGGAGAGAAGAGCTTAGTCCTTAGGGCTTGAGAGACTTCTTTGGGTTCTTTACCTCAGAAAAATTGGTTTAAAACGAAGTGGGAATGAATATAACGAAATTTGGCTCTTAAAACGTCGTGGTCGGTGCGCGATGTCGCACAGCTGGAGGTACTTCACGCGAGGCGCAACACCGCCTCTCAGTGCGCGATCGCGCGCGACACTTCGCGCAGAGTAAAACCGGTATAACTTCTAGCACAGAGCTCCATTTGAGCTCCATAATATATGGTTGGAAAGGTATTTCAAAGGCCTACAACTTTTATGTTTTGAGTTTTCTCAAATTCCTAACGTCACTACCCGAAAACTGGCCATAAGTACAACTGTCTCAGACTTAGACGAATTTAGAAGAACTTCATTTTTTGGTTTGACTTCAAAACGACTGTTTATCACCCGAATGGATTCATATAGCTAAAATATGATCTTTATACTAGTTTCATACGTTCACATCTAACTCGAATTTATGGGATATTACCGATATGGTTTAGTATGAAAGTACGAGGTGTTACAATATCTCCCCCTTGGGATCATTCGTCCTCGAATGATAGGTCGTGGTTAAGATTGGGACCGTGACATGGCTTGAATACTTGAACATGAAGGAAACATGACATAAAACATAGAGCTTGATATGGTTACGTGGGAACATGGTCATGGATCATGGGAACCGAATACGTGATTACATGGATACATGTACTGGGGAACATGAGCGGAAGTAGCGACTACATGAATGAGAATCATGAAACATTTGACCTCGATTTGTGACTAGTGGTTAATAATCGCTACTAACTTTGGAATCTACAAAAATTTATGGCGGGACTTCGCCCCATAATTCGGACCACCACTTACATTTCTCAAACGCTTGCCAAATAACTAAAGTACCAACACACAACTCACATAGCATCTTAATACGCATGATGTGACATAACGTGATTACTGAATCTTGAATGTAGCTAATATAAATACTGAGCTAGCTTGAACACACGAATATTGGTTGAATGATTACATGATTACTATACATGGGGTTTGGAAGAAATGCGTAGGCACGAATGACATGAGTACTGGAAATAGGCATGAACATGACATGATTACCTGGGTGTGAGATGTATGACATAGGACATAAATACACGAAGACTAGATGACATGAATACATGAGTGCTAAACTATCATGAGATACGAATACGTGTGAAAATGGATATCGTAACATGGAATCTGGATGTCGAAAACATGATTGTAACAACATGTGGGTTGAATACTAAGCGCGTGTAGGATTTGGATACTTAGAGACTTAATCATAGACGTTCGTATGTCACCATGGTAATATGAGATAGGAGTATGACTTAGGCTTTGAATGTAAGCGCAACTATGACTTAGGCTTTGAATGTAAGTGCAACTCGATGTGAATGCGACAGACTTGAGTCATATAACAAGAATATGATCCTAACATAGGTGTTCATAAATCTCTAGCATAGGCATGATATGAATACGTCGAATTTGAGTAGAATACTCCCGAGATAAGTACCATAGGGTACATGAAAAGATATCTATTTGAATATAGGAATGCACCTTACTTCTGATTATCTTGCTAGCTGTTAATCATGATTATAAATACCTTAGCTCATCTTGCTCATTCTCGTGAGCTAATTATAGAGGACCGAGAGAAAAGGAATTATTAGTACTATTTATATAAGATACTTTGCTTTGGAGAATGGATGATACGGTGCATTGTACATGGAGGACGTAACGTGAACATGCGTATACGGGAACGTGAGTCATATGGCATGAAACGTGAATAGCATGACACGGGGCATGGGACCCGCAGCAACCCGACATTTACATGAGTACATCATGGATGCATATCGTGGCGTCCGGACCTAATTTCATGAGTATCGAGCTATTAATAAGATATGTTGATTTGCGTGGAGTATAATTGTAGGCTCACTCTTGGGTACTCATTGACGTATATGGGGATGGATAAGATATCACTTTTGGAACTTAGCTATACTTCTGAGAATGGGGACATGGTTCAACATAGTTTACTCTTATTACTCGTAAGTCGACACCCTCATTATAAAATAAGACTCATGAAGGCAAGAATCATAGGCATAAATGCTTGCATTCCAAGCACACTAAGGCATAAGTAGAAAGTCATCTTGAACTTAAACGAGGGCATAAGTACTTCGGAAAGAAAATGGCATCCTTTGTGCCCGGCTACGGTCGCTTTAAACAAGAAACCGAGGAACAAGCATGAGTTACGTAGAATCGTGGGTAGACATCCATCTTGACTTACTCTTATCATTACCTACCAACCCCATCGTTATGCTATCTCTATACGTGGATGCTCAAAGAAGTCGGTCGTGGGCACGAGTATGTGAGAACGTAGGTAGCATATCTTTGGAGTTGAAATAGATCATTTACCTAAGGCATTTTCCCTTGTTCAAGGACCAGGTGGGCATTAGGATTCTTAGTCTTTAAACTATTGTGTTACCATCTCCTCAATCATTATCAAAATCAACATCATATTCGGAAAGCACTTAGAAGCTAGAACGTGGTCATGGGTATAAAAACACGATAGATACGTGAGACATGAATGCGGTCTTTAACCTTAGACATGAGTACAACGTGTGAGAAACATGAAAGAACATTCCCTCGCATAGCTTACTATCGTATGGAGACTTAATTCTTGTATCTTAAACATGGAGTGTAAAGCTTTAACAAGGGCATAAGATAGGTATGCTATGCGTGTGTAGAGTACGTTTGGGCATTGGTACTACATAGTGCATGAATTATTCGAAATTGAAACCGCTATACCTTTAAAACCCGCTATTCGATCTAGAACTTTATCTCATAACATAATTACCTAGTACTTGATCTCAATGAGAATGACAAAAATCGCATTCTACGCACCTTATCTTGGCTACATGAAATTGTGATCCTCTCGACATAATCTCCTTAACCTATCAACTTACAAAACACATAATCTATATCGCACCTTATCGCACGATCTCCCTTAGTTCAAAAAGTCGACGTTTAAAGCCGTGGATCCCTTGATTTAGCGATAAGTGGTCATCTAGTGGTTCTGCTAATTTCCTCTAACATACTGATGACTCATTTCTTCGGCTTACTTCAAGCAAGTCCGGCTTACCGGAAAACTCGGATTACTTAAATGAACGGGTTTCTAATGTACATAAGCCGGCATACTAGCTTTGTCATCTTCGAGGAAAACTCTTTTTCGATCACCCTTAAAGGCTCTTCTTCCGTAGCTTGCTCTCTTATTGCTTAGATGGTTTTCTTCTTTCACCAATTTCTATACCTCAAATTTAACTTAAACCCTTTGGGTTCTAACACGCCTTCGGTGTATTGGTGATTACCCACTTAGTAGTGCTAACTTGACTAAGTACTTAAATCGTACTTCTACTAACTCTGCTGAAAATTTCTAATTCACTGTATCTATTCAAACTTACTTATTATGCTTCTGTTAACCACTTGCTAGCATCACATTATCTAATTCTTCTCTGAGTACTAAAGTAAAGCATAAGGTTATTTCTAACTTTTCCTCCTTATCTGACTCTATTCTGAGGTTGTATACTATCTTTCTGAATTATAGATATGGATCACACTTAGGAAAATTTCATCTGTCTCAAACAAGGAATTGGAATAACTAACCCCAAACTCCCTATACACTTTCAAAATTATATCATACTATACACATCAGGGATAAATACTTAATCACATAACCTAAGAGAATTGTCATATCTTTTATCTCATAGTAATATCTCGCTTGTAGTAACTTACTAACGTCATACTTTCTAGGTCTGATCCGAATAAGCTTAAATAATTTAAAACTAACCTACAAAAATTCAATATCGTCTCGCTCGTGATTTTCTTATTGCATCAATCCTTCCTAGTCATGTACATAGATCATATGGCAAAAATATATATATCCTTAAAAAAATCAAGACTTTCTAGTATTACAATTGGTTGGCTCTTAGGCTATTTCGCTCAAAAACTACCTTGAACAATTTATGATTCTTTGCACCAATTTCATAACATGTTACTCTGTAGGGTCTTAAATCGAACTATCATCCGTTATATCGGCATTTTTGCGTATTTGGAAAATTTGGAAATAACCTTGGACTTCTTGCAAGGAATAAGGTCAAGTTTGGATTTTTCTTAGTATGTGTATGCCGGTTATGGAAGTTTGAATGCGGAAACATTGGAGAAGGCCTAAGGGCAAAATTGAAATTTCAAAAATTAGTTTCGGGAATTTCAAAACGAGATTCTAACCAATTGGGCTTGGATGGAAAAAAAAGGGGAAGAGAAAATGAGGCCCAATTCAAGGGGGGTTTGGCCGGCCATCATAAGGCCCAAACCCATGGATTTTAATTAATCCATGTGCTAAATATGATAAAGAGGGTTATATATTTCACCTCTATCCAAAGAAGCTTCAAGAAATCAAAAGAAATTGGGAGAAAAAGAGAAAGAGAGGCACGGCTAAGTGGGAGAAAAAGAAAGGAAAAAAAAAGAAAAATTTCTTGGAGCTCAATTCCTTGGTTTAAAAATCCATCTCTTTTGGAATTACTACTAAGTGCAAGATCTCTTCAAGATGATATAATTATTTTGGCAAAAGGTGACCTTGGTGACAAGGAGAATTTATTGGAAAAAGGTAAGAATTTCATGTTTTCTTTCATGTTATGGAAGATTTATGAATATTAGAATAAGTGAAATTGCATGGAAATCATGGAATTGTGACTTGTGTGTGTGTGTGTGTGTGTGTGTGACCGTGGGATGTAGTAGGGTGGGGGAAAATGGTTGAATTTGTTTAGTATGTTGATTATGTTGTTATAGTCTTATGAAGTATATGAAAAGTATGAAAATTTTGTGTGTTGTGAATATATGTGTGTGTAGGCCGTGTGTATCAAGATGAAGGGGAGGATATGAATCAAATTATTTGGCATGTTAATTGTGTTGTTGGAGTCTTGTGATGAAAATGGAAGGTTAATGGTTCTTGTCGTCATGGAAAATATGTTGTAAGGTTGTTGTCGGAAAATATGCAACTTTATTGTAGTTTATGTAAATGTGGAAATGAAGGTAGTAAGGTGCAAATTATCATGATTATGGATGAAATTGGAAGATGGAAACATGCTATGAATATGTATGTTAAAGATTAAAACTTTTAGATGCATTATGGCTTTGATGGAAAATTTGTATATTTTGTATACTTTGTGAATATTTTGTAGAAATGGTATGAAATGCCTCCGAATTGTATTTGAATGGTTTTGGATTAGTAAATAAATGTGAGAACGTTGATATTGGATGGAAAGCGTGAAGTTGGAATCATGGTTAATGCTTTGTGTAGAAAGAAACACTATTTATGTTAATATGTGTTTTGTAGCGACTATTGGTGTTAGTGATGTTATTGATGTTGTTGTTGGGTTGGTTGTTGTCATTTAAGCCGAGTTTAATTCTCGGGGGATGTTGGATTTATAGGGGAGATCGCCCAAATTCTTGTAGACAAATAAGGGCTAAGAATAAGCTCCCAAAGACATATGATTTACATTTGGTAACTTTGACCATTTGCAGATTCTGGGCGAAACGGGATTTGAGTTTAAGCGAGCATAAGACGTCCGTAAGGTATGTAAAGCTTACCTATTCTTTTTATGGCATGTCCTAGACCTACTAGGCCGAAAACGGAACCTTGGGAGTAATCCTGCTCCTAGAGATCCGAGTTTGATTTTAGTTACTATTCATTCAAATAAGTAATTGAATCTAAAATGCTTATCTTTGGATATAAAGAATGCTTAAACCTTTGTAACCTTTCGTAAATGAATCCAAATTGCTCCAAAACTCGGATAACCTTATGGAACCTAACATTGGAAATTTATGTCCGCCGCCTCGACTCGACTCGAGGTGGGCCCGCAAGTTCCGAGACTCCCCTTATTTGATTTGTTTGGCTCATTTTCGTACGATATGAAAAAGAATGTTTGCCTATGACGTTAAGGTCCGTTTCAAATGTCCGATAATGATATTTGAAAGTTCGTTACTATGAATGATGCTAAAAATTTTCTCAAAAAATGATCTATGATGTGTTTTGAGAAAAATTGATAATTTAAAAGTCCGCGACTTTTGTATGTTAATTCGATTAACTCGATACTTGTTTTGAGCCCCTCCAAAGTTATTATATATGTATATGAGATCATGTATCAAGTCTTAGAACTTACTTTTGATATGCATATGGTTTCGCACTACTCCGCTCGTGCCAATTACTATGGTTTCGTTCGCGGTGCCCGGGCCGGTTTTGTGATCGTGCGCTTTATGACACATTCGCAAAGATGATGTGTTACGGTTTTCGAGACCTCGCCATAGGGCCGGTTACCGTTTATGGTGTTATGATGTGATATGGCTTCTGATCTGTTCTGATGATTTGATGTGTGTGACTTTGTGATGTGTTCGGAGTTTGTACGGAGATTTGAAAACTTCTGGAGTATGATGTGTTGTGGCACCAGCGTCAGGGGGTGACCACGTTCCTGAGCCTTATGCATGATTTTTATTTGCATTCGTACATTTGCATTCCGCACGGAGTTTGGTCCGTTACTTCGGTATTTGTTTCGTATCTTCGACTTCAGTCACGGTTTGGATTATCGTACCTCCTGCTTTACATACTCGTACTTTTTTCCGCATCGACTCCCCTTTCTTCGGGTCGCGTTTCATGCCGCGTGTATGTGCGCCGGTTGGGTGATCCCCCGGTTTAGGCTATCCATTCTGCTACCTTGAAGTGCTCCCCTCAATCCGGAGCTCACATTTGGTATATATGTTTTGCTATGCATATTCTGTACATTTGTGACTGTTCGGGTACGGCGGGGCCCTGTCCCGTCATATGTTCGTATGTTCGTTCGTTTTGTAGAGGCCCGTAGTCATATTTGTGGGTCATGGGTCCGGTTCGTTCGTATGTGATTACATTTTGCGTCCTTAAGCGGCCCGTATGCTACTATGCCCGATATGGCCCATATGTTTGTATGTATGTGTGAGTCCGGGGCGATGTGCATTCCGCCGCTTTCGATTTTGATCCGATGATTTGCACGGGCGACCTCAGACGCATTCGTTTCTCGTATTTGTATGACGTCTGCTATCTGCTATCGGTACGAATAATGTCTGTTGAATCTGGACGTGTGTCCTAATATGACAATTTGGTTCGTAGGTTTGTTTGGGTGCCTAAGTAGGGCACCAGTCGCGGCCCACGGGGCTGGGTCGTGACAAAAGTGGTATCAGAGTGGTTTGTCCTCGGAATGTCTACAAAGCCGTGTCTCGTAGAGTCTTGTTTATCGGTGTGTTGTGCACCACATCTATAAACAGGAGGCTACGGGACATCTAGGATGTACCTTTTCTTTGGATCTTAGATCGTGCGATAGAGCCACCATAGGAAATGAATTCCTTTTCTACTAACCTTTGATTTCGGTGATGCCTCGAAGAACGGTATCGACAAAAGAAAGGATGCCGATGATATTGGAGGCTATACGGTTACTACGGTAAGCAATGGTATGAAAGATGTATGTGGGTAAGTCATTTGAAGTATGATTGAAATATAAAGTTGAAGGTTGAAAAGGAAAGTAAATAGGAAAGTGTTCGTTGACGCGGGAGTTATGCATGTGAGGTAAGTCTCGACATTTTTCATAATGTACTTGAAATTATTAGCCTTGTGTGGCTATGATACGCTATGATACGTGTGTATATATGTTGGCCCCGTGAGGCATTGTTGGTATTTACGTGTCACGGGAAGGTGTTGGGGGGGTAATGAAGTACGGAAGGAAGTTCGCCCAAATTTTTTTCCGGCATTATAAAAAGGAAAATGAGATATGAGTTCTTAACATGCCTTGGAAGTCGATATCGATAGAGTAAATCTATTACGTTGGATTAAAGACCCAGCGGTTAAAAGCAAGGGCAACTGAGGGGTCCCTGCCACCAGTATAAATCTAGAAACCCTGGGCGAAAGTGAATATTGAAGATTCAGAAGGGGTAGTATGGTAATTGTATGGCTTGGATCGGGGTGGGACCCGCTACGAGAACTGTTCAAAAATTTACTAAGACCCTAAACCGCCCTAAATTACGTGACAAAGGTCGTGTGAGGTAGTCGACGTAATTATATTAGCAGTAATGCATCAAAACGCACGGGAGTTTCGAAGTTAAGCGTGCTAAAGTCAGAGCAATTTTAGGATGGGTGACCCCCTGGGAAGGATATGAAATTTCCACGAGTGTAGGTATAAGATGTACAGGGGAATTTGGGGTAATCTAAAGGAAAAGCAAATATGTGGAGTAGCTAGCACCCCTACAGGAGTCACGCATCGAGCGAACTAAATGGGTGAAAGAAAGAAGGAGCAATACTGCTCGGGATTTAGAGAGAATTCGAATAGTGGTCGGAAACGTTTGTAAGAAGGATGATAATAAATGTATCTGTATGTGTATGATTTTTCTATGGTAACCATATTGACTAAGGTGCGAGTCTCAACAATGAATGTTGCAATAAATGGAGATAGCTATTGTTAAACGAGAGACACACGGACAAAGGAATTTGGACGGCTACAAATGTTACCAAATGGAGGGGATAAACGACCTTTGATTACGCTGGGACGCTATGAAAAGGTTGAAAAAGAAAATTCTAATGCAACGATATTTGGAAAGAAAGTAAGTGGGTAAAAGAACCCTTAAAGTTTCGAGAACGTGGAAATACGGATGGGTGACAGGAAGTGTGTAGGGTGGTAACGAAAGATGCACATTGCGGTAAGGCAACGATTAGAGTAAGATGTAGGGAAACATCGAGATGAAATTTGAGGTAGGACTAGCTAACGAAAGTATGGTTGAAGTGGCTAAACGACTCGACCAGAAGTTTTTATAAGTCATTGAGACATCATACTTTCCGCACCTCCGATTTTGATTTTGAAGAGGCTCTGTCTAGTATGCCTCTCGTATTTCCGAATCCGAATCACGTTTTGTCCGACATACCTCTCCGTACGTCCGACTCCGACCGCAAATCCGTCTAATATATTTCGTACGTTCGACTTCGATCACGGATCCGTTCGACATACTTCCATACGTCCGACTTTGACTATGGATCTATCCGATATAGTCCGCACATCCGACTCGATTATGGGTTTGTCCGATATGCTCCTGTGCGTCTGGCTCTGATTACGAATCTGCTTGATATAACGTATGCTACACTTCTGTACTTTTGATTCCGGATATGACTCCATCTGACATCCGTTCGATCTTTTAGTTCTGATAAAGATTCTGTCTGCCCTACATCCGATTTAAGATTGTACGAATCCCTAGACTAATAAGGATTTCGAATGATAGAAGGAGTCGAAAGGTGAAGGCCCTTATAAGTACTTCGATCAAGTGCGAGTATGTAGTTGGCAAGAAGACCTTCCCCGAAATGTTTGCAGAACCTGTAAGGTTGATTTAACATTCGAGGACGAATGTTTTAAAGGGCGGGAGGATGTTATATCCGGCATTTTTGCGTATTTGGAAAATTTGGAAATAACCTTGACTTGCAAGGAATAAGGTCAAGTTTGGATTTTTCTTAGTATGTGTATGCCGGTTATGGAAGTTTGAATGCGGAAACATTGGAGAAGGCCTAAGGGCAAAATTAGAATTTCGAAAATTAGTTTCGGGAATTTCAAAACGAGATTCTAACCAATTGGGCTTGGATGGAAAAAAAAAAGGGGAAGAGAAAATGAGGCCCAATTCAAGGGGGGTTTGGCCGGCCATCATAAGGCCCAAACCCATGGATTTTAATTAATCCATGTGCTAAATATGATAAAGAGGGTTATATATTTCACCTCTATCCAAAGAAGCTTCAAGAAATCAAAAGAAATTGGGAGAAAAAGAGAAAGAGAGGCACGGCTAAGTGGGAGAAAAAGAAAGGAAAAAAAAAAGAAAAAGAAAAAATTCTTGGAGCTCAATTCCTTGGTTTAAAAATCTATCTCTTTTGGAATTACTACTAAGTGCAAGATTCTCTTCAAGATGATATAATTATTTTGGCAAAAGGTGACCTTGGTGACAAGGAGAATTTATTGGAAAAAGGTAAGAATTTCATGTTTTCTTTCATGTTATGGAAGATTTATGAATATTAGAATAAGTGGAATTGCATGGAAATCATGGAATTGTGACTTGTGTGTGTGTGTGTGTGACCGTGGGATGTAGTAGGGTGGGGGAAAATGGTTGAATTTGTTTAGTATGTTGATTATGTTGTTATAGTCTTATGAAGTATATGAAAAGTATGAAAATTTTGTGTGTTGTGAATATGTGTGTGTAGGCCGTGTGTATCAAGATGAAGGGGAGGATATGAATCAAATTATTTAGCATGTTAATTGTGTTGTTGGAGTCTTGTGATGAAAATGGAAGGTTAATGGTTCTTGTCGTCATGGAAAATATGTTGTAAGGTTGTTGTCGGAAAGTATGCAACTTTATTGTAGTTTATGTAAATGTGGAAATGAAGGTAGTAAGGTGCAAATTATCATGATTATGGATGAAATTGGAAGATGGAAACATGCTATGAATATGTATGTTAAAGATTAAAACTTTTAGATGCATTATGGCTTTGATGGAAAATTTGTATATTTTGTATACTTTGTGAATATTTTGTGGAAGTGGTATGAAATGCCTCCGAATTGTATTTGAATGGTTTTGGATTAGTAAATAAATGTGAGAACGTTGATATTGGATGGAAAGCGTGAAGTTGGAATCATGGTTAATGCTTTGTGTAGAAAGAAACACTATTTATGTTAATATGTGTTTTGTAGCGACTATTGGTTTTAGTGATGTTGTTGATGTTGTTGTTGGGTTGGTTGTTGTCATTTAAGCCGAGTTTAATTCTCGGGGATGTTGGATTTATAGGGGAGATCCGCCTAAATTCTTGTAGACAAATAAGGGCTAAGAATAAGCTCCCCAAAGACATATGATTTACATTTGGTAATTTTGACCATTTGCAGATTCTAGGCGAAACGGGATTTGAGTTTAAGCGAGCATAATACGTCCGTAAGGTATGTAAAGCTTACTATTCTTTTTATGGAATGTCCTAGACCTCTAAGCCGAAAATGGAACCTTGGGAGTAATCCCCGCTCCTAGAGATCCGAGTTTGATTTTAGTTACTATTCATTCGGGCAATTGAATCAAAATGCTTATCTTTGGATATAAGAGTGCGTAAACCTTCGTACCTTTCGTAAATGAATCCAAATTGCTCGAACGGATAACCTTATGGAACCCGACGTTTGGGGGGGGGGAAATTTATGTCCGCCGCCTCGACTCGACTCGAGGTGGGCCCGCAAGTTTCGAGACTTCCCTTATTTGATTTGTTTGGCTCATTTTCGTACGATATGAAAGAAGTGTTTGCCTATGACGTTAAGGTCCGTTTGAAATGTCCGATAATGATATTTGAAAGTTCGTTACTATGAATGATGCTAAAAATTTTCTGAAAATGATCTACGATGTGTTTTTGAGAAAAATTGATAATTTAAAAGTCCGCGACTTTTGTATGTTAATTCCGAATAACTCGATACTTGTTTTGAGCCCTCCGAAGTTATTATATATGTATATGAGATCATGTATCAGGTCTTAGAACTTACTTTTGATATGCATACGGTTTCCCCGCACTACTTCGCTCGTGCCAATTACTATGGTTTTCGTTCGCCGGTGCCGGCCGGTTTTGTGATCGTGCGCATTATGACACATTCGGCAAAGTATGATGTGTTACGATTTTCGAGACCTCGCCATAGGGCCGGTTACCGTTTATGGTGTTATGATGTGATATGGCTTCTGATCTGTTCTGATGATTTGATGTGTGTGACTTTGTGATGTGTTCGGAGTTTGTACGGAGATTTGAAAACTTCTGGAGTATGATGTGTTGTGGCACCAGCGTCGGGGGGGTGACCACGTTCCCGAGCCTTATGCATGATTTCTATTTGCATTACGTACGTTGCATTCCGCACGGGTTTGGTCCATTACTTCGGTATTTGCTCCGTATCTTCGACTTCGATCACGGTTTGACATTACATCTACGCCCACTTTACATACTCGGTACTTTTTCCGTCTGCGACCCCGCTGCTTCGGGGTCGCTGCGTTTCATGCGCGCGGTACGGTGTCCGGTTGATCCCCGATTTAGGCTATCCACTGCTACTTGAAGTGCTCCCCTCAATCCCAGAGCTCACATTTGGTATATATGTTTTACTATTCATCAGAGCATTACGTACATTGTATTGTTCGGGTACGGCAGTGGCCGTCCCGTCATATGTTCGTATGTTCATTACGTTTGTAGAGGCTCGTAGTCATATTTGTGGGTCATGGGTCCGGTTCGTTCGTATGTGATTACGGTTTGCGTCCTTAAAGCGGCCCGTATGCTACTATGCCCGATATGGCCCATATGTTTGTATGTATGTGTGAGTCCGGGCGATGTGCATTCCGCCGCCTTTCGATTTTGATCCGATGACTCGCACGGCGACCGCTTAGGACAGCATTCGTTTCTGTATTTGTATGACGTCTGCTATCTGCTATCGGTACGAATAATGTCTGCTGAATCTGGACGTGTGTCCTAATATGACAATTTGGTTCGTAGGTTTGTTTGGGTGCCTAAGTAGGGCACCAGTCGCGGCCCACGGGGCTGGGTCGTGACACATCCTTATACTGTAGCTCCATGGTCAGATAATCCAAATAAACTTATTCTGTACTGTATATAACCTACGTGTACTACCACGCCGAAACTTGTTTTTAAAAGGGTATTATCACCTGATAAACACACCATGCACTATTTGGTAAGTCTTGGGTCTCAAATTTTCCTTCTCGCCACTTACACATTCGATACGTTCAAAATTCAATGGAAAGAGAATGTTACTTACTGCTCTAAGCTTCATGGCACGAGTTAGAATAATTCCTGATGCCCCCATCGGAAAGCAACACATCGATAATGACTAGCTTTACATCTTCCTCATCCATTGAGACGAGGCGTATTCGGTAGAATGGGAAACAACACATGAGTTCGAGTGATTTCTGAGAACACAGCTCTATTGCACGATCTAGAGTTGAAAGAAGTGAGACAATCCTAAATGTCTTGGTGATCAACTGTTTATATGTGTGGCGCGCACACATATATAAAAGTGACCCCACTGGACATGGTTTCATAGACTCCCTAAGACACTTGAACCTAGGCTCTGATACCAAGTTTTGTCACGCCCAGAACCATGGCCTGGGCGAAACACGACACTCGGTGCCTTACTGCATGTGACCGAGCGAACCACATGGCTTGCTGAATCATCATAAGGCATAACATGAGCGAAATATAACGTGAATGCATGATGAGCCTTTATAAAATGTAATAAGTCATAATACTTAATAAAAATACTTGTTTAAACATGAGTTCGGAAATAACATGAATGAGCCAAAATGGCTATACGACTCCGAATGTCTAACTTAACATAACTGACTTGTCTAGTCTATGAAACCTCTATCATGAGTCCGACCGGAAAACATACTTACGGGACAAGGCCCTGAAGATACCTTAGATGCATAACTAATCATAAAACAAAACTTGACCAAACCCCGAATGAGATGGGGCTCACCAATGTCGATACGAATCGTCCCTACGGAAGCAAACGTGTCGTCTGTAAATCCGGTGCCTCGCATCGTGAAATGCAGCCCCCGGCAATAAAAGGAGACGTCGGCATATTGAATGTCTTTGGTATGTAAACAATGCTAAAGTAACATACGGGACATGGAATAACATGATAAGAACCGAAATCGAAACCGGACATGAACACGAGCGTGAGTACATGTATATATAACATAAGTAAAACATGATAAGTAGGGAGAGCATTTCATAAACTGACATGTGATATCACCACGTGGGTACAATGTGGAGTCCGGTCCTCGCCGCGACCCGGCGCAACAGCCCCTGCCATATGCTGTGGCATAAGATGGTATCGTGCACGATGGATCCATTCAAAGTGTAAAATTAAGGTATCGTCCTATCCGGGCGGAGCGATCTTGTCCTACAAGTGGCTACGTAGTTTCAGGCTATTTGAGCCTTCTCGGTAGTCGTGCGACTCCCAAACATGAACATAATATAGTTGGCTAGAAGCCCATGATTTCGTGAATTAACTTGCACTTGTCTTGTAATCATGATTTCACGAAATAACTTGTAAACATGGTTTCATGAAATAACTTGTAAACATGGTTTCATAAAATACTTGTACTTTGCATGTATGTATCTTGAGTCTTGGTATGAACATAGTTATAAAATACAATTGCATGAAAACTTGTAGACATATAGGATATTCATGAAATAAGCATTTTTATTCAAAAACATGCATGCAAGAACCCATGGAACAGAAGATATGGGTTTTCATAGATTACGGATGGATTCTCAATAATCATAATGAGTATCAAGAACACAATGATAGAATAATAGCAACTCAAACATAATATAGTCATAGACATGGACCTAGGTTTATAATAAGCATAGTATAGAATAGAAACCCTAGTTTTGTAAAGTTTCATGCTTTATGGATTAGGAGGCGTGGGGAAGAAACAATGATGTTCCCACACGTAGATAGTAACTCTACATACCTTAGTCGTTCCAAAACTTGAATTAAAGACTTGAGCTTTGAAGAGGATTTCCAAAATCTTGAATTCTTGAACCTTGAGATGGGTTTTCTTGAAAACCCTGTGTTAAGAATGATGGATTCTTACTTAATGATCATGAACGTATGTTGGAATTGACTTGGATTGCATGGAATAGGCTTACCTTAAAGTTTCTTGAAGGTCAGAGAGAAGAGCTTAGTCCTTAGGGCTCGAGAGACTTCTTTAGGGTTCTTTACCTCGGAAAAATTGGTTTAAAACGGGAATGAATATAACGAAATTTGGCTCTTAAAACGTCGTGGTCGGTGTGCGGTCGCACGGTACTGGAGGGGTTGCCCGCGCGGGTGATCGTTGCTAGCCGAACACCTTGCCTCCGGCGCGCGCGATCGCGCACTCGCGCAGTAGCAAAACGGGTATAACTCTAGCACGAGCTCCGTTTCGAGCTTCATAATATATGGTTAGAAAGGTATTTCAAAGGCCTACAACTTTCATGTTTTGAGTTTTCTCAAATTCCTAACGTCACTACCCGAAAACCTGCCATAAGTACAATCGTCTCGTACTTAGACGAATTTAGAAGGCCTTAAGAACTTCACTTTTTGGTTTGACTTCAAAACGGCCGTTTATCACCCGAATGGATTCATAGCTAAAATATGATCTTTATACTTCAGTTTCATACGTTCACATCTAACTCGGTTATGGGATATTACCGATATGGTTTAGTATGAAAGTACGAGGTGTTACATGTAATTTGTCTACTAAAATTTGGAGTTATGAGGTATACGTGTCAAAATTGATTACAAAAGATATAAAAATGGTTATTAGTAATATAATGCATTAGGTGGTTATTTGCACTATACCAAATTTTGTTTCGGTGAAAAGCGTTCTAAATGTGGTAATATTATTCCATGTCTAGCTACCGAATCTTATATATTTAATATCCACGCAAGACATTTTTTTGTAAGTAAGTCGTTAAATATTAATCTACTAATTTCCTTATTACCCCCCCCCCCCTTTTTTTTTTTAACATGTACATTCGGGAGCAAAATGGAGTCTTCATAAAGACTCTCTGCTACCGAGCTGCCTCATTTGAGACTATGCCGTCGCTAGCCCTCGAATGTGCATACGTATTTCATTCACTTATCTCGATCACTCGAGCACATCCAAACAGTAAAAGGAAATCGAGAATCTGCATTCGCTCCTTTGTTAACTCTTCTCCTCTCTTGAAAGTGTCTCGGCCTAAAGCAAGAAAAGAGGGGAGAAGACAGAACTACCGCCGTGTTTTGTTTCTTCTTGTCTTATGCTTAACTGGTTATTTGTGTGTGCATTTGTTTATTTGATTTATTTTGGATTATTAGCCATATAATATTGAACCTTGGAGGGGCAATTGGGATATTATTTAAGTTGAGTATCGAAAAGTAATGTTTCCCAAAACTCCATTATAGTTCATTATATGAGTCCAAAAAGAGCTTTAAAACAGGCTAAATACTTTTCTTTTAAGAAGAATAAGTTCATTGATCACTTCAATAAGTCCTTAAATTTCTTTAAAACATATGATTTCATCGGTCTGCTTTGACAAGTGTCCAAGTTTCTGGTTTTAAAAAAAATATTGTTGAAGCTTGACAAGAGTAAATTTCTAGCAACTAAAAAATGACTTTCCAATCAAATTTTGTTTGAAGTAAATCTATGCCCCTTTGGACTAAAATTTAAAGTTATCGTTTGTCTGTTGCTTCAAGTTAAATTTGTTAAAAAGGTAAAGCCCATGTGATTTTAAAAAGCTCTTTATAAAGGTATAAATGTTGCTTTAGTCACGCTAAGTAGATATCGCTTCATCACGTTATTATACTAGTACTGTAATTTGCCTTTCTCTTTTAGATCTAATGAAATATTTAAAATGCTATATTTTCTTATCAAGTTTTATATTTTTAATTAACCTAAGTTTGGTTGGTTAACCATTTTAAACGGAATTTTAAAGGATGTCTTACCCCTTCCCTTTAGGATAAATAGAACTCTTACCTAGAATCGCATTAATTAAGTAGACCATTAATTGGAGTTAATTTTTTCAAGACTTTACTTAGTTAAAATAGGTGTCCTAATTCAAATTTAAAAATAATTAGGTGGCGATTCCTTAAGTTAAGTAATATAGGAATCACCAATATGTTGTACTTCGCTTTGACCCAGTTAAAATGAGTATAACGACTTGGATTCCTACTGGAATATTTAGGTTCTTAACCATAACAAACGAGGTTAATTAAGTTGTTGTGATTTGGTTGTTCCTCTTATGTGATTTTTTTAAAAAAAATTTACGTGATAATTTTTGTTATTTGCTTTAACTCTTTCTTTTATGTGAATTCTTGTAATTATGTGTTATTGTATTCTTTAAAACTGTCATTCCGCTCATATTTTCTCCAATTACAGAAAATTCACACTAATGCATGTGCATGCAAGGTGTGTTTTGCGGACCCGCAATTTCTTTCAAAATTCCAAAATTTAGGAGAGTTGGCATATGCGCGGGGTGTCTGAATTTTCATGTGACCGCGTAGCCTTCTCACTCCAGTAGTCCTCTCGGGAACCTTCTATCTATTAAGCCAAATCTTAGAAAACTTAGGATAGAGCTATGTCATCAATCCCATTTAAGTCATGCATGCATAAACCTTAGGTGGGTTGCTCCTTGGTATCGACTTCACAATTAGAAAGCCCACCAAAATGTCGACGGGTTTCATAACCCAATGGCCAACAAGCATATTACGTGTAATGTAATAATGATAGAATGATCAAAGCCTAATCATGACATGTTGAGTTTGGAAATCATTTTTTTCTTTTTTGTAGGATGGATTTCGTCCCCCAGATCCCCGAGATTAAGATGGTCAGTGGCGTTCCAAGCAAGCTCAGGATATGGTGGGAAGATTTAAACCTTAGTAGTAGACTAGCTGTTACGAGAAGGTTGGGGTTCCTCATTTCACTGTTCCAGATCACTCCCGACAAACATGTGACTAGAGCACTACTTCAATTTTGGGATCGAATTCGGTGTCTTCAAATTTAAGGATTTTTTTTGAATTCATACCATATTGGAAGAAATTAGTTATTTCACTAATTTGAAATACCGAGGAGGTCGGTCATTATCTCACACGATCAATCGAGGGGAAGAAATTGCTTCACTACTTGGGGTTGAAGAACACTAAGAAACTTCAATGCTTCAAGAATAACTGGGTCTCTTTGGATTACTTGTATTAGAGGTACGATCATCAAGATGGTCACAAGCTGTTCAAGAAGAATTTCTCATGCACTCCCGCCCATTGGTAAGTTAGATGTCCTATTATATTTACTATTGCCTTACTTCAGACATTTGGTATTCCCACGTAAATACGAGAAGATCAAGACTTGCATATGTTCCGTGGCTCGAGCACTTTTTGAAGGAGTTGACGGCGCGCAACTCACTTTGGTTCCCATGATTTTAGCAGAAATACTTAGAGCTTTTAGGAAAGTGCAGAGGTGAAACAAATTTCTTTGAGGGTTGCAATCTTCTCCTACAGAGCTGGGCAATGGAGCATTTTTACCAATATCCGAAAATGACAGACATAAGCTTCAGTGAATCAAACAAAATTGACAATTTTTAACGAAAGAATGAAACTGTTTGTATCTCCAGTCGGCAGTAATGGTTGGTACGAGTTCTTGATTTCCCGCACTGGTGATCAAATCTAATGTAAATACCCATACTATCACGTACCACAGCCTACATAAGAGGTATAAGACTTTACTATAATGAGCCTATTGGGTTGAAGGGCCTCTAGCCATACGCTCCAGTACGTGTACTCTGACTGTTTGGTCTCACTCAAGTAATCCCGCTCCGAGCTAATATGAATGGTTTTGAAATCCTCTTTGGGCCGGACTTTAGAGTTCCTAGAGCTGGCCAGAATCTTGTTAAATGGGATAGCATTAACCCAATAAGTATTGGGGTTGGGCCGGCAGGAGGTATTCCAGAATATCATGCATGACTTCAAGAAGACTATGGTAACATAGACCCTAGCCCAGCTGTTGAACCAGGCTTCGAGGATATTAGAAAGACAATTTGGATAAAACATTCTCTGTTGGGGACCATGGTGGTCACTCTCGAGATGTGGGCTCAAATAGCAAATATAATGCAGTATTTGGGGTATGTGGGAGCAGGGCCTAACAATGACGGGGCATCATCTTCATTTCTGCCGCCAGCGTGATCAGGTGCAAAAGATCTAGGCCAAGTCTTAGGATTGTCTTTACATTAGGTCATCTTTTATGTATTTCGGTTTATTGTCTCATCAATGTACTTATTTTTGTTATTTCACCGAAACTTAGCCTTTTTTTCCAAACTCAAGTGTCTCAATTTAAGGGTTTGGATCAATCTATTATAATCTCGAATATTTGGCGTTAGGCCTACCTCTGGCATAAAGGAGGTCCCATGCATAATAGGTTGCGCTATGATTGCTAGATTTTCCTTTTACTATGTGATTTGTTTGCTATGTGATATATGTTTCTTTCAACATTATTTGGCAAAGTTAACATTATTTTACTAAAGTAGTAATCATTCACACTATCGACGTAGTTTTCTTCATTTTGAAGGTTTTCTTTATTTTGAGTATTTCCCAAAAGGTTGATTTGTTGTTGAATCCGGCGGATCACCCATACTTCACAGGATCAAAAGCACGAGCATCCAACAACATGAATGATTCAGGTGCATCTGAACAGACTAGCTTAGGACATATCACTGTTCCGAGAGACGAACCTGAGACTTCAGAGGGAAGAATTGCTGATGAACTCATCGCCCAATTGATGCAACAAATGACCAACATGCAAAGTGAAATTGAGCGACTTCGAAACTTTACCAATCTATCCATTACCCTCAACACCCCTCTCTATGAACAGAGGACAAGTGCGACTATTCCCCCATCCTTTTCGCCTGTTGACTCACCCGCCCCTCAACCCTTTCCCTCAAACCCTTCACTTCACACAACCAATCCAAGTGCTACTAATTCACTCTCCATCCCACAACAAACTAACCTACAACAAACCATCTCACAATAATCTAACCCATAACAAGCCATCCCACAACCAACTATCCCACAAAAAGCCATCCCGTAACAAACTAACCCACAACAAGCCAACCTACAACAAGTTAACTTGCAACAAGCTAATTTGTTACCCTTTACCACTACATATGTTCCTCAGCTTTCAGTTTACCAAACTATCTGTCACGACCCGAGCTACGGGCCGCGACGGGTATCCGGGGCTAACCACCGAACACCACTCACTTACCTCGCTTATCGCTATTCGTACTATATGCTCATAATCCGTCATTTTTCGAAATACATTAGCTTTTATAAACATAAGCTCTTCCTTTATCAAAATAATATATATATACATATACATACAAGCCATGGGACGTACTATCCACACCGCGTATCTACGAGCCTCTACCGGGAAGACTAGACATCTCGGACGGGACAGACCCCATCATGCCCAAAATAGGAATATACAAACATATGTACCAAAAGAATAATCTGTAGCGCCTCGAGAGGGTGTGCGTGCTCTCAAACACCGCAGCTCTATGGATCTGTATCACCTCCCGTCTACCCGTGGGCATGAACACAGCGTCCGAAGAAAGGACGCGTACGAATATTGTACGAGTATGTGAAGCATAAACAATAATGGAGTATCAATAAACCGAGGCATAAAAATAAGGGGAGCAATCAATTCGAATCATAAGAAAGATCATATATATGCTTACTTACTCTCAAGCTCATCATCATCATATCATATGTACATAATCATATATACCGCCCGACCATATAGTGCGGTGTAATAATCAAGAATAATAAACATCATCAATCCGTCGTGCATCCTGCGTCCAGTGATATTATCTCACGCCGCCCACTACGTGTACCGCCATGCCACGCGGTGTGTATATGGCGGTGATTTGCCGGCCATATAGGCGCGGTGTAATGTCATCATACATTCATTACATCATACTTATCATAACATGCTCATCAAAATTATGCTTTCCATAACATACTTACTATAACATGTCTTTCATAATATGCGTATCATAACTCATCATAGTATGCTCATCGTCATATACTTATTATATTACATGCATAGAGACTCTTAGCTATTCATGACTGGAGGCGACGTAAGGTCGTGGGCCCCCGTGATCGCTATGAGCAGTTCCGCCTCACCTTGAAGGAACAAGCGTAAGGTGAGTGTACATGGTGGTCAATATCATTAGATTACATATATTACGTCATTCACTCCTTAGGAGCATCATATCGAAGGCTATGACATTTCTAGACTTTTAGCTTACTATCATCGTTATCGTATTCATCTTATATTCCTTATCTCGTATAGCTATTCATGAGAGAGGACTCTTAACTTTCTTGGAGGTGGAACATTTATAGTAAAGGAGGAATTTCATGCCATAGATTCCATGCCTTAGGAAGAAAAGGATTTGCCTCACATACCTTTGCCGCTTTACTATTCTATCGCTCGCTTGTTCTTAAATGCACTCGTATACCTTCAATGGAATTCGTATCGACATTAGTTATATAATCGGGAAAACATGTTCTCTAAAGCTATAGAAATTTGGGCAGCACCTCCTTTGTTTATACTACTTTCCGCCATATTCCATATCAACTCCCAACATTCATAATAATCATCACAATATCGCTAACAACAATCGTCATCCATTCATATGATTCGTATTTCATAATTCACCTCAAATTCCCATAATTATGACTAAAAATACATGTCGCATTCTTTCGTATCCAATACTTATTTCATGTTCTATAAGTCATTTATAACGTATTTATAACATCAACATATTCATTTCCATGATTCAATTCACTACTAATCACTAAGCAATACATCCATTTAATGACCCATTTGAGGTGCTCTACTACAATCCATGAATCTCAACTTAAAAATACTTCAAATAGCATGTAAGGGTCATGAAACTTACTCTTAAACAATAGAGGAACAAGCTTGGAGTGGTGATTCACCCTTAGCACCAAAACCTAGTTTATGGATTTCTTGACTGGATGACTTTTAATGGGTTCCCTTCACTTGATTCTCTTGATTTCTTGTTGTTGATCTTAGATTTCTATGGTTTTCTCATGGATGAATTGCTTGGAACACTTTAGAGCTTTCTTGTGTTGTGGAGGAATGAAGGGGAAATGAAAAATGAAATGGAGAACGGTCCCTTATATGCCTATGACTATACGGACCAACATATCGTATAAACATATTGACCGTATGTTGGACCGTATAATTGGCAGGCAGACTCATGCCATTCCCGGGTCAAATCTACGACCGGGTACCAGAGATTTTATACGCCGCATGTCCGGCCGTATGTTTCTGCTTCTTCGAGTTTTGTTTCGTCGACTCGTTTGATCTCCGATCCTTATGGAACCTTCTTAACACTTGTTCAACACTTCAATATCATTCTAAGGGACGTTATAACTCTTTCTTAGGACATCGTTAGGACATCGTTAACTCAATGCTCATAATTCTCGTCCGATACACTAACTTAAGTCTCGCTTCTCTAACAACTTTCTTTCCTCAAGTCTAATGCCCTATGAAATTCTTAATTAGCATCGTCACATACTAGTTCTTACTTGTCCAAACCTCATATACATCGTACCCCTCCTTAGTCTATTCACTGTACACTTAAGGGGAAATTTTCAAGGTGTAACACTATCCCACTCAACTAGACCACCCCACTTACCCAAAGCTACCAAGCAACCCAATACATACTGTTGGCACACGTCGATAACAATAACACGCAAGATGTGCCATTACAAGGCTCAACCTTTCACTCATCCATTGCAAGCCATGCCATATTTATAGCCGGTCCTTTTAAGGACGGAACGGGAAACGTGGCAAAACAGAGAATGTTTGCAAAATAGATTCGTAGTCCGAAGAAAGATTTAAAAGCATTCAAACCCGTATGGGATGTGAACGACTTGAATATGGGGATCTATGTATTCATCCTAATATTGAGTTGCCTACCGAATATAAGGTGCCAAAATTCGATATGTTTGATGGAAAAGGAAACCTCGTCTATTCGAGACTGATCGTGATAAGATTGTCGAGTAGGGAAAGATCAAGCCATTAGGATTCGCTTATAAAGAGCTCAACAGAGAAGCACTCGAATGTTCACATGCCAAGATCCACGAAATGGTGTAATTAGGGAGAGATGGCACAAGAATTCATCGATAGATTCAGGTTTAACACTAAGACTGTCCCAGAAAGATTCTATTTGATGAAATTAGAAAGGAAGTCAATAGAAACTTTCAAAAAGTATGTTATGCGGTGGAGAGAAGACGCAAAGGTCCAACCCCGTAGCGAAAGTGAGATGATGACGCCTTGTACAATCTCTAAAAAATGGTGCAACATACTATGAAAGTTTGATAAGTGTCATCGAGCAAAAGTTTTATCAGTTATTAGGAGGAGATTTCATAGAAGAAGGTATCAAGACGGGAAGAATCACAAGTTTGCCAGCCTTGCAAGCAATAATTAAGGCAATTCAATCAGATTAAATTGGAGGAGCAACCAAGAAGAAGAAGGACGGAGTGTCCGTGGTCATGACCATCCAGGAACGTAGACCAAACCTGATGTTTGTAGCGTGTATATTTTTTGCGATTCGTATTTGCACTTACCTCATTTAAAAAGGAAGTGTCTCGGAGAATCGTTGTCAATGCACGGAAAAAGAAAAAATATACTTCTACTTAACGGTGCTCTAAATGGACTTATGACCACTTAATTTTTAGGAAATTAGAAAAATCGAGTCGAAAAGGGTTCATTTAAAATAATTATTTTATGATTATTTTAAAAGAAACCTAATCTGTGAGTCCGGATGTGGTTCCTGGGTGATCCCTCGGGGAAGGTATTAGGCACCCCTAAGATTAAGGATCTGCTCAATTGCGGTTTACCTACGGGTTCTAATAATATGTTTATATAAATATAAATTGGTTTGTGATAAAATAATTTCTGTTTAATATTTTTGCAAATAAATTTTAGTCATTTATGCAAAAACGCATTTCAAGAATCTAAAGTGGTAAAATTTTGCCCAAAATTAGGCGTTTGGGGTGTCAGACTAGAACACTTAGGCTAATACCCGAAGGCTCGTAGCCTAAGTAGGGCCCTACGTAAGTCCACTCAAAAATAGTTTTGAAAATATATATGTGTATATATTTTTAGTACAAAATAGTTTTTAACAAAAATAATTTTTTAGGCATACTATTATAATTCATATATTAATAATATAGTATATAGTCCATTTTATTCTTATGTTTTGGTCAAGTTTTAGCCAAATTTTATTTTTTATTTTAAGTCTAAATAGCCACAATTAGTCCCACAAGTTTAGTCCAAATCGTCCATACGTTCAAGTCCCTATGTTTCGTGAACGTCCAAATCGCTCCCATAATTTTATGAAATTGGTCGTCTTAGTCCAAATCGTATCAAGTTAATCCGTTTGAAGTTATAAGTCTTATTAAAGTTTGCAAAGTTGATTTTTATATAGTTTCAAAAATCGGGCTTTAGCAACTTTAAACATGGGGGTAACCTTAAGGGTTCCAATTGATAGATAAATACACAAATATAGAATTTAAATGCGTAAATAAATAACGAGGTAGGGATATTGGGCGACCAAGCCCAACAAGAATATATTATGCATTTGGGGAAATCCTCGGGTCCAAATGTATGCTCCATTTTTGCTCCAAGTTGGCTTGACTCGATCTAGATACATAGTGGGTCTCATAGAAGCTCACCAACGGTTTTTGGGGGTCAAATTCAAAAGGGGATACAAGTACATTAGTATGCATTCAATAATTTAAACTAAGCATGGAATTTAGACTATAATCAATTATTACAAAACAAAAATTAGTTACAACTCTTGGGCTAAGCCCAATAATTAAAGGACCGAATCTGAACGATTCAGTAGCCCAAAAGTAGGTACAAATCAACTAAAAATAGTTTTACACGACCAAGCCCATTTATTGGCCCACTAGCAATTTCAGCTTTCAATTTTTTCTAAGTGTAAAAGAATGGTATACACAGATATACCTCTGATATACTCCCTTATTTCCCCAAAAAATTTCTAAGTATAGAGAGTGTGATATACATTGATATACCATTTGAATACAACGCTTTTCTCTGAAATTTACTAAGTGTAGGAAACTTAATATACCTAATACACCTCTCATATACCTAAGATATAGAAAGCAAAACTACCAAGAGGAGCATACCCCGTTATATCCACCTAAAAAAAAACTCACATTATTTTATACATTTATATCAGATTTGTACCCTCCAACTTAATAAAAAAATAGCCAAATAAGCACAACTTGGAATCAGATTAATGGGAAAATACTCAGCAAGACCAAAGTTCACTGGACACAATAGGTAAAATAAATGATCTAATGCATAATACATGTCAATTAGCATATATGAGGGCATGGCATGGCATGGCAATGTCACAATACAGTAGAGGGGTTATAATGCAAGTCCTAAGTTTTCATGACACACATGAAGAGTCAAATAAGGAAACTCCGAGCACATAACAAGTAACAGTGGAAACATGCACAAAAAACTTCACAGATTCACCAAGAAAACCTCAAGATGGACACAACTCTTAAGAGGGTATTTTAGTTTCTAAGTGTCACTATTCTAAGCTCATTTAAGTCCAAATGTTGACATAAGTAGTTTCAGCAAGAAATCTAGTCACAAATTAACATCTACCAAGTCCAGAAAATTAAGCATGGCAAGTTATGGCACAGAATGCAAGTGCAAGTTCCACAAAACCATATCTGTTCCCAACTTCAATCTCAAATAGCCTAAGACCCAACATATTCAAAGCTCCAGGCCTACTAATGATCTTCCAAATTTTAAGGTATTAAACTTAAGTTTAATAATGAGTCAACGTGATCAGCAGAACCAACCAATACAGACAGTCTTTGAAAGTAATTTCTATGGCAGTCTTGAACTAAGTTTCATGTAGGTGAATCTCAAATTAGTCAAGCAATCAATTTAGGATTACAGGATGACAAAGATACACCCAAGTTGCAAGTTCATTTCACTCAAGCCACAAAGATCAATGTACTATCAAGAATCTAGAAGGAAGAGGAGAATGGGTGCACACATGATAAGCAATCTTAGATTTCACAAGCAAATGACAAGAGAGGTGAATCACTAAGAAGCAAGCAACAATTTTAGTCTTAATTTAGATTCCCACACCTAACATATTTAAATGATCATATTGAGTAGAGAGGGCCAGTAGCCTTTAAGCAATTCAAAAATGTAAAATCCTAGTCACCAAAGAATAATCGCATGAATAAACAGATGCCCAACATGAGACAAGACAAATAGTCTGTGAGCCATAAGCAAAATAGAAGTAGAAAAGAACTTCAAGTTTGGGATGGGGGGGGGGGGGGGGGATGAGGGATGATAGGTTTCAAAGAATTCTAAGAATTGAGACACATAGAAAAGAAGGCTCATGGCACTATCCTAGGTGCAGGGGATGACTCACTGGACCAGACTTGGCTTTCAACAAATCAACAAGGTCAGGTGCTATATTACAAGCAAATTAGGCACAAACAAGACCACCTAAAGCATGATTTCAGTTTTAACATTATATTAAGTGCTTCCAGTCCTGTACGTTTAAACTAGAACCTCAAAGGATAACCTGGTTACAAACTACTCTCAGAAAATTAGTGTGGCCTAACAATGCAAGTAATGAACACATGGCTGTTCATGCCAATCATTCAACTAAAGACAAATGCACAAAGAAGAGATGACTCAGTATCCACAAAAAGGATCATGAAAGATTCATGCTACACCTCCTAAGTCACATAATGATATATTCATAAGCAATGTGGGCAAACAGTGTGCAAGGAGCCATATTTGCAAATTGGATTAATTACTCAAAAGGATAGTGTGTCTTTGTTTAGGTAATTACTTGTGACAGGCATTGGCACAGACGAGCGGAGTTCAAAATAGAATAAAAGAAAAGCGACTGAACTTCATACTACTCAAATAGGTGAGTTTTAATGTAGTAATAGTGAGAAATGATAAGTTTTAGCTTTTGGTTAAGCTTAGAATGGACTAATCAAGAAGATGGTTAGACGCCAATTGAAAGAGTGGTAGTTTTCTCCATGATGACCGGGTGGGCCCTTCGATCTACTTCCTAAACTAAAGGAAGATGACGTCGTGGATGATGACTGAAAGTCAACCTTTCTTCAATATAGATGATAAACATAATGGACAAAAGCCAAGATGATGGCATACTAAACACAGACAAAGCTCTTGTCAAACTGAAAATGAAACAAACATGGATCAAATATTTTGTCCATTAGGATAGGAAAGCAAGTCATCTTAAAACAAGTTAAAAAACCAAGTTATAAGGTCAACCAAGCTTCCCTTAGCAAGCTCCCCAGTTTTTAGAAAATTTCCATGTATGTTTGATAGTTAAAAATTCACAAGCAGGTAAAGCTGATCCATTTATTCCTTTTTAAATACTTTAACAAGATTCAGAGAAAACATTCAAATGAAACTAGATAGTCATAAAGGCACACAAAAGGGATTTCCTTAGCATATCATTTATTAGACTTAGTGTAAATAAGAAGGAATAAAGGGAAACTAGACTAAAGGATGAACAAAAGGTTCAAACAACTCAAAACTAAGACTCAAAGTCCCAGAACATCCTAATATTCAAGACTATAGAAAGTGCAGAGGTGTTCAACACATCTTATGTTTTTAAAACCATTTTCCAGACTTAAATCAAACCTCAACAGCCATATAGGACCAATACACAAAAGCAAACCTCAAACAATCCTCAGTGAGATACACCATCAGGTTGTTTATAGAGAAAGGACAAGTTCAAGTTCACTTTTTATACTATCCCTTTGCTATATGAAGAAACTTAACTATTTTACAAGCCTAAATCAAACTAGACTTAACTTATTTAGGATTAACCACTTGGAATAAACCTAGACAAATCACCATAAAGATTAGAAAGCATATAGTTCACAGAATGGTAATGGAGTACTCAAAATAGTAGCAAAAATCTTCAGGTTAACACAGAATCCCATCATGCCAAGTTTTCAACTATCTACAACAAACATATGGACATATACTTTGTCCTGGAAGATTACATATATAGCAGATAACAGCAAACGAACCTAAAGGGGGGAACAAGTAGGCTGAATTCCACCAAGATCCATCCAATATACCAAGCGCAAGCTAAACACATGTAACAGGACTAAAAGCACTCAGAAATAGTAGCTCTTCAAACAAATAATGGCTAAATAGAGAAGTGTCACCTCAACCTTCATTTTTTGACCAAACAGGGGATTGCATACAAGATACAAACTCAAACCTTCGTCCATTTACTTGTTTTAGCCTTGGTACCCTATAATGAATCTTCCAAAGAATCTTTAAACCTTTTCTACACTAATGTATTTATCAAAAACAATCTTATAAATACTGAACACACAACATTGAACTATACTGCTTATTTTCCTTATTTTAAACCTTTTATTATTAAAGCAAAGATTAAACATGGTTGTTTAAACAACTTCCAAATACAAAACCAATTTCAAATAAGTTCCAGAAAACTAAGAGTGTCAATGGAATAGTAAACACCGATTGTGACTCCATTTCTTCTCTTTTTAGTTAAAAAAAGAATCTTATCATCAACTAACAGCAACAATATAGCAACATCCACATATATATAAGTTCATTCAACATTCAATAAGTGACTTTCATTAAGATATAAAAAAAAACTTCAAAAATAGAGTGAATAAGGTAAAAATAGGGATGTTACCTTTTGTTGGGGCAACTTAAGGATCAAAGGGTAGAGATTGGATCAACACTTCAAGCCAAACAACCAAAAGAACCACAAACAACCTAGTTTCTTGTAATGTTTAGTAATGTAGGTAATTTAGAGTACTGTAATCTTTGTAATATAGTGTAATAATAGTATAATGATAGTATATATGTAGTCTAATAGTAGTATTTAAATGATGTAGTATTTTGTAGGAACGTAAAGACTAGTAGGATTTCTTTTGTGCCATGAGTTTTTTCCGTAAAAATCCCTTCTTTTAGTCATGAGACTTTCTATATATAGTATTAAGAACAGGGTTTAGGGGCAAAGGGGGTAAAAAATCATTTCCATAGATTCCCCCTCAAATCTTAAACCTTAAATTAAAACAAATTCGAATTTTAACAAGGGACAAAAGATTTTTTCAACAAAATTACTACAATTAGTACCATGACCAATCAGAAATGGTACACATCACACAATACAACCAAAATACAGCTTATTGTACCAAAAATTCAAGCAAAAATCTCGTAAAATTCATAATCAATAGAATAGTACACCTAGTCATCAAATAGGACAAATATCAACTAATTTAATGGTAAAATAGTACAAGGATAGGATAGAAACCCTTACATCGTACCCAAATCGGGAAATTCCCCTATGGGTGTTTGCTTCCATGTGATAGAGTGCACAAGATGGCTAAAGACTTGAAGTCCCACCCACGGCAACTCTATCACAGTAGAACTCGGGTAACATCCACGAAAAATGAGTCAATCGAGCATATAAAAGTAAAATTCAAAAGAAAATAAACCTGTAAATCATGAGTACTCATGATTTACGACAAAACCCCTCAAATATCCGGCGAGAATGGCCGTGAAATCAACCATGGAGGCGGAACCCTAGAGGTCCCCTTAAGATCGCCTGAAGAAGAAAGGGTAAGGTCGGGCCCGTGAAAAATGAAAGTGGGGGTGGAAGTTTGTATTTTACAAACTTTCATCCCCTTTTTTTTTTAAAACAAATCCCCCTTTTAAGTCTTTTAAAAGTTAATTCCCCCCCCCCCCCCCCCCCCAATTTAAATCAACTAATAACTAAATAATATAAAAAATGTATAACTAAATAAAATAGTTATTTTAGGCTAATTTAAAATTTAAAACCCGCAAATTTAGAAAATTAGCTTCAAAACGAGCCCAATATTGATATAGTTCAGGAGAATATTTAAAAATGTGAAAAATATTGTCAAAATGAGCAGTAATTCATACGTCATCTAGATGACTATCGAAACAAACTTCATTCGTTTTGTGCAAAAATGTCACCAATGTCAGATTCATGGTGATTTGATTCTAGTCCCACCAAATGAGTTAAATATGATGAGTTCTCCTTGGCCATTTGTAGCTTGGGGCATGGATGTCATTGGTCCTATCGAGCCGGCCGCGTCAAATGGACATAGGTTCATTTTGTAGCCATCGACTACTTCACTAAATGGGTAGAAGTATCTTCATACAAGTCAGTGACAAAGAAGGTAGTGGTAGACTTTGTTCGCAATAGCATCATTTGCCGATTCGAAATCCCTGAGTCAATTATAACAGATAACACTCACTGCAATTCCACCCCATATCGACCTCAAATGAATGGAGCAGTTGAAGTAGCCAATAAAAACATTAAGAGAATATGCGGAAGATGATTGATAACTACAGACATTGGCACGAAAAACTGCTATTGGCCCTTCTCGGCTATCGCATCACTGCTAGGACTTCAATTGGGGAAACGCCTTATCTTTTGGTCTCTGGAACAAAGGCTGTGTTACCAGTAGAGGTAGAGATATCATTCTTGAGGATTATCCAAGAGGCTCAGTTGAGTGATGCCAAGTGGATACAAAATTGATATGAATAATCGATGCTTATTGATGAAAAGAGGATGAATGCAGTTTGTCATGGACAACTTTATCAGAACAGAATGACCAAAGCTTTCAATAAGAAGGTAAGACCGAGATAATTCAAACCCGGGCAATTGGTGTTGAAGCGTATATCCCACACCAAAATGAAGCTAAGGGAAAATTTGCATCTAACTGGCAAGGGCCTTACATGGTTCACCGAGTACTAACTGGAGGAGTAGTAATTCTAGCATAAATGGATGGCGAAGTGTGGCCGAAAGCTATAAATGCAGATGCCGTCCAAATATACTACGTTTAAGAGCTTTTCATTTATTTTATTTGTAATGTCTTTCTATGTAATAAAAACTATGTTCCTCTTTGTGGGGTACGTAAGAACCCATATCGAGTTTGGTCTCTTTAAGATAGAAATTGTCACACCCTTAATCCGATAGGGTGTGATGGGCACCCGACCCTTACCTAGGGCCGAGCGAACCCGCTAACTTTCGTAATACTCATAATCATACTGGGCCCGCAAAGCATGACATAAGCATATAATGAAAATTTTGTTCTTTTTTTTTTTCCGGAAACAAACATGCCTTTCATCCTTGTCAAATCAAATAAAACTAGCATCGTATGAAATCTGTAAACATATGAAGTTCGTAACATAATGCATAACAATACATCGGCTTACATAGCCGCTTACAAAACTGACATATCACACACACGACACCTCGTCGCAAAGTCTCTACCAACATCTCGTATACCATACAAAAGCACTCGACCGGCAGCACATCCGAGGAGGAAACGGAGCTCGCCAACCCAACCGGAACATCTTCTCGCCGACATCACCTACTTATCTGTGGGTACCTGCGTGGCATGGAACGCAGCTCCCGAAGAAAGGGGGTCAATACGGAATATGTATTGAGTATGCAAAGCATGAAATCCAGAAAACGAAGTCATAACCGAAGTACGGAGTACAGAAAGTGAGCACAATGGCCAGAATACCAAAGTGCTTGCATCTGACATACAAATCATACATAAGAGGTACAGCAGGCAAATATGATAATCAGAATGCCAATATGTTTACTCCCGAAATCCAAATTACGCATATCAATGCCATGAATCATATCCCGCCCACAATGGGACTGAGTGACACAAGTAAATAATCATCATATACATACCATAGCGCATCATAACATCATGATCGATCATATGAGATGCCATTAACCGATGTGGGATCGGCCTAAACCAATGTGGGATTGGCCTAAACCAGTGTGGGATTGGCTCTAAACCAATGTGGAATTTTGCCTCATCATCGGGTTTGCCCCACCACCGGGTTTGCCCCACCATGGGTTTGCCCCACCACCGGCCCGATACCAACAGATCACATTCCGTAATCCATACATATAACATATAACGTAGTATATATACGTACCCGCCGAAAGGGGCTCGGCGTACCGGACATATCATAACACATAATATATACACGGTTCCCCCAAAAGTGGGCGTGCACGGACACATCATAACACCATAATATATACACGGCCCCGCTAAAAAGCGGCCTCGGCGGGCGGACACATCATACTCCGAAATACACATCATACTTCAGAATACAACATAGTGCGCACGATAACATAACCGGCCCGGGACTTGGCGAAAAATGTAACCACAGAATGCACGAGCAGAATCGTGAGTAACCAAATACAGTTTAAAACATTTTCAAAGACTTAATAGGTTAATCAAAACGAACCATCATTTATAAGCCAAAACAGTAGTCAAATTAGATTTTCTGCCGAATAACACTCGGGAACATATCAAACCGAACTTCAGAAACCATAGTCACGTATCAAAATCACATGCATAAAAATCCTTATTTCAGTCTCAACCGATAAATATATAATCATACTCGGGGGTCGGAAAGGTAGTCTTGTTAAGTTCTTTTCAAAAAGTCGTTAGCACTATACAAAGAAAAGTCGCGGGACCCACGGACGAGCGTCAACCCAATCCGGGCCCGCCTATGGCAATCATAGTCATTATACGTTATAGAATCATTTACGAGCATATCAAAGCCATCCGTTCGTCCGTGAAAGTTACTGACGTTCGTAGTTACAAAACTCTTTTGAAAACGAAACTTTTATGCCACATTTGAAACCCAATCGTACAAAGACATATAAACCATATCTTGACCATATAAGGATGCCCACATCAAGAAGCAAATATGAATCATAACCATGCCCGGACTCTACGAATAGAATTACCCCCGAAGCTCATAACATATCATAACGTCTAGGACATGCCAAGAGAAAGAAAGGTAAGCTGTACATACCTTAGCCGCTTCCTAAGCTAATCCGAACTTACGTCTCGACTTCTCACGATCTACAATGATGTCATTAGGCATCGAACATTAGTCATGCACATCGAAAAATTCAATTCCAAGCTATTACTTTTATCTACAGAAATTCGGGCAGCATTTCCCCCGTAAATTCAACACCCCGAGAATTCAACTCGGCCAAATATCCAACAACAATACCCACAACCACATCAACAATATCAATAAGCAATTCCAAACGCATTCTAACATTAATAACTCCTTTCTACATAATTCGACAACATTCATGCATATTCAATTCAACTTCATACATTCAAACTAATATCAACGATCGCATATTCAAATACCAATCCAAAACCATTCAAACACGATTCAAGAACATTTCCAACAATCCGCACAATATTTTAAATAATCCAATTAATGCTCTACTCCACCCGAAACCTCAAATTTCCATAAGAACAACAACAACACATTTCCTTCTTAAAAATTCACATACTATATCAATAACCACATTTTTCAATATCATTCATGTAAATATAAGAAACCATGTTATCAATATGCCAACTTCTACATTAGCTTACAAATGATCCCAACTTCAACTTGTATCATCCAATACCTTCATTTTCATCACATAATCCACAACACAACAACCAAATTACACTAAATAAAATTTGTTCATTCCTTACCCAACAACACAACCCATATTCGGCCATCCCAACCAACCCATAACTTTCATGATTTTCACCCATTTTCACACATTACGACAACACCCAAACATGTTAGATACAATTAATTTACCACTCCTACACAATACCTCATACACACGGCCACACACCACACATACACGGCTATAACAACAACACCACATTTTTATGAATTTCATTCGTTTTCACACTCCACAACATACACAAACACCTATTAAACATGTAAAGATGATTAAATCTTACCTTCCACTTAACTTCTTCCTCGGCTAGAATTGGCAAATTGCGACAACAAGCGATTTTCTTGTTCCATCAACTACTCCACGTCGACGAGGACCTTCCACTTGATATGAAAGCTTGAAGAAAATAATTTTTCATGATCAACTTTATAGGCTGGTTCGGCGGCCCCTCTTGGCCGTTCTCTCCCTTTTTTTCTTCATGTTTCTTCGAACTTTCTTAAGTTTGCAAAAAGATGAATTGTGCCTAGCTTGGTCATCCCATGCCTATATATATACTTAGCCCCTTCAAATATAAGATGAACACATGTGCCATTCCATGGCTTAAAATTATTGGCCAACTTTAGGTGGGGCCACTACCACTTGGCCATTTTTGGCTACTTTATGAAATAATCTTCCAACTTTATTCTCTAATTTCTCCTTATTCCAATTTTTCCCTTAATACTCCATACCACTAAAAGATGAACATGCAACTTGCGCGTTAAAACAAAATCAACAAAACTGGAAATTAAAAGTCTTGTCCATAACTTGTCGCCACCAACTTAGAATATTCCAACGTACAAAGTACGGGGTATAACATCCTTTCCCCATTTAGAAAATTCGTCCTCGAATGTTCAACTAGTCGTATGGGGTCTTAAGGATCTCGATTTAAACTTTTCTTTCTTGTAATTCCCTTTTACTCGACTTGTAACATTCTAGGCACATTATCTCGTGTCGTCTCTTAATATTTAACTCAACCCTTCCTTATTCGTTCCATAGCTTGTTTTTCCGTTTCATACTTGCCTTTGTATTTTTGCTACATAGATCACATCATAGCCTTGGCCACTTTCTCACTAGGCCTTACTTATTTTCATAACAATCCCCGTTATATTCACATTATATCTTATTCGTAACCAATCCCATAATATAACACTTCTTAACCCTTTACCCTTTCTAATCCACTTTATCCTTAATATCTCGCAAGCTTTCTTATCAATATATCCATATCCATCACAATTCTTTTCCTCCTTACTCTTGTCTTAATCATACTATTACTTCTCTCTCGAGGTCAGCCATACTCGCAACTTACTCAAATCTTACCATTTCGGTGGACACGGCCTTTCAAGTTGTATTACAAACCTACATCTCATTTTCTCTTTATTTCTAGGAAAATTTCAGCAGAGTTTCCTCTATATTTCTTACTATCTCAAAACCTGTACACAGGAAATACCAACAATGCCTCACAGGGCCAAAATACATATATACATATCATATCATATCGCAGCCCACACATGGCTCCTAATATCATCAATAGTACACAATTGATAAACATACCTTGTATGCCCAACTCAAACGGCACTCGTTACACTTTCTTGTTTACTTTCTCACTTTAATCTTCAACTTGTATTTCAATCGCAACTTCAATATCTTTCCCAACATATATCTTTCATACCTTTGCTTACCCGTGTGCTTAGTAACTTCCAACATCATCAATCCCTTTCTTCTATCGCCGCCATTACTCGCAATAAATCAAAGATTAGTGCAAGAAATCCCATTTCCTATAGCTTGGCTCTATGGCACGATCTCGATGTGAAAGAAGAGTAATCACCCTAGATGCCTCGTAGCCTCCCGTTTATAAATGTGACGCGCTTCACACCATAAACAGACTCTACCGGACACGACTTTACAGACAACCCCTAGGACGAACTGCTCTGATACCAATTGATCACACCCTTAATCCGATAGAGTGTGATGGGCACTCGGCCCTAGGTAAGGGTCGGGTGCCCATCACACCCTATCGGATTAAGGGTGTGACAGAAATGTCATGACCCAACCGGAGGGTCCTGAGGGGCATCCGGAGCTAACCTTCTGAGCACATCAAAATGTACATCTGATAATCATGTTTGAGTGGGCCATAAAGCTAACTCATAAATATCATAACTGCAAGGACACAAGCCCAAAACCGTATATGTATAAATGTCATCAAACTCATCTCAAGTATACAAGCCGACAAGGCTATAAAAAATATGATGACACAACAAGGTATAGACTAACATTTATCATAGAACCTCTAACTGTACATATCTGTCTATGAGCCTTTACTGGAGTGCATAACATAATAAGGACCGGACAGGACCCCACCATATGTATGTATGTATATATATATATACACACACATACACACAAAAGAACAATACCAGTTGAACTGTAGCTCCAGAACAAATGGAGCGCTCCTATATTATATCACTGATGAAGCAGCTTAGGGGTCTAGTCCGTCTCCCTGTCTATCTGTGGGCATGAACGCAGCGTCCGTAACAAAAAGGACATCAATACGTATAATGTACCGAGTATGTAAGCAATGAGTAACAACATAATGAAAGTATGAAGATAACATAATATAAAAGAGATCAACCTGTGCCTCTAAATGCCTTTTTAAGGCGGATGTCATGTATGCTTAGCTTTTAAAAAAAACTTTTTCATACATATATAATATAAATGTTGGTACTGCGGAACATGCAGCCCTATCCATTTACCATATCATCCCGCATCCGGGGCATTCCGTATCCGGGTAACATTATAACGTACTCCACCGCGTAGTGTGCACATCTACGTACTCATACCCGCCGACTATAGCGCTACTGGGTGTGAGAAAATACATACATATATATAAAGCATGCATAAGAGCCCAAATAAAAGCTATAACTATTTCGTAGTGACGTAAGTGTAAACCTCTCGATTGTTATTACGGAACTATATCATGAACATATCTCATCTCGTTAAGAACAAAATCATAAGCACGAGATCAATCATCAATGAATAAAATCAACAACCATAAGATGAGATCAATAATCATAAGATAAGATCAATAATCAGGGAACAATTATCAACAATATCATAGAAATATCAAGAACTTTAAGCTTCTAGCATTTCTAGAAAAATAAGGACATTATGGATATCATGTGAATGGACTTGTATCAAAGGATCATGGAGAAAGAAAGGGACAGCCTTAACATACCTTGTCATCTTTTTAACTACTCAATGCTTATCCTTCCAAGCTCGTGGAATCTACATTTACGATGATTCGCACCTAAGGGTAAGTCAATCGGAACGCTTATAAGGTCAAATTAGATTAATTGGTAAGCTAATGGAATTGACAACATTTCCCTTATGTCTTCTACTTCCTCCAATCTTCAAAACAACACCCAAAATCACAATAATACATCAACAACTCCATAATCAAAAGATTACATTCAAATTATACTCAATTCAATCCCAGTAAAACTTCTTTTCATAATCAATCCATAACAAAAACTTCATGCAACCCCTTATACACTTGTATATGACAATTCCTTAACATCATTATTATCCCTCATAACAAGATTATGCTCAAAACATGCTAATAATTATAACTTAAGTTAATTCACAATTCAAAATATCATCAAATCAATATTTGAACTTTTCCTCCAATTTTTTCTCCTCAAATCTTAACATAATTACCAAACAAACTCATAAACATGAAATTAAGATGAAATCTTACCTCAAAATTCAAGAACACTCATGCCCATGGTTACTTCACGTTAAAAATACTCACCCAAACATCTTCTAAGAAGAGAGATCGTAACGTCCATTTTGTCATTACCGTGATTCTTTCATTTTTTGCCCTCGTTGACTAGCCTTCCTTAAGTCTCATTAGAACTATTTTGACTCGAGAAGATATTTGGCATGACTTCCTAGGAATCGCTTTTTAGGCTTTTGAATGTTTTCTAGAAAAAAATTGGCTTAAGCTTGAAAACATTTTGACCTGGGAGTTGACTCTTTGGGTGAACGGATTTCATTCAGATCCATCAATTCCAAAAGGTTCATAGACTAATTCTTATGATGTATCGCGGACTCGTTCCGCTCTCAATGCACTCTCGGGTGCATTGACTGGGGTCGGGAACGGTTATCGAGGCTCGGGGAGTTGACTTAGTCAACTCGTATTTTCCGTTGGAAAATCCAAGATCACGGGTGGGCTCTTAGCATGTTTTTACATGTGGATATTTTTTCTATTGAACCTGAATTCTGACGATTATCAAAAATCTAAGCCGAAAGTTAGTTTTTGGTCGCTTGGGAGTCGACTTAGTCACCGCATTCCGTTAGGAATTTTGAGTGCACGAATGAGTTCATAGATCTTTTTACCTATATCTACATATTTGGT
>NC_081347.1:10352136-10432136 GCF_029784015.1 Lycium ferocissimum
AAGGTGATCTTAGATTAAATTTCAGACATGAACTTGAGGATAGCCATTGTTGAAGCTTGAGCTTCTTAGCTTGAAAATGAGTTTTTATGAATGAGTGATTTATTTCAAGTGAGTGTTATTGAATTTTGTTGGGGATCTTTTGAGGGAGCACTATGTGGCTCGACGAATTGCTATTTTTCTTTAAAAAAAGAGGAGATCGCTATACTTGGTCGATTTGAACAAGACATTAATTGCTAGAACACTTAATTTGAGGCAGGGGGGGGGGGGGACAATGATGACTCACAGTGATATCAAAAGGTAGGAACCAATATGTTCTTGGTAAGGCAACTAGAATGTCCACTAGTTTGCAGCAGCGACATGATTCGGGTTCCGTTGCCATATTCGAGTAACGAGCCTCCTTAATCAAAGCACTCAAAATTTGAACGAGGGATATTATTTTATGTTCCTAAAACCGGGGTGGCGTATCATTTTGACTAACTATTTTCCTTTTTATTGTGCGAGGTACCAATAAAACAAGCGCGGAAAGCAAAGCTTAAGGGTGAAGTAAAAGGATCGGATGCTTAGAGCTTCCGATGAAGACTAGAAGAGTACGGGATTTGGGCCTAAGGCCGACAAAGCTAAACTTTCTTTGATTCCTTATTTTTGTATAAAACATGTTTATTTTATATGTTTACATTCACTTTGTATGAACATGCTTTTTGTTGTAAATATTTGTATAGAGGCAATAAGTTGGAACCTAGGATTCAGGTAGACGATATTTCAAATTGTACTCGAACGATAAAAGAGTTGTATTCCATTTGATTAAAGTAATTAAAAGTGAAGGAATGTTTTCTTGTACAAAAAGTTGATTATCTTCAATCTTTAAAAGTAAATTTCATAATTTGAGAAACTTAAGAAAAGAAAGCAAAAAGAAATATTTGGGCTAGACCCAACTTAATGAATTTAGATGAATGTGATTTCTTTCAAAGTCTGAGTTTGGGAAAATAGTTTTGAGGATATGGTTGACCAAAAAGATAAAATTTGGATAATGTATGAATTAATAAAAGACTATACATATATGTATACATATCTATTTTCTTACAAACAAACACATGGCATTAGTTTTAGACGGGGCACCTTTGTCCGGCCCCCGCGACTAGTACCCGATTTGGGCACCGGCACATATACATCGGAATACAACCTTTGGTCTATGCGTACACAAATATCAAATGTAACATACTATGAACCACAAAGGGATATTATTATTTCAAATTGTTTTATTACTAAATTTTGTAGAGTTTCCTTTGTTTTTCTGATTATCCAAAAAAATAACCTGCCCCGAAAATACCAACAAAGGCCACACGGGGACGAACAACGTATATATATATTGACTAACTATTCTCTTCTGTCCACGGACTACGGTCAGCGAGAATCCGGACGGTACCAATAAACAATAGAAAAGTATATGCCAAAATACGGGCTCGGAAATAAAGGAGCCCTTCAAAGCTAAGCGGCGGATCACCAAGTGGTGCGTAGTGCATAAAAGGATGCGGATGCTTGTAGCCGGGGAAGTGCAAAAGCGAAGACGAAATAAGAAGAGTACGGGATTTGGGCCTAAGGAATATAACCATCGAATGCCCAAAATGTAACTGATTTTTTTTGAAAAATATTTCCGTCCCATATATCACGAGAAGATCGTCTTCCTTATTTTTGAATAATAAATAATAACATAAGCTTATTTTGTATGTTTACATTCACTTTGTATGAACATGCTTTTTGTTGTAAATATTTGTATAGATATTGAAACCCTTATAAGTTGGATTGTATACAAAAGTTACAACCTTTTGGAAATGGAATTATTAATAATGACAAAACAAACTCTAGGATTAACGGAGCTATGGTCAAAAGTTCTCTTTTCAAAATCACACGAATATACTGCTTCGAAGCGACTTCAAATTGTGCCCAATGCTAACCGGAGCCCTCGACATCATTTAAAAGAGTTGTATTCCATTTTTCGATTAAAGTAATTAAAAGTGAAGGACATGTGGAGCTTTACATACCTTGTACAAAAAGTTGATTATCTTCAATCTTTAAAAATTTGGCGTAAATTTCATCGAATTTTGAGAAACTTAAGAAAAGAAAGCAAAAGAAATATTTGGGTTTCTCATTAGACCCAACTTATTATGAATTTAGTTTATAAACTATGTAAAAATCACTGTAATTCCCCATAACAATCCGCAACCATTTTCAAATGTGATTTCTTTCAAATGGACTTCAAATCATTTTTCCTTTCTTCTCTGTATATAGCCACATATATGTGCACACACCACGCACGGCCATGCACACACACACACAGTTTGGGAAAATATTTCTCGAGGGGATACCTCTTTCTTGAGTTCCAGTTGTTAACCAAAGATAAAATGAACTTGGATTCACGAAGAACAAGATTTTTGGATCAAGATTGAAGGCTTGGAAATTTTTTTTTCTTCCTTTGCTTTCTTTCTTTTCTCTCTTGGCCGTTTTTTCTCTCTTTTTTTTTTGCTCTTATTTCTTGAGAGTTTCTATGACTTTATATTAATATATGGATAATTAATAAAACATATCTATTTTTCTTTTTTTTTTTTTTTTTTTTAAATTTACAATTACACGTTCTTGTAGTTCACGAAACTATTTTCCAAATTTCCAATTTTGCCCCTATCCTTCCTCGGTATTTTACCAATGTTTTCATAAGACACATTCATACTAAGTAAGGTCCAAATGTGGCCTCGTTCCATACAAGTCAAAATATTTCGAATTTTCCGAATATGCAAAAATACGGATATATCTTTTGAAATATTCTTATCCTTATAAGTAAAAGGACAAACTAGTTTTTATCCGGATATTTTAAATCCGAACTCAAAGTAACTTTATTTAAAGGGAATTTGTTAACTCTTTTAAATCCAAAATAATATGCCATGACAGTATTTTTATACTGGAAACTAAACAAAGCATAAGCAGTTCATACAAAACCACACATTGAAGCTCGAAGGTCAATCGTATGCTACGGATCCTTAATACTAGGGTGCCTAACACCTTCCCTAGGGGATCAGCAGAACCCTTACCTAGAACTCTGGATTACGAAGGATTTTTCACTGTATTTGAATAGACCCTTCACCACCGATTTTCCTAATTTCCTAAAAATTAGGTGGCGACTCTTTTTTCAAAACAAGTCTGAAAGAGCACCAACAAGTTTGAAGTAGCTTTCCGAGCGCTAATCCCACCCGCGAAATGCGAACTGTAACAGTGAGCATGTTCTAATCTCTTTGGTTTGCCATTTATAAGTCAACCTTTTTGAGTGGAGATAAACTAGGGTAAGTCCTAAGTCAATTAGTTTTTTCTTTTAGGTATGTAATTTTAAAACATTGGTTCAATCGTATTCAGGCTTTGATACAGGATAGCACATATAGCAAGTAGGCATGTTAAACACGTAGCAAATAGTCATGTAATTTGTAAACAATTATACTACTCGTGTTTGTAAGGTTTTTTGAACCAAGGCTGTCCTAATCATTTGAGACATACAAGTGCCATTTGTAAAGATTAACCATTACCCCAAAAATTGTCATTCATTAATAATAATATCTTTGATTACAAAAGATGACAAAGCTGACATGTGGCTATAATAGTAAAAGCAGTAAAATCAGCAAAGTCCTCCAGAGGTTGATGTCGAGGCTTGATCTGTTCTGGCCTTTTTGGCCCTTCAAAGGGAGGTTTGAATGTGAAGACGTGTCTGACACAGCTCCATTCTGACTATCACAGGATCCGACTCTTCCAGAATCTTAGCCAAACGCTCATTCGTACTTTCCAAACATTCTTTCAGGTGATCTTCTTCTCGGACATCATGATGAAGTGTGGGCCCTGAGATAGGTGTGCGGGCCAAATGACCTTGCAGCCGTTCATAGTAGCCCGGGTCACATCCTGTTTCGAAACCCGTTGTAGGGCTCCCCTACCACACGACCATTCCATTCTCTCGTGTCCGGTCCCTACCTCACACGACCATTCCATTCTCTAAGAATTATCCCAGCATTCTTTATATTATCCTAGCATTTTCGGACATCATGATGAAGTGTTGGCCTTGGGATAGGTGTGCAGGCCAAATGACCTTGCAGCTATTCACAGTTGCCAGGTTCACATCCTGCTTCGAACCTGTCTGGAGCTAAGGTGTCTGGTCTCTACCTCACACGACTATTCTATTCTCTGAGAATTATCCCAGCATTCTTGATTTTATGTTCTGTATGTTTGATGATGAACTACCCGGGGTTCCCTGCTTGGGTATTACTTGCCTTCTTCCAAACTGCCTTAAAACCTGGGATGAATAGTAGAGGCAGATTCCTCGGACCCCGACTAATGGCACAAATGGGCAATTTTTGCCCCGAACTACTATGATTTCAGATGTGAAGTCGGGGAACATCCATTGAATCCGATCTTCAGTCAAGTCAGCAAAGAAATTAGCCCAACTATTTTTGGACATAAATATGAGAGCTGGACAATAATCTATAAGGCGGTCTATCCTGTTATGTCGACTCCAACCTTGAACCTCTTTGGCCATATTGAGGTGTTTGATAATCCACCACTGCAGCAACATATTACACCCCTGGAAGTATTGAAAATGATTCCAGCATTTTTCTAAGGCCCGAAAAATGTCTGCCAAGATGATAGGGGCTAGGTCAAAATACCTAGTTTCTTGATCCTTGGTCACGCCGTAGAAGATAGCTTGGGCTAAATAGATCACTCGGGTGTTTATAGCCAGTGACTCATCTTTTGGAAACACCATAGTACCCAATAAAGCTATGACGAATGCTAAGGGCGCGATGGCTTCCCACTCTTCCCGACTCTTGAACTCTCTCTGATATAAAGTATACCCAGTGATGTCCCTGAATCTCTAGTACAGGTCTCTGAAGTCTATAGTAAGCCCATGTGCGCTGGGTGTCTCGATCAAAGTAAGGTACTTCAGAATTTGACCAATAGACAACTTCTGAGGGAATAGAAAATTATGGTCCGACTTATGTCGCCTCCTTAGACAGGTTCCATTACTGTTTGTAGCATCCCTAATCTCTTCTAGGGTCGGGGTCATCTCGATGTTACCAAAATGGAATAACATTTCCTTGTCATCCCAGTACACGGCTAACACTTCAATTAACTCCGGACGACCTTTCATGGCCATGATAGAGGGTACGTGACCCAAAGTACAACTAATGGTGGAGCATAACAAGCTCTAAGCAATCCAGGCCTTAACTATGTCGAATTCTTCTTTCCATCTACAAAACAAAGCACTGTTAAGACTCCCCCCTTTCCCGTAAGGCCAATGGTTCACCACATAGGCGCAAACATGTTTCCACTTTCCACGTAAATGAAATAAGGTGTCTTTGGGTCATAGACCGTCCGATCACAAGATAGTCTTCTTAATGAGCCCTAGGTAGGTCTGAGATACCCAAGGCTCGTCTAAGTACCAATGCTCTAGTTCAGTAGGGATTTGGCTTAGCTTTAACCTAGTTATCACTAGAGTGAGATTTTTCAAATGACCGAGAACCCGAGCGGACAACTGGAGTTGAAGCGTTAGGGCTGTTGGATGATCGTGAACCAACCCTAGCCTCATAGCGGTTCCAAAGAAAGTATTTTATTTCATAGTGATGGAACGACCGCGTGCTCCGTGAAGTCGCCTTAGGAACAAAATGTAAAATAAATGCTAGGAGTGGCGGAGTTATGATATGCATGCAATGACAGTTATAATTGTGGGAAAATAAACACATAAACAGTTAAAACAAATAAACTCATATTATAAAGGAATCCTAATGATTAGAACCTTTAATTCCTTATTAGAGTCGCCATCTGTTACGGTTCGCATTTCGCGGGCGGGGTTAGCGCTCGAAAATCTACTTCTAACACTTTGGTGCTCTTTCGAACTTTGTTTTGAAAAAGAGTCGCCACCTAAATTTTAGAAAATTAGGAAAACTGGGTTGAAGGATTTATTCAAATACACTGAAAAAAACTTCGTTATTCACAGTTCTAGGTAAGGATTCTGGTGATCCCCTGGGGAAAGTGTCGATCTATTGAAGCGACAATCCTCTCCCGTTCATTTTTAGGGTCTGAACCTTTATATTTATGGTCCAGTCAATCTTTACTCATTTATATTTATGGTCCAGTCAATCTTTACTCATACTCTGTTGGCGATCTCTGAGAACTTATCCATTAGCCCCACCATTCATATGAATTGTGATCAACCTGATTTTTAGTTTTTCCTTCCTTCTTACCTCTCTGAGCTTTACCCTCAATTTCTCAGTTAGTTAACAGCTGTATCTGGAGCTCTCCTGCTGAGATGTTACTCCATCTCTTATCTGCGTACCGCCCAGTTCTGCTCAACTAGTTAATATTTCCTTAACCCTTTTTGGGTTTTTCCTTATAATGAATCTTTGGCATTCCCAGTCTCACTGTAGTAGTACTCGATAATTCTTTACACTGGCGTGCGCCTCAACTTCTGACGATTTATCTTTCTTGGATTCCTTGGTTTCTTTAATTGGGCAATAACATGCCTTCTTCTTAACATATACCGTTCTTTCTTGCGCAATTACTAGCTCATCATTCTTACGTACATGTAGACCCTATATTCGTGGCTTCACAATTCCTTTGGTATCACTTGATTACTGTTGTTTTACCACCAATGGGTATATTTCGGGAGTTCACTGAATTTCCTACCCACTCAATTCTTGAATATTATCCTCTTTCTGTTGTGGATAAAATTTATGCTCATACTCACGGTCATCCCTTTTTCCTTATCACTTGTTTGTCTACTAATTCTTTATACTCTATTATCCACATCGTCTCTCCGACCTCTGTCGTTTACACCCTTATATGCTCGCTTACCCAGTACTTACCATATACTCTTATTCACTTTTGGTCCCATCTTCCTTTTTGTGCCCTTTTAATATGTCCGAAATTCTTACTCCTTTGATCTTTATGTATCCTTCTTACGCTTCACAGATATTCCATGCCTTCATCCTCTTGAAGTTTAACTTATTTTTCCCTCTTAAGGATACCCTCAGAAACTGGTAATATAGTATCCCTTGCTTCCTCATATCAACTGAATCGATCAATACATTTCTCATGCTCGGTCCTGCTATCGGTAATTCTTGTACTTAAATCAAGAATATCTCGAATCTCTTCTTCAGTGATCTTTTTCTTCCAATTTATCCTTGAAGTTGCTAGTCCTTAGTCCGACTGATGAATTAAAAAATAAATTTGGAAATTTGCCGAACTGTGAACCAGGCTCCTTACCACGCAGTGAGTTCACATCAGTTCACTCTTTCCATGGTCTGCAATTTCAATCATAAATATCTTGCAGAATCATTATTTTGCTCGCTCTATGCGGTTTTATTGCCACCAGCTTTGTTCCAATCAGACGCGTCATCCTTTTATTCCCTCCTTTGCGATTCTTCTTGGACTCTTGACCTTTGCTTGATTCTTACCCAATAAATCTTTCCCTATAATTCGGCATACCCTATTTGCTGTTTGAGCTTATTGATCGCACAGATGTTCGAAGTCCTTAAATACTCATTTCCTCTATTCGCCTTTTACAACTGAGGGTTTCTGTCTGTTCCCGTTTCTATACTGATCTTATCTTGCAACCAACCAAATTTGATTTATCCTTTTAATACCATCGTAATTCGATGCACTGTCGCATCTATTTTCCACGACCTGCTCTTTTATTTACCCAATTCATTTTGTTTGTAATCTTTCTTTTAATAGATGGTTGTACCATAGTCTGGCGTCATAGCTATTCCAATATCTTGTCGATCCTTGTCCTACTCACAATGCCAATTTTTCTCTTCTCATCCCTTTCTTATCTCCCTTTCCGATGCCATAACTTGTTCGTATTTATACATGTCCCTTGTACATTCATCCTATTCTTTTTATGATCGAATTTCTGCACTCCCTATCCAGACTCTTGTCTTATGTTATCGATGTTTTGCCTTTTGGCCAGACTGGTTGGCTTATTATCCTTCCTCTTGTCCTTGATGGTTACACAACTTCCTTTAACCGATTCACTAATGCACTTCTCTTACCTTCGCCCTCCGAGTCTTTCCTGACTTTCCTTTCTCATAAAATGCTCTTCTCCACTTGCCATTCCATAGCATTGGCCCTATCGTTATTGTACTTGTTTCCGAGATCTTTGCATCCATCCTATATCATGTTTTGCCACACTCTATCCTTCCTGCTTGCTTGCTTTAAGAATTTATTTGAACGGCCCTTCGCCTCTACCGCTGCCTTAACCCTTTTCTTGGAGACCTTACTTGATCTTTACTAGCAACATACTTTCCTCGCTTACACCTCTCTTCTTCTCATGACATCATAGTCTCCTTATTCTCATATACACATATTTTCTCCTCCCTGGTATTCTTTGCGTCATGATTGTCCAACTTTAACATCCGAAGAAAACAACATCAATCTGCCCTGTAGCACTTTCTACCTGAACTTCAATGCCCAACTCATTCAGTACCTTTAACATATCGTCAGATCGATCATAAGGGCACGCATAATATTTAATATGGCCACACATGAGTTATTATGTACATCGCTCATTAATACCTCACTTACGGAACATCCCAATGTTGTTTAAAATTGTCTTGAATCCGTGGTATTAATACATCTCCCCTCTTTTGCCTAGCTCACCAGACTCATACCTTGCGATCATTTAAAAATTCCTATCGCAAGGCTCATATGCTCCTAATTTCCCTCAAGATGTTCTAGTTCCTCATCCTTCTCTTATGTATAAACCCGTAAGACTTCTTAGCACACTTCCCAGGGGGTCACCCATCCTAGTACTACTCTGGCCCAAGCACGCTTAACCTCGAAGTTCTGATGGGATCAGGTGCATTAGTGCTGGTATGATCACATCCACCCTACTGCGTGGCCTTTATCACGTGACCTAAAATGAGTTGAAGTTCTAACGGATCCCAAGAAAAATTTCGGTCATGCATCTCCCTCCGAATTGGAAGAGTCCCTCATTTTACTGACCACGCAAATGTTGTTTTAGTCTTTGGAACTCCTTATTACTTCTCGATTTTCCCATTGTCGGGTGTCATAATTTCTCTAATACCTTAGTCAGTTCTTGTGCTCGTACTCGAGCTTACTTGCTTCCCCCCTTAAAGGTTTTACCTTATGGTGTTGTATTTTATTGCCATTCTTGATCGAAATTTCATCCCATAATAATCCTTTCGTCCTTGCTTTTGTTCTTTCACTTATGAATCCTTCAAGTTCCCTACTTGTCATTACCCAAAAATACTACTTTAAATCTCAAATCTTGCCTATAATAATCCCTAGGGATACTCGAAATAATAATGTATCCAATGTTCACTTGAATAGTACTTTTTATTCCGATAACTAATGCCCAATGTTCACTTGTAGCATCATCTTCATCTTATCATTCCATATCAACTTGTCCCATACTCTCCCATTAATCAATCCGTAGCAATCATAGACGTATAATCTTCGTGATCTCCTAAATCTTTTGTCCTTGTCCTTCTTTAGTCCTTGTCCTTAAATTTTAGGAAAATTTAAGCAGAGTGTCCCTTATATTTCTTACTATCCAAAACTTGCACGCAGCCCAGAAAATACATGCAATGCCTTACAGGGCCGATTTTATACATACTTAGCACACCTTAGCCATACAGGGCTCTCAATATCGAATAGAAATGTAAAGATGACAAAACTTACCTCGTGCGTCACAACTCGGAATATACCTGAACCATTATTGATTGTCTTTTTATGCTTCCCTAGCCACTTCCTCTTCCATTCATTGGCTATACATTTCAATCATACTTGCAACATTCTTACCATATCTGACTTATAATCCTTCTTACCAATACTTACCTCTGTGCTGATTCCTTCAACTTCTATTGTCCCTGTAATCCCAATATCATCATTCACTTCTTTTGTCAGTACCATTCTTCTGCGGAAATCAAGGGTTAGTGCAAGGAATTTCATTTCCTATGACTTGGCTCTCATCGCACGATCTTAGATATGAAAGAAGGGTAACCATCCTAAATGCCCTGTAGCCTGGCATGCAACACACCCCAAACAAGACTCTACTGGACACGACTTTATAGACAACCCCTACGACGAACTGCTCTGATACCACTTCTGTCACGACCCAAATCGGAGGGCCGCGACTAACACCTAAGATCCTACTCGGCTGAGTGCCATACTACTATTCCATCAAGGAGTCACAACTTTTTGTGAACCTTTAATCTATGAAATGACACTTTCGTCAAGTAAACAAAAAAAACTTTTCAATAAAACTCTTTCGTCAAATCAGGGACTTCTCCCTTATCGTTAATTCAAAGAAAGCCTTTGGTCACAATAAAATCTTTAAAAATAAAGCATGAAACACATCGACCTATATGGTCGCTTTACATAACTGTCGACACCTCGACACACTATCTACAGGACACCGTCTGCAAAAGTCTCTAACATACACGAGATACCATAACATAAGTACTCTGACTCGGCAAAACTCCGAACTGGGATGGAGCTCACCAATCCAGCTGATAACCTGGGAACATCCTATAGCCAATGTCCTCTACTCATCTGTATAAACCTGCGTGGCATGAAACGCAGCGCCCCCAGGCAAAGGGACGTCAGTACGAATAATGTACTGAGTATGTAAGGCATAAGAGTAACATACACATAGGAGTCATGAAGAAAATCTAGAAAATCATAAGTTATACTGACTGACTGAGTGCATCTGTATGTCTGACTATCTGAACATATCGGTATGAATGCATGTGTATATATATCTGGCTATCTGAACATGTCTGTATATCTCTGATTACTGAAAATGCCTCTGAGGGCGTATGATATGCATAGGTCATAGTGCCGAGGAACGTTCGGCTCGATCCCTATCCCATATAGGCCCCTTCGGGCATAATAGTATAATGGCCTCTTCGGGCATAATAGCATAATGGCCCCTTCGGGCAGCCCCTTCGGGCATAATAGTATAATGGCACCTTCGGGCAGCCCCTTCGGGCATAATAGTATAATGGCCCCTTCGGGCAAAATAATCATTATCACAGTACACCAGCTGATCAGGTGGTAATGCGTATATAGCGCCTCGCCCTTTCCCCATACCCCATATACATATAATATACGCGTATATAACGCTTTCTGGTCACGGGTCAATGTGCATATATGTAAATGAATGCAATGCATAAATATGAACTAACATTATCATGATACAAAACTCAGGACCCATGAACAGAAGGAACAATCATAACCAGGGGTATAGGATCATCAATAACTGGGATACTCCTAATACTTCTAAGAGTAGAGTCATATGGAGACTCGATTACTCGTTGTTCGCTTGTATCATAGGATCATGCCAAAAGAAAGAAAGGGACTAGCCTTAACATACCTAGAAGCTCGCTTCTCGACTTTTCAACCTACCTCCTGTCTTGAAATCTACATATAAAACCATTCATCTTATTGTTAGGCTCACCATCATACACTTGTCTTAAGCCTTCAATTTAAATCCATTTAGAATCTGCCGAAATTCGGGCAGCACCTCCCCTGATTATATGCCTAGCCCGAAATCACAATTCAGCAACCAATCAACAACAACAACAATACCAACATCAACAACACTATTATCCATACCAATATATTCCATAAACATCCCACACGATGTTTTGTCCACTTTCTCAACCCATAAATTCATTAGACGATTATTTAATAACCTTATCTCCGTAAATAAACTTAAATCAATCTCAACAAAGGAAGATTCATACCTTACCTCTGCTAGAACCACAATATCTTCACTTTCCAACTTGCTTTCAAACTAAGACTCACTGCAATACGATTTTATAACCGCAACTATACGCTGTCTGGATCGGAATTCGGGAATTGAACTTGATTTGGGCTAAGATTTGGTGTTGGAGGTTTGGGGGAAATTTCCAGAGGTTTGGAGGGGTTTTTGGTATGTTTGGATGAAGAAAGAGGGGTTAAGCCCCCTTAAATAAAGTTCCAGAATCTGCCTGCACCGCCTCAAAAATCGTTCAGCGCTATCGCGCCACCGCGCGCGCGCGCTTAATTTTTTTCGCTCGCGCGTTCGTTCAGTAAAAAGGTCATAACTCTTTATCCCGATATGGTATGAGGGTCCACGACCTATGGTTGGAAAGCTCTTTCAATTATCTACAACTTTAATTTTTGGTAGGTTTCCAAATTCCAAACTTATAATAGCGTTTTGGCCCCTCCAAGTCAGATCATCCGAAAACGTATCCTTAAATCATCCTTTTGGAGGGCTTATGCCCATATTCGGCCCAAGGGTCCTTCTTAAGACTTGCTCAACTTCCCATGTACTACTCATATCACTTTTCATATGCCCTTTATAAAATCCCGGCATGTGGACCCCACCTTAGCTTACGGTTACGAGGGCTTTTCATCAAGTAACGCATGAACTAATTTGCATTATACGGTCTCCAATTGTCACACACACACACACACACACACACACACACACACACATATATATATATATATATATATCCTTATACTCAGATCATATAGTCTTCATCCCTAGTTTTTGTATAACTTTACTCTCCCTTGAGCTCATACTAAGCCGTCTACAGTCTTGGTGACGCGAAATTTTTCGGGATGTAACAACTATCAACCTAGAGTTCCCCTTCCCTTTTCAATACCTTAAAAATGGAATTTGAAGGAGGGTTTTGGGAGAATTCTCCCTAGGGTTATACTTGATAAATTGATGATGTTGATATTAAAATGTGATGAATCTGAGCTTAGTAACCCCATATATTCCACTTTTAACGTTGAATTTCGGATTTGGAGAATTAGGGTTCATACCCAATTTGGGGGTTTTACTTGAAATTATATTGGGCCAATTCTTGAGTTAAATCAACAATTAATGGTTGGGTTATGATTCCCTAGTACTTAATTTGGTATTTTGCTCGCAAATTTCTCGTTTGGCTCTTGTTGGTCCGTTTTTTCCAATTTCTAGGGTTAAAATGGACCTAATTGATATCATAGCAATATTTGTATCATTCTTCATGATTTCTAATAGAGAGTTCGATTATGCTTAGACTACTTTGGTTCTGAGCTTCAGAGGAAGGACAAGGCAAAAGAGTGACTTGTTGATGTTGAGGTTCGGCAGTCTAGGTAGGTTATGGTTTACTTTTAGTGAGACTATGCATAGCGAATCACATATTTAGAATATAATGTCGGATATAACATGTGAACCTTCGGGTATGAAGTTGGGTTGGATATTGCCTTAAGTTGGGCCCTGTTGTGTGTTGGGACTAGTCACCCCATTATGTGTGTTTATTGCTCCATTTTGATGATTTGACGCTTTGAGTAGCGGTAGATATCTAAATCTGTGTTACTGTCATGACTGAGATATGATTGGTATACTGTGTTGGTATTTGCATTATTATACATTGTTGACGTACCCGTTGCTGGTACTAGTGATATCGATATATTGTTGGCATGCCATTGTTGGTATTGTGATATGATACATTGTTGGCGTACCCTTTATGGTGCTTGTGGTATTGAACTTAGTTATTGATACTTGGTGTACGCATTGCAGGCATTCTCACACATTCATGATGCATGGCCGATACCTGGTGATAATCCGATACAGTTGATTGAGTAAAGTGATATTTGATAAACTCCTTACTTGAGTGATTGTAAAAGGCCGATGTCCAAAGATCCATTTCGGAATCGTTGATTGTATGAAACTGATGTTTGATAAACTCTTTTACTTGAGTGATTGTGTTCAATTTCAGAATCGTTGATATGTGCATTGCATACATTCCCTCATATTTATGATGCATGGCCGATAGCCGATAATTATTCGGTATCGTTGATTGAGCGACTCTTTACGTGAGTGATTGTGAGAGGCCGATGACCGATAATCTATGCCGGCATCATTGTTGCATGGCTGATTCCAATATTATCCCGGAATCATTGTTAGTGCATGAATACTGCGGGTCCTCTAGGGTAGTGCCGATGAGACTACCCCTGTAAGCAATTAGCCAGGGTCCCGTCTGTCCGTTGGGCAAAGATCCGGGACTGGTGGCACTTAGACTTCGCGAGTCTCGCTGGATTGTGCTACCGAGACGTCGATATTTCCGTCTAGAGTGCATGTGTACACTCATTTACATGGTATTACATCTCATCCATTCCATTATTGCATTGCATTACATTGGCTTGATTGCAATTTGTGGCGATTGATTGTGTAATGACCCTTCCGGTCGTTACGAAAATTTAGGACTCCATTGGGAATTCCATGACCGTGGGGGGATTCGTAAGGTGTCTTTTTGTATGTATGCATGTTTCGTATCGTGTTTTAAGGCCTTGGATGAAATGTGAGGTGATAGGAGGAAAAACTGGATTGAAATCGACATCACTGCCCAAATTAGACCGCTGCAGCGGTGGGATTACCGCTATAGCGGTGCCTCGACTGCTTCCAGCTGCCAACCATTTCTTTGGTGGCCGCTGTGGCGGAAGGTGGACCGCTACGGCGGTACCACTATAGCAGTGAATCGACAGCCATAGCGGTTAGGCGGGAAAAGTCGGTCACTTGACCACTATAGCAAGACTGCTACGACGGCGTAGGGACCGCCGCAGTGGTCGACGGGAGGCATAATTCAGGTTTTAAATGCCTTAGTTTTATTTTCTCATTCATAACACCCCAACACACTTCCCAACAAACACTTAGAGATTTTTAAGCTAGGGCAAAACAATCTTGTGAGGTAAGTTCTATTGCTTCCATTCTACCATTCCTTTTCCCTTCATTATTGTAATCATGCCCATGGGTCTTTAATGGTGAAATTGAATTAGAAACCCTAGAATATTAATGAAACATCTAAACTTGATGGGTTATGGTAATTATCGCTTAGTTATCATCTAAATGCGTTGGTTAGTTGCTATTTGTCATAAATTGAACATTTAGAGACATAAACTAAGTGATTGGAGACCTAGGGTTCCATAAAAATGGTGTCTTTGCCATGGAAAACTGCTTGTAATGGGAATATTGATAGAATGTTGTTATAAATTGATGATTAATGATTACTAAGGGTCTAAATAAGTTGTTTATCACCTAAAAAAATCATCCAACCCTTGGAATGGGGTAAGGGAAGGGTATTCTTGTGTTGGAACTTGTGATTGAGTATTATGACTCATTGAGCCCTCTATTTCTAGACTTTGAGCATTCTGAGGCTTTGAGGAAAGGAAAAGCTGTAGCAGAGTGACTTGCATTGTTCCAGCTCTGCTTTGAGATATGTTACGGTTTACTTGAGTTAGACTTTTGTTAGTTGAATGTATGTTTGTGATTTCATTAGGAGAAAGCATGTCTAGTATTCATTTTACATGATATTGTATGGTTGAGCTCCTACGTGTTGTGATTGAATGTTGTGTAGGCTTCATGCCATTATTCCTGTGTGATTTAATCTGCAGTGGTTGTATTGTGAGGAGAAATTAATATAGTCTTCTCGAGGGTAATGTGACATGAAATGATGAGGTGAATATGGATATTGAGAAGGTAAGAAACACTGTTCTGTAAAAGGTATGACAAGGCACATATGTGGCTTAGATTATAGGCTCGTGGTCCGAGGTTAGTTCCGAAAATGAGAGGTTTATTGTTATATCTCGCGTTCGAGGTTCGTTTCAGAGCGGAGGTTGTGCTTGGGTCCGAGGAGTGTTCCGAAACGAGTGGTACATGGACACCATGGGTCCCCTGCAGGTCATGACTACTGAGCTATGACATCAGATAGCATGTGTGTACAGCGAGTGGGGTTATAGTGGTAAATTATTCTCCGTGTGTTTGACGTGTTTGTGATTCTTGGCAATTTGGTGATTTGTTGTGATTGCCCATGGTTGACTTGTTGTGATGTATATATACTCGTGTATGTTTGACTGGCTTGTTTGTTTTAGTGATTTCATAAGATATGCATGATACTAATCTTAATCGACCTATGATGCTTACCGGTACATAGTGTTTGTACTGATACTACCTTGTTGCATTCTTTGAGTGCAGATTTTGATATAGAGACCGCTACTCGTCCTCACATCTAGCATGGAGGATAATTGCTGACAGATTTTGGGATGAGCTTTTTCACATACTAGGCCGCCCGAGGATCTCCTACTTATGATGTCTTTTCTTATTCTGGACATTATGGATATTTATTAGGCAGATTTCGGTTTTTAGATGTGTTTTGGCTTAGAGTCCTGTACGATGACTTTCGGATTTTAAGAAATTTGTAATAGTTAAACTTTCGCACTTGTTTTAGTGTTTTATGGCATGACTTACCCAATTTATTTGATGCGTGAATGAGTATAATCGCTTGACTTGTTTAGTATAAAATCAGACTTGAATGAATAGAGAATCTTTTGTGTTGGTTCGCCCACTAGGATTTAGTTGGGTGCCAGCCATGGCGGGTTGGGTCGTGACAGATTGTGATGATTGAATTGGATATATATATATTTCGAACTTAGTGTACTTAGGCTTTACGTAGGCAATGACGAACACTTGATTGTGATCTTATTATCTTATATTTATTAGATTCCTTGCTATCTGCTTTTTTTCTAAATTGTGTTATCTATGCTTGGTCGGCTGATGATGCCTACCAGTACTGTTGTTTGTACGGATTTGCACTTGTTGCATTCTTTTATGAATGCAGAGTATCCGGTCGGATCTACTTCTCTAACTCGTGGCTGGTCGACTTTTCAGCTCTCACTTGAGTTTTCCAGGGTGAGCATGGCGTCCGCTGCCCTCAAAGGCTCTTCTATTACTTATGTCTTGCTTTCCATCCAGAGACATGATTGAGACTATTTATGTATTATTATTCGGACCTTAGTATTCGGATTTAGATGCTCTTGTAAGGCCAGACCAGATACTGGGGTGGATTTCATTTACTTCCGCACTTGTTAACATTATATTATATTGTGAGACTTACGTTATTTTATCTTCTTCCGCTATTTTATATTATCGTGAATGTTGAGCTAACGGTTCGCCTACTGAGGTAGGAAAGGTAGGTGCCCGCATGACCTAGGGTAAAATGGGTCGTGACATTATAGAACCCCAAATTCAGATGAAACCCTAGTTTAGTCGATGTGGGACATTGCAAATTTTCAGAAAATTAAGCTTGTATTTTGAAATAAACGATCCAGATTTGCATCAAACAACAACGGAAGGCTTGATTTTAACCTTTCCATCCTTGATCCAGGTCGATTTGAACTTGACCAATGAGAATCGAGGTTATACAATCACAAAACAACAAATATAATTAAGAAGTTCAGATCTTTGACTTGAAATTAGCAGAAAAAGTGAAAGAAAGAGAAGAGTATACCGTGTTTGGGGCGAGATAGGGTGGAAATAGGTGGAACAAGGACGGATGCATTAATTATTTTCTCCAAACGGACGTTCAAGGACTGAGAAAGGTTTGAAACCTCTGAATTATTGCCATTTTTGGCAGTGGGGACGAGTAGAGAGGTGAGAGTGAGGGGTGGCGGCTAGGGTTAGGGATAGGGAAAGAGAGAGGAGTGTATAGGGTGGTGTTGGTATGAAATGAAAAGCGAAGGGGGCATTATCCCCTCTATACACGACATTGGGCTTGGTCACACCCTTTTGGACTGGACTCGATCCGAGTTAAAAACAAAGAGAAGGGGGGCCCATTTATGTATACATGTTTACCCGATACACATGTGATATGTATACGCATGTGTATATTTGTGTATACATGTATACGGGGAGGGACATACATGCAAAAATTTAACAGATGGTCAAAATTAAAGTAATGCTCATTAATTGTACATTTCAATTATGACTTGACAATAACCAATTGACCGATTTGAGAGCTAATTCGCATAAACGACCTTAATTAAGCTAGTGTCATGAATTCGGTTGTTTTATTAAGGTCACAATTAACATTAATCAAACAATTAAGGCTAATTTGCAAAAATGACCTCAATTGGGTTAAATTGTACAAATTGACTTTCAATTGAGGCCATAATTAAGTTGCCAACTGATTTTTTCACTTGCAGCCATTTTTAGTCGTATAGCAAACAACTTTATGGAATTAATCAACAAAAACTCAATTAATTTATGATTAACTCTTAATAAATTGTATTAATGTAGATAAGATATGCAAATAATTAAGAATTGAGGGGGTAAAATGATTAATTTATTTAATTAATCAATTTCCTTGAATTAAACGAAATAAAATACTTACTAATTGATTTTTTTGATAATTTAAACAATTAAATAATTTTTGTAAAGTGTCTTTTCTTGGTTAAATTTAGCAAATTAATTTCTAAATGACTTATAACATTGTAGAAATTATTTTACCAAATAAGAATGGTAAAGTATTATCTAAATAATTTTATAAAATTATTTTGACCTCTAAAAATTCATGATTCACTTTGTTTGTCATCTAAGGACTCTGAGTAATTAAAAACAATTACGGAAGGTCAAAAATAAGGTGTCAACAATGTACACCATAGAGATAGTGCCTCCAAATCTTCAAAGAAAATACCACCGCTGCCAACTCCAAATCGTGAGTGGGATAGTTCTTTTCATGAATCTTCAGCTGTTTGGAAGCATAAGTGTTGACACCTGATTTTGTCCCGCCTTTCTTCCAAATATTTATTTGTGCTTCTAATATTTTTTGACAACTTAAGAACAATTATTTATATTTTATTACAATTATTAGCTTTCGATTAATATCATCGTTCTTCATTATCCAATTGTAATCATTGTCTATTATCATTATTATTACCGTTATTATTATTATTATTATTATTTTTATTATAATAATAATAATAATAATGATAATAATAATAATAATATTTCCATCACTTAGTTATAATCATCATGATTACTTTTAACATTTCTATTTATCGTCTTACGCAAAAACGCACCACATTTATTTTATACAATTAAACGATAGCATTTACATACTTTTAAACTTTATAAATATTATCGCGCAACTATTACGATCTCATATAATTTTATTTTTATTTGAGTACTAATAAATATATTTGTTATATTAAGTAATATTTTATCACGTGTTAATATATAATTAATTAAAGAGTGTCATTCATTTAAATTTAGAAGCCCAAAGAAATATGAGAAGAAGGTATTTTTCAGTCCAAGAAGATTTCATGTTAGCCCAATCACATAATCCTTTATTCAACCAATATTGGCCCAAAACAAGTACACTAGGCCAGCCCGTTTGATAATTTATCCAGCCTAATAAATTTAGTCCATTAAGACATAAGTAGAATCTATCCTAGCCGTTAGATTACATCTAATGGTTAGATTCACTCTTCATTTTAAAGCCCTAATAGACTTGTTTCTCTTCCAAACAGCCGCACTTTTGACTCTTTTTTCTTTCTCATTCCATTTTTGTGCTAATGGCAGCTGCAATTTAGCCATGGATAGATTCAGTTTGTCGATATTGAGCAAAAGTTCGTCCTTTTCTCTGCTCCTTTTTGGCGTGCTCGTTGCCCAAGAGACGACTTTCTCATCTCATGCTCCAGGACGTATCAAAATCTTCAAAGACCAGAAAAGATATCAACATTTGGGGAAATCCTTGAATTAATCACGTGAAGTTCCACAAGTTCGTCCAAAATCTTGAAACGGGCATTTTCACTCAAGATTCAAACTCGATGTTTAAAATTCTGCCCAAAGTCTCAAACCCTAAGTTCATCCCATAAATACTAGCATTTTGGAGTTCATTAGGACAACCTTGGAGCCGCCCTTTTACCTCTGAAGTTCTTTAGCCTTACATCCTCTTCACAACAACTAGCCAATATTTTCTCCATTGTTGTTGCATCACTTCTAAATCGAGGGCTCGAGTAGATTTCTTGACATATGCTCTAGTTCACTGCACCAATAGAATATCATTAGAAATTTTTTCATGTAATTAAACATGAATGCTACATGTTGGATGAAATGCTTGTTTGAACGTTTTTTGTTTAAGTGTGTGTAAGTGTTGGGTCTCGACCAATTTACTCAAAGGCTTGAAAAGGAGAATGTATGTTTGACCTCTCTGTTCTGAGGTTTCTGTTTTAATTGCCCTTATATGTATAGATGTAAGGTTTTTTTTTTTTTTTTTTTTTATTTTTATATTACACTTGTTTATAAATTCTTATTTGCTGATATCAGTTTAGAGTCTTGTCCTTATAACCCACATAGTATGACTTTAAGATTTCAGTCCCCTTGTAACGACCCGTTCCGTCATTACTGTGAATTCCAAAATATTCGTGACGCTAGCATGCTTGAACTCCCCATGCAATTTGGGAACCGTTAACTTGATCAGGAAATCGTATGAGTTGCACATAAAGAATTGGATTCGGGCCCCCGGGCCCAGTTGTGCCGCTACAGTGCCTTCCAGGCCGTTGCGGCGCAACAACGATGGGGAAACCGCAAAAGCGATATAACAAAGATATCCCATGGACCGCCCCCGCGGTACCTTGGGCACAGAAGCAGTGCCGCTGGAGCGGTGACGCGACCGTCCCAGCAGTTACGAGCAGTGATTCCACCTATTTAAGTGACATTTTGGGAATTAACCTCATTTTTCCAAACCCTAAAGAGTCCAGCTGCCCATGGAGTATTTTTGAAGCAAAACTTGATGTTCTCTTAGAAGAAGTAATGCTTCTAACCTTCCCCATTCTTCCTTCCCATTAGAGATTCCTATCAAGAACCCCTCATCTAGAAATCACAAGAATGGATATCACAATCTCTTAAGTTCCAAAAAAAGAGATGAGTTCTTGTTCCTCTTTGTCACGACCCGACTAGGGGCCATGACGGGTACCCGAGGCTAACCACCGAGCACCGCTCATACCATTACCCATCGTACTCATCAAGCGTTCATTCATTAATCTTATACTCAAGTCATAGGAAAGACCATTTTTCACTTCGAAACATAATTACCTGTATATACATAAGCCCTTCGGCTATCAAAATAATATACATACAATAAGGACCTCGTGAGACCATACTACCCACACATACGTATCTACGAGCCTCTACTAGAGTGCTAGACATAGGGACGGGATAGGATCCCGTCGTGCCCAAAATACATGTATATACATAAAAGAATAATTCAATCGCACCTCCGGAATAATGGAGTGCTCTCAAGTCAGCTAATAGCTCCTACGAGTCTGGATCACCTCCTTGTCTACCTGTGGGTAGGGGTGTACATCAACGAGTTGATTCAGATTTTTAAACACCAAACCAAACCAATTGCATCGGGTTTTTAAATTTATACACCAAACTAAACCAATAAAATTCGGGTTGTTCAACCTCGGGTTTTCTTGGGTTATTCGATTTTCTCGGGTTTTTCGAGTTTTTTTTAGAACAGTCTTGATACAAAACATAGAACTTTTACTTCAAATATTTCTTTAGTCCTAGTAGATACAACTATATAATTAAGGTGTTTCATAAGAAAATAACACAAAATGTGAGAAGAGTGATGACATTGTATTAAAATATTCAACAAAAGATAATAAAATCGGTTAAAATAAATATTGCTAATTAATAAGCCATAAAGAAAATGGCCATAATCTAAAAATACTAAGTCATGCTAAAATAAGTACGGCTAATAAGTATTAATTACATGACGAGAAAAAAAACTTAAGTTATGTATTTTCACTCTCTAAACCAATTATGCAAATCTAAAGAATAGATATCCAACATTATTGTCATTCCTAGAGGTAAATTAAATTTCTTTTGTTAGTATTAGTGTTGAGTTGGTTTTGGTTTGGACTTTATACGTGTTACTAACATTCATAGGATATAAAACTTACTCACATTTAAAATTCTAAGTTCAAGCTTGAATAATATGATAAGTAATAGATAAAAAACTACAAAAAAATTTAAGAAATATTTATAAATTACATTACAAATAAATATTTTTATGTATAAAATATTTTAAAAATTGAATACATGTAATGTCGGGTTGGTTTGGTTCGGTTTGACTTTTTTTAGCTAAAACCAAACCAAACCAAACCAATTATGATCGTTTTTTTTTTCTAACACCAAACCAAGTCAAACCAAACCACTAGTTGAGTTTTTTTCTCGGTTTGATTCGGTTTATCGGTTTAGTGCGATTTGTCGGTTTACTTTGTACACCCCTACCTGTGGGCATGAACACAACGTCCAAAGAAAACGGACGTCAGTACGAACATTGTACCGAGTATGTAAGGCATGAATGAAATGAACATAATAGAGAAATCAGAAGACATAAGATGAAGATATAACCTGCGTAACTTTTAAGGGTGGATACTTTCCACACATATATCTTATATAATCGTAGTACATGTATCATCATAGCGCATACATCATCTATATATATATATATATATATCATATATATATATATATATATATAATATATATATATATATATATACCATCATATGTTAACCCGCCCATCATAGTGGTGTCATGCCCGGCCTTCTAGGCTCGGTGTAAACATAGCAGCCCGCTTTAGTGGTGACATGCCCGGCCATTTAGGCACGGTGGAATCGTATGCATCCCGGTGACATGCCCGGCCAACTAGGCACGGTGGAATCGTATCGTCGTATAGTCAACATAAACTTATCATTATCACACATCTCATAGGCATATCATAACTTTATCATAACTTAGCATCATCATACATTCATCATTAATCATACATTAAAGCTTGAAGGTAACCATGGCTATGTCGGGGTGACATGAGGTCGTGAACTCCCGACTACGTTATGGAGTGATCATAATCGTTATATCTCACCTTGGAGGGACTAACATTTTAAGGTGAGTGCACACAAGGAAAAGCATCAATGGAACCTTACTTAGGATCACTAACCTCATGGACATCGTATATTACTCTAGGATTCTCTATACTTAAACTCATCATCATCATTATCATGCTCGTATCGTATCTCTTTTCTTTATCATGCGCGTATGTAGCTCTTTATAGTCATGGACTCATAATTTCCGCTATTTAGGAAGATCATGGAAAAATAGGAAGATTCATGCCATAAGAGTCATGCCTTAGAAGGAAAGGATTAGCCTTACATACCTCTTTCGTTTAACAATTCTATCGCTTGATTGTTCTTCTTCGATGCTCGCGTTTCTACCTTCAAGAAAGTTCGTATTAACATTAGCTAATCGATTATAAGAACGTGCTTACTAAAGCTAGGGAAAATTGGGCAGCATTTTCTTTGTTTATAAAACTTTCCCCATATTCCATATCAACTCCTAAACATCCATAACAACATTCACAATATTATAAGCAACAATCATCATTCATCTACATTATCCACATTTCACAATTTCACTTCAATTCCTCCATAATCATGGTCATAGTTCACTATTGCATTTTCTCACATATAATACTTATCCCATATTCTAAATGTCACTTATAGCATACTTACAATCACAACATATCAATATTCATGACTCATTCCAAACTACTACTCAAAATCTCATTATTCCTATCTTTGTGACCCATTTTCTATCTCCTTCCATAATCTAAGTCTTTCAACCTCTCATTACCTTAAACAACATGAAAAGATCATAAAACTTACCTTAGATAGTGTAGGAATAAGCCTTGAGTGGAAATACTTCTCTTGCACCAAAACCTTAGTTCACTTCCATTGGAATTCCTTGGCTTGGATGAACTTTAATGTGTTTCTTACACTTGATTTTGTTGGTTTGATGAAGTTGATCATCAATTTCTCTTGGGTTCTTGTGGATGAAGAGTGGAGAGCTTTCTAGAGGGTTCTTGAGGTGTGGAGTGAAAATGAAATGAAATAAATGAGGTTGGGGTCCCTTATATCAACTTAAAAATTTGACCCGACTCGGACATACGGACCAACATACGGCCCGTATCTTTTATACTGGCCGTATGTCTGGTCCAGTGAAGGTCCCATTTTGGGCAGACCATACGGCCAGACATACGGCCAGTATGTTGGACCGTATGTTGCCCAACTTTCTCGAATTCATTCTCGTCGGCTCGTTTGATCTCCAATACTTATGGAACTTTCTTAACACTTGTTTAACACCTCATTAACAATCTAATGGATGTTATATCTCTTCTCCAAAACATCATTAAGCTCTCATTAATTCGATACTCATAAATCTTGCCCGACACACAACATATACCTTGCTTTCCTTAACAACTCCCGTCTCCTTCCTCGAATGTCTTTGAAATCTCATTTAGAATCATCAAATGTTATTTCTTACTTACCAATACATCGTATACTTCGTGCCTTTTGTTAGTCTATTCACTGTACATTAACGGGAAATTTTCGAGGTGTAACATTCGTCCTCGAATGTTAAGCACTCGGGAATTCTATGAAAGTTTCGCCAGAGTTTCCCCTGTAATATGGCACTACCATCCTGTCACAACAGCCCATAATAACATTTCCTCACAGGGCCATAACACAATAGCAATATAAGTTGGTCACACACGACCAATATGCATAAAAAGAAAACATACGTACCTCATAATCTCGATGTTTCATCATGGATCTCTTCCGTGGGCTAAAATAAGTGCGGGTATTTGGATTTCATACTCTCTTCTGCTTCCCAAGTCATTTCTTCTCGGTTATTATGTCACTATAAGACTTTAAGCTTGGGCTACTTCCTTATTTCGAAGTCTACGTATCTTTGTGTCTAATATGGCAATAGGCAAACTTCTTCATAGACTAGTTAAAAGTCTTTTTCGGTTACTTGAACATCATCTCTTTCGGAACAATCCTCGTAGGATCTCCACACACACTTGCGGAGCATTGAGACATGGAAAAGCGGATGGACTAATTCAAGTTCTAGAGGCAAGTCCAATTCATAAGCTACTTGACCCACCTTGTGGATAATCTTATAGGGTCCAATGTATCGAGGACTTAACTTTCCTTTATTACCAAATCTCATGACCCCTTTCATTAGTGACACCTTCAAAAATACCCAGTCATCAACTTGAAATTTTAAGTCTCACGGCGGTTGTCCGCATAAGATTTTTGGTGACTTTGGGCTGTCCATAATCGATCTTGGATCACCTTGACTTTTTCTGACTTGTTGAATCAACTCGGGGCCTATTAGCATGTACTTCTCCTATTTCAAACCATCTAATTGGGGATCTACACTTCTTTCCATATAAAGCTTCATACGGAGCCATTTGGATCTTTGGAATACAAGTAGCTATTGTTGTATGCAAACTCAATTAGACGTAAGTGGTCATATCCCTACACCAAAATCTAGAACACGTACCCTTAGCATATCCTCCAATGTCTGAATGGTATGCTCGGCTTGCTCATCAGTTTGCGAATGAAATGCCATGCTGAGCTTTACTTGAGTACCCAAACCTTGTTGGAAAGATTTTCGAACTTAATTCCAAGAACAATACGTAAATTGTGCCCCTCTATCAATGAATGTGAATAATGGATATCGGAATACCATGAAGTCACACAATCTCCTTGAGATACAACCTTGCATAATCTTTTGACCTGTGTGTGTGGTTATTTGGAAGAAAATGAAACTTTTCGTGAGTCTGTCCACGATCACCCATATGGAATCATACTTGCCTCGGGAATGGGGTAACAATAAAATCCATGTTGATCACTTCCCATTTCCAAGTAGGAATCTCCATTGCTTGCAATAATCCTCCTGGCTTTGGATGTTCGATTTTCATTTGCCGACAATTTGGACATTAGTCTACAAATTCTGCAATGTTTTTCTTCATTCCATCCCACCAATAAATTAACTTGAGATCATGATACATCTTTGTCGCTCCTGGATGAATAGAATACCGAGAATAATGAGCTTTTTTTAGAATTTGGTGACGTAATTTTGCAACATTCGGAACACATAGCCTGCCTCGGTATCTAAGAATTCCATCTATAGAAGTTTCAAATGGAGACTTCTCTTTTTTGTGAAATGTGTCTCTATAATGGCTCAATTGAGGATCTTCATATTGACGCTTTTTTACTTCCATATTCAAGGACGAAACTGTGGGATTATTAATATCAATCCCTGCACTACCTGAATTAATTAAATGTACTCCAAGATTAGCTAGTTGGTGGAGAGCTCAATTCTTTATGAATCAATTCTTTCTTCTCTGAAGGAACTTCACATAAGCATTCTCTCTTTTCTTTGATGCCTATTATTGCATTGATCGGCGGCTAAGCGCATCAGCCTACTACATTTGCCTTTTGGGGGTGGTATAAAATACCGCGTCATAATCTTTCAATAATTCTAACCGCGCCTCGCAGCTAAAAAGATTTAACTCTTATGTGTTTGAAAGTGTATTGAAGACTCTTGTGGTCTATATAAATATCAACATGCACACCATACAAGTAATGTCTCCATATCTTTAATGCATGAATAACTGTGACCAATTCGAGATCATGAGTTGGGTAGTTCTTTTCATGTTTAGAAAAGACCATTTTTCACTTCGAAACCTCGAAGCATAACGTACATACGATGACTTTACTAAAGCCAGTGGAAAATTGGGTAGCATTTATATTACAATGAGTGCTCTCAACTAATTCTCCCCCATATTCCATATCAATTCCCAAACATCCATAACAACATTCACAATATTATAAGCAACAATCATCATTCATCTACATTATCCACATTTCACATATATTTCACATGTTGTTGTTGTTGTCCTCCATAATCATGGTCATAGTTAACTATTGCATTTTCTCACATATAATACTTATCCCATATTCTAAATGTCACTTATAGCATACTTACAATCAAACATATCAATATTCATGACTCATTCAAACTACTACTCAAAATCTCATTATTCCTATCTTTGTGACCCATTTTCTATCTCCTTCCTTAATCTAAGTCTTTCAACCTCTCATTACCTTAAACAACATGAAAAGATCATAAAACTTACCTTAGATAGTGTAGGAATAAGCCTTGAGTGGAAATATTTCTCTTGCACCAAAACCCTAGTCCACTTCCATTCGAATTCCTTGGCTTGGATGAACTTTAATGTGTTTTTTACACTTGATTTTGTTGGTTTGATGAAGCTGATCATCAATTTCTCTTGGGTTCTTATGGATGAAGAGTGGAGAGCTTTCTAGAGGGTTCTTAAGGTATGGAATGAAAATGAAATGAAATAAATGAGGTTAGGGTCCCTTATATCAACTTAAAAATTTGACCCGACTCGGACATAGTGACTAACATACGGTCCGTATCTTTTATACTGGCCGTATGTCTGGCCGTATGTTTGGTCCAGTGAAGGTCCCATTTTGGGTAGAACATATGGCCAGACATTCGACCAGTATATTTTATACGGCCAGTATGCTAGACCATATGTTGCCCAACTTTTTGAAATTCATTCTCGTCGGCTAGTTTGATCTCCAATCCTTATGGAGCCTTCTTAACACTTGTTTAACACCTCATTAACAATCTAATGGATGTTATATCTCTTCTCCAAAGTATCATTAAGCTCTCATTAAGTCGATACTCTTAAATCTTGCCCGACACACAACATATACCTCGCTTTCCTTAACAACTCCCGTCTCCTTCCTCGAATGTCTTTGAAATCTCATTTAGAATCATCAAATGTTATTTCTTACTTACCAAGACATCGTATACTTCGTGCCCTTCATTAGTCTATTCGCTTACGTTAACGAAAAATTTTCGAGGTGTAACACTCTTGATATAAAATCCTTGGGTTATTTTTCCCTTGTTCATTATCCCAACTTGGTTCCTAACCTAATCCTTCATTTTTGTAATGACCCATTTTTTTGTTACAACGATTATTTCATTTTTTCCCTTGTTGACCCGTTGGTGAGTCTCGTTAGAACTATTTTGACTCGAGGAGATAGTTGGCATGACTTCCTAGGCATCGTTGTGGGCTTTAGAATGTTTTTTAGAAAAATTGGGCTTTAAGCGAAAATGAGTTTACTCAAAGTTGACTTTGGAGTAAAAGGACCTTTTCGAAAATCCGTAGATTCCGAGAGGTCTGGATGTTCGTTTAGAACTTGTGTGCATATTCATTTCGGTCCCAAATGCACTCGGGTGCATTTTGGGACGTGGGTTGAAAAGTTAGTTTTGAGGAGTTAGTTTTGAGGTATCAGGGGTTGACTCGGTCAACGAGACCCTTGATGGGAATTCCCAGGCTACGAGTACGTTCGTAACGTGTTTTTATGTATATCTGCATATTTGATTTGTGTTCGGGAGGTTCCGGGATGGTTTTAAGGGTCAATTTCAAGTTTGGAAGACACAAAAATTTTTGGTGTCTGGTGACCGCTATAGCGGGGCGACCGCTATAGCGGCCGATGGGCAGTTTTCTGATTTAAAAGCCCCCAAAAATCCTTAATTTCCTTTCATAACTTCTATTATATTTTGTTACCACCTTGGTGGCGACTTGAGGGGTTTATGGTCAGAATTCTCTTGGAAGTAAGTTCCCTAATCCTAATCTCTTCCATTTTCTTTCCTAAGTAAGAATCCATGCTAGGAATTCCTAGAATCAAAGAGGGTTTTTATGGGTTTTCTTCCAAAAGGGTTCTTGTCTTTGAAATCTTATATTATTAGTTGGGTTAGATTCATTAAGCATGAATTTGATGAGTATAAACTACATAAACAAGTTTCTTCCATTTTTAGAGGTAAAATTGTGGGATTAAAGTTAGGGTTCTTAGACCCAAATTTAGGGGTTTTCTTAACAATAATGATTTTGAGAATTAATTGAGTATTCCTATAATTAAAGTAATAGGTTCTGACCTTTTGGTATTGAATTTGGTATTTTAGTCATAAAATTCCTATTTTGCTCTTAAGACTTGTTTTTCCTAAATTAAGGGTTGGAATTTGACCCGAATAGAAATATAGTCAATATGGGTATCATTATTCATGGTTTCTTACATAGAATTCATATGTGATAGAGGTTAATTATTTAGAGACGCTTTGAATGACAAGGCAACATGTGGGTTCGTGGCACCTGTTCGACTGCCAGGTAGGTTATGGCTTTCCCTTCAGTAGACTCCGGTTAGTTTTTCGTATTTTGTATTAGACCGAATGGCGAATGCATGTGTAGGAAATCAGAGATTTGGGATGGAATCCTTGGATGGTATAGTTTTGTGACTTGTTTATTCGAGCTTGTGGCCTGTAGATTTCCTAGGTCATTTGATGTGGTTTTTGTTGAATATCGGTGGATTTATTTGACTTGGGAGTAACGGACGAAGCTTAATTTTGTGCCTAATGTTGAAAATTCTCCGTAATATGTGATTACTTGTATTATTCCATTAATAGTGAATCTAGTAGATAAATGGAAGGATAAAATATACCAATGATGGTGATTAAATTCTAAATGAGTTGTGACGAAAGATTTTGAGTGCAAGGTGAGATTCGTGTTCTAAGCTAATAGGTTGATTTAAGGAAGTGGTAAAATGTATATTGATTGATTGACCCATTGTGTTGTGTTTGACAGTTCAATTGTATTGGCTTGATGCCATGGGTTGTTGATAGATATTAGACCTTGGTATTCATCCTGATTTGGAATATATTATTGGCATACCTACTGTTGGTATTGTGATATTGATACATTGTTGGCATACCCACTGTTGTTATTATGATATTGATACATTGTTGGTATACCCACCGTTAGTATTGTGATATAGATACATTTTGGCATAACCACTGTTGGTATTGTGATATTGATACATTGTTTGCATACCCACTGTTGGTATTGTGATATTGATACATTATTGACATACCCACTGTTGGTATTGTGATATTGATACATTGTTGGCGTACTCCATTATTGGTACTTGTGATATTGAGCTTGATTTTTGATGTTGATACATGCATTGCACGCATTCTCATCCATTCATGATGCATAGCCGATACCCGGTGATGATCAGGTATTGTTGATTGAGTGAAACTGATATTTGGTAAAACTCTTTACTTGAGTGATTGTGAGGTGGCCGATGTCCAATGATCAATTTCGGAATCGTTGATTGTTTGAAATTGATTGATACATTGTTGGCGTATCCCATTGTTGGTACTTGTGATATTGAGCTTGATTGTTAATGTTGATACACGCATTGCATGCATTCTCATCCATTCATAATGCATGGTCGATACCCGGTGATGATCCGATATCGTTGATTGAGTGAAACTGATATTTTGATAAAACTCTTTTACTGGAGTGATTGTGAGATGGCCGATGTCTGATGATTAATTCCAGAATCATTGTTACATGGCCTATTCTGATGTTATTTCGAAATCATTGTTAGTGCATGGACTCCGTAGGTCCCAGAATAGTGCGTGGGACTCACTGTGAGAGCAATTTGCCGGGGTCCGTGTGTACGTCGGGCAAAGATCTTTGTTACACCTTAGAAAATTTTCCGTTAGCGTACAGTGAATAGACTCACGAGGGGCATGACATATACGAGGTTGGGATAAGCAAGGAATAGTATTTGACGATCCAAATTAAGATTTCCAAAGGCATTCGGGTTAAGGAAAGAAAGTTGTTAGAGAAGCGAGCCATATGTTGGGTATCGGACAAGAATTTCGAGTATTGAGTTAATGATGTCTTAATGACCCTTTGAGGAAGAGTTATAACGTCCCTTAGAATGGTATTGAAGTAATGAGCAAGTGTTAAGAAGGTTCCATAAGGATCGGAGATCAAACGAGTCGACGAACGATTCTCGGACGAAGCTTGGACAACCTACGGCCGGACATGCGCGTATAAGATGTATGGGACCGTATGTCAAGTCAGGAGTCTAGTCCCGATGAGGTACTTCAGCACAACGGACCGGATCTACGGCCGGACATACGGACCGTATAAACATACGGACCGTATGTTGGTCCGTATAAACCCAGTCGGGGCGAGATGTATTTTATATAAGGGACCTTTTTTTTCGTTTCATCACGTTTCATTTCTCACCACCGCCATTCAGAAACCTCACTGAGAGTTCCATACACCTCAAACACAAGAAACTAATAGAAATCCAAGATCAACAACAAGAAATCAAGAGAATCAAGTGAAGGAAACCCATTAAAAGTCGTCGAATCAAGAAAAAACCCTAAGAGAGATGAAATAGGGTTTTGGTGGAAAAGGTGCAATATCATCCAAAGCTTGTTCCTCTATCATCTAAGGTAAGTTTCATGATGTTTACATATTGTTTGAAGTATTTGTAAGTTGAGACACATGGATTGTAGAAGTGTATAGCAAATGGGTCATCAATGTGTGAATAGTATTACTAGTGAGTGGTAGTTGAATTGAATCATGGAAATGGATATGTTGATGTTATGAATGTGTTATAAATGACCTATAGAGCATGAAATAAGTATTGGATACGAAAGAATATGAAAGTGAACTTTAGTCATAAATTATGGAGAATTGGGATGAAATTGTGAAATGCGAATCATGTGAATGAATGACGATTGTTGTTAGTGATATTATGATTTTCGTTATGAATGTTGGGAGTTGATATGGAATATGGCGGAAAGTAGCGTAAATAAAGGAAATCTTTGCCTCGATTTTCTATAGCCTTAGTAAGCACGCCCTCATGATTGTCTAACTAATGATGATACGAATCACATTGAAGGTACTAACGAGTGCATAAAAAGAAGACGAGCAAGCAATCGAGTAGTTAAACGACAAAGGTATGTAAGGCTCAACCTTTCTTTCCAAGGCATGACTCTATGGTATGAATCCTCCCATCTTCTATGATCTCTCTACATATGAATGTATCGGAATGATGAGTCTACTTATAAGGAGCTCTCGTGAGACAAAGTTAAAAAGATATGCTGTGAATATGATGATGAGCCCAAGTCTAGAGATCCTAAAACTTATGGCACAAGATTACTACAAATTAATGACCTCCATACGATCCTTTACTATTACTCATTGTTACTAGACCCACTTTATGATGTTCGTCTCTTTCCTTACAAGGCATGATTTTCCTCCTTCTCATAAATCTCCTAAATTCCGAAGAACTAAGAGCCTACGTTCATGAATAGTCCTACGAGAGAAAGGTAAGAGATATATTACGAGTACGATAGTAATGACGATGAGTCTATGAATATAAGGAGCTGCATATGTGTAAGATAAGGAAGAGAGACAAGGCAAAGTATGATAATCGATGATGATGAGTTAACTCTAAGAGTCCTAAAGCGAAAAGATGATGCCCGAAAGGTCAATAATTCTAAGTACGGTTCCATTGGTGTTTTTATATACGCACTCGCCTCAAAATGTTAGTCCCCCCAAGGTGAGATGCGATGATTTGATTACTCATACGGTAGTCGGGGTCCCACGACCTTATGTCACCCGACATAGCCATAGTCACCTCCGAGTCCTAATGTATGTTTTATCGATGTATGTATATATGATGATGATAAGTTACGACAAAGACATGATATGAAGCTACCCAAAATCTAATGATATTGATCATTATGCACACTCACCTTATACTTGTTCCTTCAAGGTGAGGCAGAATGCTTACGAATACTCCATAATGAAATCGGGGGCCCGACCTTATGTCACCCCGGATAGAGTATGATTATCATGAGTCTCTGTCATGTATTTACATAAGTATTTTATAATGAGCATGTTATAATGAGCATATAATGAGCATGTTGTAATGAGCATATGATGATATCACACCGCGCCTATATGGCGGGCGACTATACACCGGCCAAATGGCATGGGCGCATTGGTGGACGGCGTGAGATGATACCCGGACGCGGGAGGCACAGACGCGGGCAAATATTATTGATTATCATCGCGCCTATGGTCGGGCGAACATACAGCATGCATACATGACATGATGATGTTTACACGAGTAAGCGAGCGTACCTATTTCTTTTATGATACGGTCGGTCTGGTTGCTCCTCATTTGATGTCTCCATTTCATTGATGTTCTATTATTGTTTATGCCTTACATACTCGGTACAATATTCGTGCGCGTCTTTTCTTTAACGAGCGTGTTCGTACCCGCGAGTAGACAAGGAGACGTTGCGGTCCATAGGAGTTTGTCGGCGGACATATCGGAGCCCTGCTTATTCGGAGGTGCTATTTTGAGCGATCTTTTGTGTATATATATATTTTGGGCACGACGGGGTCTGTCCGTCCTTATGTCTAGTACTCCAGTAGAGGCTCGTAGATACGCAGTGTGGGTAGTATGATCCCATAGTCTTCTTATATATGCATATACATATATTATTTTGATAGCCGAAGGGCTTATGTTTACAAAAAAAAAATGTGTTTCAAATGTTAATGGTTTTCCATGATTTTGAGCATATAGTATGAATGAGAGCAAATAAGTAGCGACGTAGCGGTGTTCGGTGGTTAGCCCGGATACGGGCGTCATGGCCGTAGTTCGGGTCGTGACGAAGTGGTATCGAAATGGATTCGGTCCTAGGAAGTGTCTACGAGCCGTGTCTAGTAGAGTCTTGTTTATGGTGTGTTGCGCGCCACGCTAATAAACAGGAGGCTACAGGACATTTAGGAAAAATGACCGTCTTTCTTCTTATGAGATCGTGCGATAGAGCCATGTTATGAGATTTCCCCCTCTTTAATGGTGCGTTTATGATTTCAGTAAAGTCGATGAAAGGAAAAAGCTACTACGGCCCGAAGGGCAAGGCATTGATTGCGGAAAGGGCGGAATGGGGGCCGTATGGATGTGGGGGAGAGTGAACCCCGAGACAAGGTATTTTATCTCGGATTAGCGCATCTCGCCCGGCACAGAGGATCGAGAGGGAAGCCCCCGATTTTAGCTCCCGTGCCTCCGGTCCCTCACTCCCGGATAGCTTCGGGCCAAGAGATGAGACGGGCACGTCCACGACGACTCGGTTAGTAGCCGCTCGAGCTCGGCGGCGGGATGTGTGGGCCACGGTAACGGAGGGTCGTGAGCTTGATCATGAGTTTAGGGTACTGCGAGACGGCCAATTCTCCGGGCACTCGGTTCGCTTCCGCGACTAGCGCTCTCACACGGTTTTGGACCCCGGAAGGTGATGGATATTCTCGTAGTCCCGAAGTCTCGAGTTTCCGGTTCTCGGGTTAGGGGTGTTTCGAGGTCGAATGAGATCACCGTACCGCGATGTAGTATTGTAGGAGGTTACATTGGGGACGTGCCGCTTGGGTTCGGGTGTTTGTTATGCGTGGCAAGCCGAGCCATATTATGGTGTCTTGGATTTCGAGGCGGTAGGCGTACGGTTCGGCCAACGGGATCCGCGGCGGTTCTTCGTCGTCCATGCGCCCTCGGGGGCAAGACTCGGACACCGGCGAGGTCGGGGTAGAGCGGGGAGAGAGCCCTTGTTCAGTGAGTCCCGGCGTCATACTTATGCGTTGGGCGGGGCGGCGGGATCTTGAGTATCTGCGATATGGACCCAGGTATATTTTCATTAATCTCTTATGGCATATATGTACTGATTGATTCAAGTCCTACCTTGTTATATGTTACTCCTGATGTGATGATTTTGCTAAGGTGAAAAATTTGAGCCAACCCAACAATTTGAGATGACAATAATTGCTAGCGACCTGGTGATAGCTAGAATCGTGATCTCCAAGCAAGGTTAATCGGAGGTGCGTGTCATGTAATATGTGCATGAGTAGATAAAGTGAAATACTAGACCGAGTGTGCGGGCACAACTTATGAGGCAAGCTCTGTTATTTATACTTTTTATGGTGAGTGATCTTATGTTGTTGAGTGGCGTATTGTCGTGTCGACATACGTCTGATAAGGCATGGGACGTATTTTTATTGGACTATGAGTAGGTTTAGGATTGTTATGTTTACAAGAGGAACCATGCCGAAAATTTTCCTTGGAATTCAAAGAAATGGCGGGAACCATAGATACAATTATTGTGAAGAGGAGAGAAGGCCAACAAACGAGCGATCGAGAACGGAGTGTATAAAGATGATGTATTCTAAAGGACAAGGTGGTATCGAGTTAAGGAAATGATCCCATGTGCGAGGGGTAAGGATCGATTACGAAAAGGGAAGTAATAAGATAAAGTTGAGGAAGAAAGAATGTAGAGGAATGAGCATGGATGTAGAAGAAGAGGAGGTATGCGAAGTACGTGCGCTTAAGAAGTAGTCGTACTATGAGGGAAGGGAAAACGTATCGCCTATGAATATTTCCCATTAAGACAGAACGAGTAAAGTGTATACGGGAATGAGTTGGAGAGAAAGATGTGGCCATGAATTACGGAGTTAGTACAATGATAGGGGCGATAAAGTAAAAAGTGCTAGAGATAACAAATACGACATCATTATGATGGGTTTTGAATCAATATTGAATGCGACACAAAAGTAACGGAGTATGAGGCAAGAAGTGGTGTTAGTGGTATAGGAGATTTGGACCCTTGAAAACAAAGAAAAATGGAATGGCGGGTTTTAGGGAAAATGCATTGCGATTACTACTAACAGATTATAGGAAAGAGAGCAATAACGTGAAGTGGCAGAAAGAGGGAAGGACGATGTTATGAATAAATTTGGCGTATGGGGGAAAGGTAAGTGACGGAGGCATACTACCATTATGGACATTCCCGGGACGAAGGTTGTTAATTGGAGCGGAATCTAGACATAGACTCATAACTATCGGACGAGCTAAGTGAAATACGCCACTTTGCTCGGGATTCTTTATTCTGTTTGTATCGTTGACTACGAAATTATAAGGAGAGCATGTTAAGATCCTACATGTAAATCATCGAAGTTATAGATCATGGGAAACAGCCTGGATAGGATGTAGTATAGCAAGGGACATATGTATATATGAAATCAAGAATTAAAGGTGAAGTAACGGATTGGAGAATGGTGCAGGCAAAACCCAAAAAGGGGGGAAGCGAGTAAAGAGAATCTAAGTACAGAGATTGAACGATGAACCCTAAGAGGTGACAGATAGGTGTAATGAACGATGATAGTAATGATGCCAAAGATGCCTACTACCTTATATGTGTAAGTGCCTATGCACGACCTTTGGACCCTCGTGGTTGGGTACGTTATGTAAATACTATGGATATGTAATATATGTGATATGTATTTGATACGAATGCGAGTACAAAATGTTACGGATATAGAAATGCTATGAAAATGAATATGTAGGTGAATGCAAGTATGGATGGAAATACGGCTACAAACGAACATGTATATGGATATGGATACATGTATATGTATGGGGTATGCACACAAATCGCTCAAGAATGATTATGTAACTGCTAGTATTGATATCTTGCCAATGAAACCAAGTGGGATAGGATTGTAAACCATGTAAGACTTGATACCATTATTGAGTAAGAATGGGGGTCGACGAGACTTAGAACTTCAAATGAAGGATGGGGTATCCTTAGAAGTGTTGTCAACGAAGAGCAGTATGGGATCTATAGGTCCCCGGTATAGTGGACCTTATGAAATTGTGCGCAAAGCAGACCAAACGGCTTACGAATTAGATGTATCTCCCGATTTGGAGTCGGTTCATCCATTTTTCGTGCCTCGATGCTTCATAAATGTGTTGGAATTCTACTAGGATCGTACCCGTAAGTGATGTTCAAGTGACAGAAAAGTTAGCTTATGATGAAAGACCCATTGTCATATTAGATCGGCAAGTACGGAGGCTCAGAAACAAAGAAGTGGCCTCAGTCAAGAATTTGTGAAGAAATAATAATCGGGAAGAGATGACTTGGGAAGCGGAAGAGGAGATGAAGTCCACATATCCGCATTTATTTCAGCCCCAGAAGAAATCTATGATGAAACTTCGAAATGATAAGGTATGTATGCTTTATTTTTATGTATATGGGTCGTGTGTGGCCAATCTATATCGCTATTGTTGTGGCCCTGTGAGGCAATGATATTATGGGTTGTTGTGACAGGATGGTAGTGCCATATATCAGGGGAGACTCTGGCGAAATTTTTCTGTCACACCCCAATCCTACTAGGGTGTGATGGGCACCCGACCCCATATTCGGAGCCAAGCGAACCCGCTGACTCTTATTATACATATGAACTTATGAATCGATTAGAAATGAGTACATAGAAATTTTTTTTCCATAAGTAAATCGGAGGCATCATATAAGACTCGTGACACGAAACATAATAACATATCGGCTGCTTTGGAGCGCCTACGGTGACAACCCAATACCCGACTTTGTGCTGCCAGTCTCAACTTCGAACAAAGCATCATAGCATCTATGTTCGACTCGGCGGCACTGGGACAAATGGAGCCTACCCGGCCCGTGGAACATCCTCATGCTAGATTCGGCTAAATGGTGTGCACACGCGGCATGAAACGCGACCCCGAAGAAGAGGGTCGGTACGAGCTATGTGCGAGCATGTAAGACGAGGTAGCAACATAGTAAGAGATATAATCATGAACCACAACGGGATGTCATATCGTGAGATGAAGGAATAACCTGTACATATGAAAAATATCTGCACGGAAACATAGAACATATCATCGGATAACAGAGTAACTTTTTGTACATATGAGTGCCCACGAGGGCGGATGCCATGCGTGCTTGTACGGTCATATGGTATCTGGCGGCCGAACACAGCGGCTCGCCCACGTTACGCCGAAATATTCGAGCTCGCCCGTAAATCCCGCGTCGGGATGATAAACGGTGACCCGGTGGCGATGAAACATGTTTTCCTTCCCGTTCCCCACATATACGTGTGTCCCGTCCCCCGACCCCGTGTACGTATACGAGGTATGGCATGCGCCAAGAAAAGTCATGTACCCATTCGGAGTGACGTAAGGTCGGAGACCTCAGATTACATTATGGAATAATCATGGTCGTCATGTCTCACCTTGAAGGAACGATAATCATAAGGCGAGACTACCAATGAAGAATAACATTAAGAGAGCGTAGAACATATCATATCGTATCATATCATATCATATCATGTCATATCATATCATCTCATATCATATCATGTCGTATCATATCATGTCATGTCATGTCGTGTCATAGACATTTTCTCATATTCGGCATCATCTTTGTTATCATAGAATCATAGTCATTGTTTTAGTCATAAGTACTTTCAAAATCGTACAACTCGGATTTGGCGAAGAATGAATACTTTGGAAAACATTAGGGACTTTTATGAAGAAAATCTGCTTGTAGGGATCGAGGGATTAGTTAAAACAACTATTATTTAGTAGTCGGAACGATGTCCAAAAGTTTCCTTTAACTGCAATACGGAAATAAGCCAAATGGAGCCATAGGAGGAAATTAGGAAATAGTGGGCCCACCTCGAGTCAAATGAGGCGGCGTACACAATTTACGTATAATACGTTTCATGACATGACTTATGAGAGTTTTAGGGTAAACGGATCCTATTCACGCGAGTTCTAGGTGTTTAGACAATTCTTTTGACTATTCATAAGCATTTAATTCAATTCTACTGAATGAATAGTAATCAAATTCAAGCTCGGATTTCTAGAATTAGAGTGGTCCTAGACACGTATTCCCTTATTACATCTAAGACATGCCAAAGAAAGGAGAGGTAAGCCTTACATACCTTTTAGCTTCCTCGTGCAACTCGAATTCAAGTTCCAAATCCCCGAAAATCTCTAAATTGGTCACGTTGCAAACCTTAATTAGGGGCACTCGAGTAAATTCTCGAAAGTAACACTTGTCTACCAAAATTTCGGCAGCATTTCCTGACAAATGCGCCATCCCCCGAATTCTAACTCGGCCCCGATTCAACAACAACAACGAGAATGGAACTCGGCCACATTATCAACAATAATTGCAACAACCTTTCTAACAACCTCCGACATTCAAAATGGTCCAGATGCCATCCGAAACCCTCAACTTCAACAAAAGTATTGACCACACATTTCTCTTATTCTAGGTTCATAAACCATATCAACAACCGTACATTATCAACATTATTCATACAATTATAAGAAAACATACTAGTGCCCCATTATTTCTTAAACAATCCAATAATGAATACAACTTCATTACAAGTCATCAACGCCGTTTTCATCATGAAATCAACAATTACAACAACTAGAATATCAATTAGACTCGATTCATTATATACACACAACCACCTCCGTACGGCCGCGTCATACATACATATATATTTTCCATGAATTCCGTCCATTTCTTCATAAAATCCATTACAACAACAATCGACATACTAAATAAACATTAGTTCATCGTACCCTCATAATACAACACACACGGCCACCATGCACACACACGTTTTTCTAAGTATTCCATTCATTTTACCACACGCTCAATCATGCATAAATCATTCTTAACACATAGTAAAAGAAGGTTAATCCTTACCTTTGTTCCTTGTCTTCTGCTCAGCTAGACTTATAAGTTTATCCAAATGAATACTTTGCTTATTCCAACGTCCACTCCATGTTGTTAAGGACGCTCAATTGGTAGAAGCTCGGAGAAAATAATTTTTCTTCTCCGATTTCCCATGCGCCAAGGTTCGGCCGTACAGCAGCGAACACACCTTCTCTCTCTTTTTTTTTCTTTCTTTCTCTTTTTAATTCAAATGATGACCAACCACATGTATATATAGCTTCCATAAGCATATGAGGGGCACATGCCCCCACTCTCTTTCTCTGAAATTTCTTCTTTTTCTTGATTTTCTCAAAATTCTACAAAGAAGACAAAGTGTCTTCTTGACAAGCACTGGTCCATGAATCTTCATAATTTTACAATTATTTTTATTTAATAAAAATGTGGCACACCGTTCGGCAACATGGTAATCTTCAAGAATTTTCAAGACTTTTGTGAAATTACCATTCTACCCCTAGCCTTTGTAAATATTTCCATGAACTATTTTGCGAATTTTCCTTTTTCGCCCTCGACCTTTCTCGATATTCCATATCAACAATATTCCTAAATAATATTAATAACCCACTTGCGCATTAAAATAGTTTTGAAAAACGATCTTACCTTCCACGTTCCACGACTTCTTCGAAATGTCCGAACGCACGAAATACGGGCTATAACATTTTAGAATCCCCAAGCGACTTAACATTCGGGGACGAATGTTCCAAAAGGGGGGAAGAATGTTACACCTTAGAAAATTCTCCGTTAGCGTACAGTGAATAGACTCACGAGGGACATGACATATACAAGGTTGGGATAAGCAAGGAATAGTATTTGACGATCCTAATTAAGATTTCCAAAGGCATTCGGGTTAAGGAAAGAAAGTTGTTAAGAGAAGCGAGCCATATGTTGGGTATCGAACAAGAATTTCGAGTATTGAGTTAATGATGTCTTAATGACCCTTTGAGGAAGAGTTATAACATCCCTTAGAATGGTATTGAAGTAATGAGCAAGTGTTAAGAAGGTTCCATAAGGATCGGAGATCAAACGAGTCGACAAAACGATTCTCGGACGAACTGGACAACCTACGGCCAGTATGACTGGCCGTATAAAATGTATGGACCGTATGTCCAACCGTAGATTCAGTCCGATGGGGTACTTCACTTGGACCGGATCTACGACCGGACATCGGACCGTATAAACATACGGACCGTATGTTGGTCCGTATAAACTGGTCGGGGCTGAGATGTATTTTATATAAGGGACCCTTTTTTTCATTTCATCACATTTCATTTCTCACCACCACCATTCAAGAAACCTCTAGAGAGTTCCATACACCTCAAACACAAGAAACTAATAGAAATCCAAGATCAACAACAAGAAATCAAGAGAATCAAGTGAAGGAAACCCATTAAAAGTCATCCAAATCAAGAAAAAACCCAAGAGAGATGAAATAGGGTTTTGGTGGAAAAGGTGCAATATCATCCAAAGCTTGTTCCTCTATCATCTAAGGTAAGTTTCATGATGTTTACATATTGTTTGAAGTATTTGTAAGTTGAGACACATGGATTGTAGAAGTGTATAGCAAATGGGTCATCAAATATGTGAATAGTATTACTAGTGAGTTGTAGTTGAATTGAATCATGGAAATGGACATGTTGATGTTATGAATGTGTTATAAATGACCTATAGAGCATGAAATAAGTATTGGATACGAAAGAATGCGAAAGTGAACTTTAGTCATAAATTATGGAGAATTGGGATGAAATTGTAAAATGCGAATCATGTGAATGAATGACGATTGTTGTTAGTGATATTATGATTTTCGTTATGAATGTTGGGAGTTGATATGGAATATGGCGGAAAGTAGCGTAAACAAAGGAAATGCTGCTCAATTTTCTATAGCCTTAGTAAGTATGCCCTCATGATTGTCTAACTAATGATGATACGAATCACATTGAAGGTAGTAACAAGTGCATAAAAAGAGGACGAGCAAGCAATCGAGTAGTTAAACGACAAAAGGTATGTAAGGCTCAACCTTTCTTTCTAAGGCATGACTCTATGGTATGAATCCTCCTATCTCCTATGACCTCTCTACGTATGAATGTATCGGAATGATGAGTCTACGTTATAAAGAGCTCTCGTGAGGTAAAGTTAAAAAGATATGTTGTGAATATGATGATGAGCCCAAGTCTAGAGATCCTAAAACTTATGGCACAAGATTACTACAAATTAATGACCTTCATATGATCCTTTACTACTACTCATTGTTACTAGACCTACTTTATGATGTTCGTCTCTTTCCTTGCAAGGCATGATTTTCCTCCTTCTCATAAATCTCCCAAATTCGAAGAACTAAGAGCCTACGTTCATGAATAGTCCTACGAGAGAAAGGTAAGAGATATATTACGAGTACGATAGTAATGACGATGAGTCTATGAATATAAGGAGCTGCATATGTGTAAGATAAAGAAGAGAGACAAGGCACAAGTATGATAATCGATGATGATGAGTTAACTCTAAAGAGTCCTAAAGTGAAAGATGATGCCCACGAAGTCAATAATTCTAAGTACGGTTCCATTGGTGTTTCTTCTTATATACACTCACCTCAAAATGTTAGTCCCCCCAAGGTGAGATGCGATGATTTGATTACTCCATACGGTAGTCGGGGTCCCACGACCTTATGTCACCCCGACATAGCCATAGTCACCTCCAAGTCCTAATGTATGTTTTATCGATGTATGTATATATGATGATGATAAGTTACGACAAAGACATGATATGAAGCTACCCAAAATCTAATGATATTGATCATTATGCACACTCACCTTATACTTGTTCCTTCAAGGTGAGGCAGAATGCTTACGAATACTCCATAATGAAATCGGGGGCCCGCGACCTTATGTCACCCCGATAGAGTATGATTATCTATGAGTCTCTATGCATGTATTTCTATAAGTATTTTATAATGAGCATGTTATAATGAGCATATAATGAGCATGTTGTGATTATATATGATGATATCACACCGCGCCTATATGGCCGGGCACTATACACCATGGCCAAATGGCATGGGCGCCACTAGTGGACGACACGAGATGATACCCGGACGCGGGAGGCCTGGACACGGGCAAATATTATTGATTATCACACCGCACCTATATGGTCGGGGCGAGCTTATACACTTATGCATACATGACATGATGATGTTTGAGAGTAAGCGAGCGTGCACTATTTCTTTTATGATACGGTAAGACAAAAGTTGCTCCTCATTTGATGTCTCCCTATTTCATTGATGTTCTATTATTGTTTATGCCTTACATACTCGGTACTGATATTCGTGCGCGTCCTTTTCTTTGGATGCTGTGTTCATGCCCACAGGTAGACAAGGAGACGTTGCAGATCCATAGGAGCTGTCAGCGGACATATCGGAGCCCTCCCTTATTCCGGAGGTGCTATTTTGAGGCAGTCTTTTGTGTATATATATATTTTGGGCACGACGGGGTCCTGTCCCGTCCTTATGTCTAGTACTCCAGTAGAGGCTCGTAGATACGCAGTGTGGGTAGTATGGTCCCATAGTCTTCTTATATATGCATATACATATATTATTTTGATAGCCGAAGGGCTTATGTTTACAAAAAAAAAATGTGTTTCAAATGTTAATGGTTTTCCATGATTTTGAGCATATAGTATGAATGAGAGCAAATAAGTAGCAGCATGAGCGGTGTTCGGTGGTTAGCCCCGGATACCCGTCATGGCCCGTAGTTCGGGTCGTGACAGATACGGGACGGGTGACACTTAGACTTCGCGAGTCACACTAGGTTATGCTACCGAGACGTCGATATTTCTGTCCGAAGTACATGTGTACTCCTCAGTTGCATGGCATGGCATTATATTCATACATCTTGCATTGCATTGCATTGATACATCTTGCATTGCATTGCATTATGGCTTGTTTGAGATGATTTGGTGTTTACTTGTGATGATTGGATTCAGATTGATTTATTCAGACTTGGCACATTTGGGATTAGATGCTTTACTTAGGCAATGACGTGTACTTGGATATGGATTTATTGATTGAACTTGTTGAGGTATCCCATAGATCGTCCATAAGATTAGTTATATGTTTTGTCTCTATGTGATGTAGGATAACAGGTGTCTCAATGATGAGTTGACTACTAGACTGAAATGATCGATTTAATGATATGTGAGTTCCGAGATCGTGGTGAGCTTGACTAGTGAATTATTAGAGTGAAATTAATGCATAAGGGTATTGATATACAGTGTGTGGTAGATAGACGTATGACTTGATTGGGTTGTTATCATGTTTATCTGTGAATTCTTTTACTGATATGTGTTACTAACTATTATCGGCCTATGATACTTACTCAGTACGCGTGGTTTGTACTGATATTGCACTTGCTACACCCTTTTTTGGGTGTAGATTATTTTAGGTGATTGATCGAAGCACATGTGGAAATACGCGGTGCCTATATGGAAGGCCTCCTCCCATTTCATTTCGAGACGGAGGTTGAGTCTTAGAATGTAGTGGTATTCTGAAGTCATTAGTCATTCTTGTACCAGTCTAGACCAAATCATGGGAAATTGTATCAAGTCTCAAATCATGTATTGTTGTAATCACATGGATTATTTATTGAATATATTATGGAGTTCCGCTGTATTTCTAAATATCTAATGCTTCAAACGATTGATTGTTTAACTAATATGTTATAGAAATGAGAGGGTTCGCCTACCGAGATAGAAAAGGTAGGTGCCCGCACGGTCCTAAAATGGGTTGTGATAAGTTGGTATCGGAGCTTAGGTTACCGGTCTACGAGGTATAAGAGCAATATGTAGTAGAGTCTCATGAAATGGTACGGAGATGCCTGTACCCATCCGTGAGAGGCTATGAGGCATCTTAGGAAAAAAACTCCCGTCATTCTTTCTATTCGTGCTACTTCGATCAAATTGGCATCTCGGGGGGGGGGGGTCCAATTGGTATCTAGGTGATTCCAATTGGTATCTATGTATCCTTTTCTCATCCTCCATCAAACGACGAACACTCGTTCTCATGCATTTGATCTCATACATTATGTGGTTGTCTATTTTGAAAGGTGTCATCTTGGTTTAGATACATAGCCTGGTTCAGTTCTAGCTTGGGAAGAAGGTTTCGACTTCGAAAGGGTTGTGATAGCATGCGTGGCATAGGTGAACTTAGGGAAGACAATGATTTTGCAATGGCTAAGTTTTATTATTGGTATGCGAGGACAAGAGTGAGTTCGCTAGGGATTACCCGATTCGACGAGTATAGTGATTGCGTGTGGTAGATAAGAGGAGTTGAGAGTAAGTACCAACATGACGATATTGTGAGGGAGCATGGAGAATTCGAATTCTTAAGGGGATTGGTATTGGTACTTATTGCGTACATGGAATTGAGTCGTGATCAAGAGGATTTGGATAGGAAATTTTTGAGCATTAAGGAGGAAATAATTGGTATCTGGCATGCTTATGAGAATGTGTTTTTGACTATTATGAGAGTGAGATTCTAGTAACAAAGCAACTGTTAGGAGTTATGTCTAGTATCAGATTGAGTCTGAGAGCCTTTGTACTTGTTGTGTGGCTTCGATGAGTTTTGTTATTTATCGGTATTGTTATTCGGTTGGAGTTGATGGTATAGTCGCTTGAATGGTTAGGTGTGCTTAGGTTCGACAAGGGAGACATTCTAATTTAGTGAGTCAGAGATGAGGCTTAAACCTATTCGAGTTATATGGATCATTTTGAAATTCAAAACAAGGGGTGGAATAAGGGAACCTTGGTAGAGGAAAGTGGGTCATTGTAGACCAAGTATGTGCTTCGCTGGATTTAGAGCTTAGTCAGTTTAGACTCCGATGCGTTGAAAGGTAACTCTAATGTGTAAAGTGTGTGGGGGTGATTCTATCTTCAAGGTTGGTTCGGTAGTGTGCAAGACTTATGATTTACGATAATTGATGTAATAGCTTCGAGAATTGGTTAGTGTTAGTCGAGGTTGGCAAGAATTAGGTACCCCATTGGGAGTACTTGAATCTATTTGAATAGTGGTATTGTTGTCTAGTATGGAATGGACGAGTTTGTGGTTGTTGTGTGATTTGACAAAGTAAGTTTACAGAATGGGTAAGTGATAAGAAGTTGTGACCAGTAGCTGAGTGAGAAGTGAGATTTCAGATAATTGACATGTTGGATTTATTGGAAGTGGCTTGTGTGGTATCCTTTGGATAGTTTCACAGTACTTTGCAGTGAACGAGTTAATATGTGTATTAAAGAAAGGATTTGTAGAAATTTTTAGTATGTTATGGCTATCAGTGTTTCCGATATGGGATCCTGGTGTGCTAAATGTTTCATGTTATGAACAATATTGACAGAATGACTTCGAATATTATGGATCCGAATTGATTATGCTTGTTAGCGCAAGGGATTATGAGATCTTGATGCTTTTGGAAGTACTATGGGTTATTGAGGTATTACAATGGAAAATTTGATAGTTAAAAGATTGATTTATGAGTACATATGTCCTTAGTGTCAGAAAATTTGGGTTGTACCAGTATGCGTATTGGGTAATGTTAAGGAATTTTAGGTTGCATTCGCAAGGTTTAGTTATCCGGTATCTTAAGAACAATTTGGATAAGTGTCAGCTTTAGAGCCGAGAGTGGTAACTTATGGTCTGCAATGCGCGATAAGAATGTGATGGATTCCGAATCTTGGAAACAATTTTTGTGGTTGCTGATATATTCTGAAATGGTGCGTTCATTGTGGGTCATTATGGTTTGAATGGAAATGGTTAGATCAAGTTTGTAACTCTAAGGGAACTTATGGGTTCCAAGTAAATTAGTTTAATGGATGTGATAAGGAAAGCCTGATTTTTTAGGTTTGTTATTAATAGTCCTTGTGGTGTTTCACTAGAGTCATCCTTTCAATTAGTACAATGGGTTGTAATGATATGGTTGTGCTACGAAGAGATTCTAGGATTGTGGTGAGACTCCGTTTTGATCATTGGATGTTGGCAAATCTTGCTCTACACGGTACTCGATGGTATGTTCCTAGGTAAGTGAGTTGAAGAGTTAAAGAGACTTAAGACTGACCAAGTTGGCTACGAGAAAGATAAGTTTCGATAAAATAGCTTAGAGTTTTCTAGAGGATTTAAGATTCTCTTTTGGGAAGAGTAATTCTTGGTTTCGAGTTGTATTGTGTACTTCTAAGAAATTGTGATTCAAGGAACGACTTGAAATGAAACAAAGGGATTAGCTAGCTCAGAATATCTTAACAGTTCGAAATGTTTTATGATTAGTCATGTCTAAAGGGTCGTGCTATTTGATTTATCTATGTGAGATCCGTTGTGCGTTTTAGAGGCATGGTAATTGGGTCTTTTGGTTGAGTGCGAACGAATTGCATTTTGTGTTTGCATCTTGTTGAAAGAGCTTCGTGTTGGTTATGATATGATTTCCTTGGTTACCGTAAGCTTATCCTACTCCCCTTCTTCGCTGGAGGATGAGCGATTGTTTAATTGGTATCTGATATAATGACCCATTTTGTCATTACCGTGATTATTCAATTTTTGACCTCGTTGACCCGTTGATGAGTCTCGTTAGAACTATTTTGACTCGAGGAGATAGTTGGCATGACTTCCTAGGCATCGTTGTGGGCTTTAGAATGTTTTCTAGAAAAATTAGGCTTTAAGCAAAAATGAGTTGACTCAAAGTTGACTTTGGAGTAAACGAACCTTTTTCGAAAATCCGTCGATTTCGAAAGGTTTGGATGGTCGTTTAGAACTTGTGTGCATATTCGTTTTGATTCCCAATGCACTCGGGTGCATTTTGGGACGTGGGTTGGAAAGTTAGTTCTGAGGTATCGGGGATTGACTCGGTCAACGAGACCCCTGATGGAAATTCTGAGGCTACGAATGCGTTCGTAGCCCGTTTTTATGTATAACTTCATATTTGGTTTGTATCCGGGAGGTTTCGGGATGATTCTGAGGGTCAATTTCAAGTTTGGAACACACTAGAATTTTCTGGTGTCTGGTGACCGCTATAGCGGTAGGGGAACCGCTATAGCGGTAAGGTGATTGCTATAGCGGCCGACGGGCAGTTTTCTGATTTAAAAGCCTGCAAAAACCCTTAGAATCAAAGAGGGGTTTTTATGGGTTTTCTTCCTAAAGGGTTCTTGGCTTTGAAATATTATATTATTGGTTGGGTTAGCTTCAATAAGCATAAATTTGATGAGTATAAACTATATAAACATGTTTCTTCAATTTTTAGAGATAAAATTGTGGGATTAAAGTTAGGGTTCTTAGACCCAAATTTGGGGGTTTTCTTAACAATAATGATTTTGAGAGTTAATTAAGTATTCCTATAATTAAAGTAATAGATTTTAACCTTTTGGTATTGAATTTGGTATTTTAGTCATAAAATTTTTCGTTTTGCCCTTGAGACCTATTTTTCCTAAATTAAGGGTTGGAATTTGACCCGAATAGAAAGTAGCCAATATGGATATCATTATTCATGGTTTCTTACATAGAATTCATATGTGATAAAGTTTGATTATTTGGAGACGATTCGAAAGACAAGGCAACGTGTGGGTTCGTGGTACCTCTTTGGCTGCCAGGTAGGTTATTAGTTTCCCATATTTTGTATTAGATGGAACGGAGAATGCATGTGTAGAAAATCGGAGATTTGGGATGGAAACCTAGGATGGTATTGTTGTGTGACTTGTTTGTTCGGGCTTGTGGCTTGTAGATTTCCTAGGTCATTTGATGTGGTTTTTCTTGAATATTGGTGGATTTATTTGACTTGGGAGTAACGGACGAAGCTTAATTTTGTGCCTAATGATGAAAATTCTCTGTAATATGTGATTACTTGTATTATTCCATTAATAGTGAATCTAGTAGATAAATGGGAGGATAAAATGTACCAACGATTGTGATTAAGTTCTAAATGAGTTGTGACAAAAGATTTTGAGTGTAAGGTGAGATTCGTGTTCTAAGCTAATAGGCTAATTTAAGGAAGTGGTAAAATGTATATTGATTGATTGACCCATTGTGTCGTGTTTGACAGTTCAATTGTATTGGCTTGATGCCATGGGTTGTTGATAGATATTAGACCTTGGTATTCATCTTGATTTGGAATATATTATTGGCATACCCACTGTTGGTATTGTGATATTGATACATTGTTTGCATACTCACTGTTGGTATGGTGATATAGATATATTGTTGGTATACCCACTATTGGTATTATGATATAGATTCATTGTTGGCATAACCAATGTTGGTATTGTGATATTGATACATTGTTTGCATGCCCACAGTTGGTACTGTGATATTGATACATTGTTGGCATACCCACTGTTGGTATTGTGATATTTTTACATTGTTGGCGTACCCCATTGTTGGTATTTGTGATATTGAGCTTGATTGTTGATGTTGATACACGCTTGCACGCATTCTCATCCATTCATGATGCATGGCCGATACTCGGTGATGATCCAGTATCGTTGATTGAGTGAAACTGATATTTGATAAAATTCTTTAGTTGAGTGATTGTGAGGTGGCTGATGTCCGATGATCAATTGTGTGAAAATGATTGATATATTATTGGCGTACAACATTGTTGGTACTTGTGATATTGAGCTTGATTATTGATGTTGATACACGCATTGCACGCATTGTACGCATTCTCATCTATTCATGATGATGGCCGATACCCGGTGATGATCCGGTATGATTGATTGAGTGAACTGATATTTTGATAAAACTCTTTTGCTGGAGTGATTGTGAGATGACCGATGTCCGATGATCAATTCCAGAATCGTTGTTAGTGCATGGACTCCGAGGGTCCCCTAGAGTGGTACCGATAAGATTCTCCCTGTGAGCAATTTGCTAGGGTCTTGTCTGTCTGTTGGGCAAAGATCCGGGATGGGTGGCACTTAGACTTCGCAAGTCACACTAGGTTGTGCTACCGAAACGTCGATATTTTCGTCCGGAGTATATGTGTACACCTCATTTGCATGGCATGGCATTGTATTCATATAACTTACATTGCATTGCATTAATACATCTTTCATTGCATTGTATTATGGCTTGTTTGAGATGATTTGGTATTTACTTGTGATGATTGGATTTGGATTGATTTATTCAAACTTGGCACATTTGGGATTAGATACTTTACTTAGGCAATGACTTGTACTTGGATCTGAATTTATTGGTTGAACTTGTTGAGGTATCCCATAAACTGTCTGTAAGATTAGTTATATGTTTGGTCTCTATGTGATGTAGGATAACGGGTGTCTTAATGATGAGTTGACTACAAGAATGAAACGGTCGATTTAATGATATATGAGTTCCGAAATCGTGGTGAGCTTGAATGGTGAATTATTAGAGTGAAATTAATGCGTAAAGGTATTGATATACAGTGTGTGGTAGATAGACGTATGACTTGATTGGGCTGTTATCAGGTTTATCTATGAATTCTTTTACTGATATGTGTTACTAACCATTGTCGGCCTATGATACTTACTCAGTACGCGTGGTTTGTACTGATATTGCACTTGCTACACCCTTTTTTGGGTGTAGATTGTTTCAGGTGATTGATCGAAGCATATGTGGAAATACGCGGTGCCTATCTGGATGGCCTCCTCCCATTTCATTCCGGGACAGAGGCTGAGTCTTAGAATGTAGTGTTAATCTGAAATCATTAGTCGCTCTTTTACTAATCTAGATCATGTCATGGGAAATTGTATCGAGTCTCAAATCATGTATTGTTGTAATCATATGGATTATTTATTGAATATATTATGGAGTTCGATTGTATTTTTAAATATCTAATGCTTCAAATGATTTATTGTTTAATTGATGTGTTATAGAAATGAGAGGGTTCTCCTACCGAGGTGGAAAAGGTAGGTGCCCGCACGGTCCTAAAATGGGTCGTGACAGTTTTCCCCATTAAAGCACAAATAGGCCTCTACTATGGAGATTGAAAATGGGTTTCTCAAAGATAAGTCTAAAATGGCAACTTGACCCAACTAGTGACTTAGAATAGTGTCATGATGTCATAAATGAAGGTTGATTGACCATCTAGCATTGTGAAAGTGAATCTAAAGGTAGGATAAATTTCCCTGCCCACCTCATCAAATTCGAAGTCCTTGATAAGAAGCCTAAAGGTAATTTCTATTCTTGGGTCTCATGGGTGTCTCCAAACTTTTCGTGTGGATTACGAGATGGTGAGAAAATTGAAGGATCAACGGATTTTCATGGCACCCGCTCGACCATGAGGTAGGTTATGGCTCCCTTTTTTGTAGACTCCGGTTTGTTTCATATATTCGTGTATTAGAAGGAACGGAGTAGGAGTTGGAGATTGAGATGGAATCCTAGAATGGTATTGTTGTGTGACTTGTTTGTTTGGGCTCGTGGCCGGTAGCCTCCTTAGGTTGTTGATGTGGTTTTCTTGAATATCGGTGGATTTATGTGACTTGGGAGTAGCGGACAAAACCTATTTTTTGTCTAACGATGAAAATTGCCCGTAATATGTGATTACTTGTATTATGTTATTAATAGTGAACCTAGCTGCTAAATAAGAGAATTAAATGTACCCACGATTGTGATTGAGTTTTAAATAAGTTGTGACGAATGACTTCGAGTGTAGGGTGAGATTCTTGGCCTAAGCTAGTAGGCTGATTTAAGGAAGTGGTAATAATGTATATCAACTAATTGATCTGTTATGTGTAAGGACTAGCCACCCCGTTCTGTTGTGTTGACCGCTCTATTGTGTTAGCTTGGTGCCATGAGTTGTTGATAGAGATTATATCTTGTTATTTGTCTTGATTAGACATATTATTGGCCTAGCCATTGTAATATTTGTGACTCGGATATACTGTTGGCATACCATTATTGGTATTGTGATAACGATACATTGTTGGCATACCCTATTATTGGTACTGGTGATATTGAGCTTGATGGTTGATGTTGACACATGCATTGCACGCATTCTCATTCATTCATGATGCATGGTCGATATCCGGTGATGATCCGGTATTATTGATTGAGTGAAACTGATATTTGATAAACTCTTTTACGTGAGTGATTATGAGAAGGCTGATGTCGATGATCAATCTCGAAATCGTTGATTGTGTGAAACTGATATTTGACAAACTCTTTTACGTGAGTGACTGTGAGAAGGCCGATGCCTGATGATCAATCCCGGAATCGCTGACTGTGTGAAACTAATATTTGATAGGACTCTTTTACTTGAGTGATTGTGAGATAGTCGATGTCCGATGATCTATTCTGGCATCGTTGTTGCATGGCTGATTTCGATGATATTTTTGAATCGTTGTTAGTGCATGGACTCCGCGGGTCTCTCACGGTGGTGCCGGTGAGAACCCCCCGTGGGCAAAGATTCGGGATCCCATCTGTCTGTTGGGCAAAGATCCGGGAAGGGTGGCACTTAGGCTTCGCGAGTCACGCTGGGTTGTGCTACCGAGACGTCGATATTTTTGTCCGGAGTACATGTGTACACCGCATTTACACGACATTGCATAGCATCCATACACTATTGCATTGCATGATGATTGATTGAGATTCTTTGTGTTGTACCTCTGTTGTTAGATTTGGACTCGATGTATTAAGACTTGGCATGTTTGGGAACTAGACGCTTTATTTAGGCAATGACATGTATCTATATTCGATTGTATTTGGTTTATACTTGTTGATTGTACTTGCTGACTTATTCAAAGAACTCTTTGTAAATCCAATTATTTGATTGAGTTCTAAGTGATGTAAGATAAAAGCTATTATAACCAGGAGTTGACCCTAGACTAAAGATAGATCCAATGATTTATATATAGGGAAATTGCACTGGGACTATTGACTCGTAGTTATCAGAGAGTAGTTGTGGCTTAAGGGTAAGTCATGTTATGATGTGCGATAGGTAAATATAAGACTTGATTTAATGATTCTCATAGTTGTTTGTGAATTCTTTTACCAATATGTGTTACTAACCATTGTCGGCCTATGATACTTAGTACACGTGGATTGTACTGATATTTCAGTTGCTACACCCTTTTGGGTGTAGATTGTTTCAGGTATTGATTTGATATGAAGCAGAAATGCACGGTGCCTATCTGGAAGGCCTCCTCCCACCTCATTCTAGGGCGGAGGTTGAGTCTTAGAATGTAGCGATAATCTGAGTCATTAGTCGCTCTTGTACTAGTTTAGACAGGTCATGAGAAGTTGGATCAAGTCTGTAAATTTGTATTGTTGTAAACATATAAACATTTGGGGTTATTGAATATATCAATGGAAGTTCGTTGTATCTCTAATTATCTAAATGCTCATAAAATGATTTGTTGCTTGATTGATGTGTTATTAAATGAGAGGGTTCGCCTATCGAGGTGGAAAAGGTAGGTTCCCGCACGGTCCCGAATTGGGTCGTGACACCCCTTTATACCTCAATGAGATCTAGGATGAAATGTTTTGTACAAAATAGTCTGATATAGAACATATGATTAAGCACCTGGAACAAGCATCTATTTTTGATAAGAGAGTTAAAGAAGCCTATGAAGTATACTGCTATATCTCGACTTTGCTGAAATACAAAAAAAAAAAAAAAGTTTTTACTTTCCTTTGACATGAGTAAGCAGGTTAGAACATTATGTGCTAGATATGTAATTTTTCTACTAAAATTCTAAGTTATGAGGTATCTGTGTCAAAATTGATTACAAAAGATATAAAAATGGTTATTAGTAATATAATGCATTAGGTGGTTATTTGCACTATACCAAATTTTGTTTAAGTGAAAAGCGTTCTAAATGTGGTAATATTATTCCATGTCTAGCTACTGAATCTTATATATTTAATATCCACGCAGTACATTTTTTCTAAGTAAGCTGTTAAATATTAATCTACTAATTTCCTTATTGCCCCCCCCCCCCCCCTTCTTTTTTTAACATGTACATTTTGGAGCAAAATGGAGTCTTCATAAAGACTCTCACTACCCGAGCAGCCTCATTTTGAGACTATGCCGCCGCTAGCCCTCGAATGTGCATCTGTATTTCATTCACTTCTCTCGATCCCTCGAGCACATCCAAACAGAAAAGGAAATCGAGAATCTGCATTCGCTCCTTTGTTAACTCTTCTCCCTCTCTTGAAAGTGTCTCAGCTAAAGCAAGAAAAGCGGGGAGAAGACAGGAACGGCTGCTGTATTTTGTTTCTTCTTGTCTTATGCTTAACTGGTTATTTGTGTGTGCGTCTGTTTATTTGATTTATTTTGGATTATTAGCCATATAACATTTGAACCTTGGAGGGGCAATTGGGATATTATTTAAGCTGAGTATCGAAAAGTAATGTTTTCCCAAAACTCCATTATAGTTCATTATATGAGTCCAAAAGAGCTTTAAAACAGGCTAAATACTTTTCTTTTAAGAAGAATAAGTTCATTGATCACTTCAATAAGTCCTTAAATTTCTTTAAAACATATGATTTCATCGGTCTGCTTTGACAAGTGTCCAAGTTTCTGGTTTTTAAAAAAAATACTGTTGAAGCTTGACAAGAGTAAATTTCTAGCAACTAAAAAATGACTTTCCAATCAAATTTTGTTTGAAGTAAATCTATGCCCCTTTGGCCTAAAATTTAAAGTTATCTTTTGTCTGTTGCTTCAAGTTAAATTTGTTAAAAAGGTAAAGCCCATGTGATTTTAAAAAGCTCTTTATAAAGGTATAAATGTTGCTTTAGTCACGCTAAGTAGATATCGCTTCATCACGTTATTATACTAGTACTGTAATTTGCCTTTCTCTTTTAGATCTAATGAAATATTTAAAATGCTATATTTTCTTATCAAGTTTTATATTTTTAATTAACCTAAGTTTGGCCGGTTAACCATTTTAAACGGATTTTAAAGGATGCCTTACCCCTTCCCTTTAGGATAAATAGAACCCTTACCTAGAATCGCATTAATTAAGTAGACCATTAATTGGAGTTAATTTTTTCAAGACTTTACTTTAAGACTTTACTTAGTTAAAATAGGTGTCCTAATTCAAATTTAAAAATAATTAGGTGGCGATTCCTTAAGTTAAGTAATATAGGAATCACCAATATGTTGTACTCCGCTTTGACCCAGTTAAAATGAGTATAACAGCTTGGCGATTCCGCTGGGAATATTTAGGTTCTTAACCATAACAAACTGAGGTTAATTAAGTTGTTGTGATTTGGTTGTTCCTCTTATGTGATTTTCTTAAAAAAAATTTACGTGATAATTTTTGTTATTTGCTTTAACTCTTTCTTTTATGTGAATTCTTGTAATTATGTGTTATTATATTCTTTAAAACTGTCATTCCGCTCATATTTCCTCCAATTACGTAAAAATTCACACTAATGCACGTGCATGCGAGGTGTGTTTTGCGCACCCGCAATTTCTTTCAAAATCCCAAAATTTAGGAGAGTTGGCATATGCGCGGGGTGTCTGAATTTTCGTGTGACCGCGTAGCCTTCTCACTCGAGTAGTCCTCTCGGGAACCTTCTGTCTATTAAGCCAAATCTTAGAAAACTTAGGATAGAGCTATGTCATCAATCCCATTTAAGTCATGCATGCATAAACCTTAGGTGGGTCGCTCCTTGGTATCGACTTCACAATTAGGAAGCCCACCAAAATGTCGACGGGTTTCATAACCCAATGGCCAACAAGCATATTATGTGTAACGTGATAATGATAGAATTATCAAAGCTAATCATGACATGTTGAGTTTGGAAATCATTTTTTTCTTTTTTGTAGGATGGATTTCGTCCCCGCATCCCCGAGATTAAGATGGTCAGTGGCGTTCCAAGCAAGCTTAGGATATGGTGGGAAGATTTAGACCATAGTAGTAGACTAGCTGTTACGAGAAGGTTGGGGTTCCTCATTTCACTGTTCCAGATCACTCCCGACAAACATGTGATTAGAGCACTACTTCAATTTTGGGATCCGAATCGAGCTGTCTTCAAATTTAAGGATTTTGAACTCACACCCATGTTGGAAGAAATTAGTTATTTCACTAATTTGAAATACTGAGGGAGAGGTCAGATTATCTCACACAGTCAATCAGGGAAGAAATTGCTTCGCTACTTGGGGTTGAAGAACACTAAGAAACTTCAATGCTTCGAGAATAACTGGGTCTCTTTGGATTACTTGTATTAGAGGTACGGTCATCAAGATGGTCACAAGCTGTTCAAGAAGAATTTCTTATGCACTCCCGCCCATTGGTAAGTTAGATGTCCCATTGTATTTACTATTGCCTTACTTCAGACTTTTGGTATTCCCACGTGAATACGAGAAGATCAATACTTGCATATGTTCCGTGACTCGAGCACTTTTTGAAGGAGTTGACGGCGCGCAACTCACTTTGGTTCCCATGATTTTAGCATAAATACTTCGAGCTTTAGGAAAGTGCAAAAGAGGTGAAACAAATTTCTTTGAGGGTTGCAATCTTCTCCTACAGATCTGGGCAATGGAGCATTTTTACCAACATCCGAAAATGACAGACATAAGCTTCAGTGAATCAAACAAAATTGACAATTTTTAACGAAAGAATGAAATTGTTTGTATCTCCAGTCGGCAGTAATGGTTGGTACGAGTTCTTGATTTCCCGCACTGGTGATCAAATCTAATGTAAATACCCATACTATCACATACCACAGCCTACATAAGAGGTAGAAGAAGACTTTACTATAACGAGCCTATTGGGTTAAAGGGCCTCTAGCCATATGCTCCAGTACGTGTACTCCGACTGTTTGGTCTCACTCAAGTAATCCCTCTCCGAGCTAATATGAATGGTTTTGAAATCCTCTTTGGGCCGGACTTTAGAGTTCCTAGAGCTGGCCGGAATCTTGTTGAATGGGATAACATTAACCCAATAAGTATTGGGGTTGGGCCGGCAGGAGGTATTCCAGAATATCATGCATGACTTCAAGAAGACTATGGTAACATAGACCCTAGCCCAGCTGTTGAACCAGGCTTCGAGGATATTAGAAAGACAATTTGGATAAAACATTCTCTGTTGGGGACCATGGTGGTCACTCCCGAGACGTGGGCTCAAATAGCAAATATAATGCAGTATTTGGGGCATGTGGGAGCAGGGCCTAACAATGACGGGGCATCATCTTCATTTCTGCCGCCAGCGTGATCAGGTGCAAAAGATCTAGGCCAAGTCTTAGGATTGTCTTTACATTAGGTCATCTTTTATGTATTTCAGTTTATTGTCTCATCAATGTACTTATTTTTGTTATTTCACTGAAACTTGGCCTTTTATTTCCAAACTCAAGTGTCTCAATTTAAGGGTTTGGATCAATCTATCATAATCTCGAATATTTGGCGTTAGGCCTACCTCTGGCATAAAGGAGGTCCCATGCATAATAGGTTGCGCTATGATTGCTAGATTTTCCTTTTACTATGTGATTTGTTTGCTATGTGATATATGTTTCTTTCAACATTATTTGGCAAAAGTTAACATTATTTTATTAAAGTAGTAATCATTCACACTATACTGACGTAGTTTTCTTCATTTTTGAAGGTTTTCTTTTATTTTGAGTATTTCCCAAAAGGTTGATTTGTGTTGAATGCGAACTGGCGGATCACCCATACTTCACAGGATCAAAAGCACGAGCATCCAACAACATGAATGATTCAGGTGCATCTGAACAGACTAGCTTAGGACATATCACTGTTTCGAGAGACGAACCTGAGACTTCAGAGGGAAGAATTGCTGATGAACTCATCGCCCAATTGATGCAACAAATGGCCAACATACAAAGTGAAATTGAGCGACTTCGAAACCTCACCAACCTATCCATTACCCTCAACACCCCTCTCCATGAACAGAGGACAAGTGCGACTATTCCCCCGTCCTTTTCGCCTGTTGACTCACCCGCCCCTCAACCCTTTCCCTCAAACCCTTCACTTCACACAACCAATCCAAGTGCTACTAATTCACCCTCCATCCCACAACAAACTAACCTACAACAAACCATCTCACAATAATCTAACCCACAACAAGCCATCCCACAACCAACTATCCCACAAAAAGCCATCCCGTAACAAACTAACCCACAACAAGCCAACCTACAATAAGTTAACTTGCAACAAGCTAATTTGTTACCCTTTACCACTCCATATGTTCCTCAGCCTTCAGTTTACCAAACTATCCCACTCAACCAGACCACCCCACTTACCCAAAGCTACCAAGAAACCCAACACATACTGTTGGCACACGTCGATAACCATAACACGCAGTATGTGCCACCAGTACATGTAGCAGAAGCTCAACCTTTCACTACTCCATTGCAAGCCATGCCATATTTAGAGGCTGGTCCTTATAAGGAGATGGAACGGGAAGCATGGGCAAAAGCGGATGAGAATGTTGCAAAATAGATTCGTAGTCTGAAGAAAGCATTTAAAAGCATTCAAACCCATAAGGGATGTGAACGACTTGAATATGGGGATCTATGTATTCATCCTAATATTGAGTTGCCTACCGAATATAAGGTGCCAAAATTCGATATGTTTGATGGAAAAGGAAACCCTTGGGCTCATTTGAGACTGTACTGTGATAAGCTTGTTGGAGTAGGGAAAGATCAAGCCATTAGGATGAAGCTGCTTATAAAGAGCTCAACAGGAGAAGCACTCGAATGTTCACATGCCAAGATCCGCAGAAATGGTGTAATTAGGGAGAGATGGCACAAGAATTCATGGATAGGTTCAGGTTTAACACTAAGACTGTCCCAGAAAGATTCTATTTGATGAAATTAGAAAGGAAGTCAATAGAAACTTTCAGAGAGTATGCTATGCGGTGGAGAGAAGACGCAAAGGTCCAACCCCCGATAGCGGAAAGTGAGATGATGACGCCCTTTGTACAATCTCTAAAAGATGCAACATACTATGAAAGTTTGATAAGTGTCATCGAGCAAAAGTTTTCTGAAGTTATTAGGAGGGGAGATTTCATAGAAGAAGGTATCAAGACGGGAAGAATCACAAATTTTCCAGCCTTGCAAGCAATAATTAAGGCAATTCAATCAGATTAAATTGGAGGAGCAACCAAGAAGAAGAAGGACGGAGTGTCCGTGGTCATGACCATCCAAGAACGTAGACCAAACCTGATGTTTCTAGCGTGTCGTATTTTTTTCGATTCGTATTTGCACTTACCTCATTTAAAAAGGGAAGTGTCCCGGAGAAGTACGGTTGTCAATCGTACCGGGAAAAAGAAAAAAATATACTTCTACTTAATGGTGCTCTAAATGGACTTATTTTAGAGTGACCACTTAATTTTTAGGAAATTAGAAAAAATCGAGTCGAAAAGGGTTCATTTAAAACAATTATTTTATGATTATTTTAAAAGAAACCTAATCTACACAGAGTCCAGATAAGGGTTCTGGTGATCCCCCGGGGAAGGTATTAGGCACCCCGGTATTAAGGATCCGCTCAATTGTGGTTTACCTACGGGTTCTAATAATATGTTTATATAGATATAAATTGGTTTGTGATAAAATAATTTCTGTTTAATATTTTCGCAAATAAATTTTAGTCATTTATGCAAAAACGCATTTCAAGAATCTAAAGTGGTAAAATTTTGCCCAAAATTGGGCGTTTGGGGTGTCAGACTAGAACACTTAGGCTAATACCCGAAGGCTCGTAGCCTAAGTAGGGCCCTACGTAAGTCCACTCAAAAATAGTTTTGAAAATATATATGTGTATATATTTTTAGTACAAAATAGTTTTTAAAAAAATAATTTTTAGGCATACTATTATAATTCATATATTAATAATATACTATATAGTCCATTTTATTCTTATGTTTTGGTCAAGTTTTAGCCAAATTTTATTTTTTATTTTAAGTCTAAATAGCCACAATTAGTCCCACAAGTTTAGTCCAAATCAGTCCATACGTTCAAGTCCCTATGTTTCGTGAACGTCCAAATCAGTCCCATAATTTTATGAAATTGGTCGTCTTAGTCCAAATCGTATCAAGTTAATCCGTTTGAAGTTATAAGTCTTATTAAAGTTTGCAAAGTTGATTTTTATATAGTTTCAAAAATCGGGCTTTAGGCAACTTTAAACATGGGGGTAACCTTAAGGGTTCCAATTGATAGATAAATACACAAATATAGAATTTAAATGCGTAAATAAATAACGAGGTAGGGATATTGGGCTGACCAAGCCCAACAAGAATATATTATGCATTTGGGGAAATCCTCGGGTCCAAACGTATGCTCCATTTTTGCTCCAAGTTGGGTTGACTCGATCTAGATACGTAGTGGGTCTCATAGAAGCCCACCAACGATTTTTGGGGGTCAAATTCAAAAGGGGATACAAGTACATTAGTATGCATTCAATAATTTAAACTAAGCATGGAATTTAGACTATAATCAATTATTACAAAACAAAAATTAGTTACAACTCTTGGGCTAAGCCCAATAATTAAAGGACCGAATCTGAACGATTCAGTAGCCCAAAAGTAGGTACAAATCAACTAAAAATAGTTTCACACGACCAAGCCCATTTATTGGTTCACTAGCAATTTCAGCTTTCAATTTTTTCTAAGTGTAAAAGAATGGTATACACAGATATACCACTGATATACTCCCTTATTTCCCCAAAAAATTTCTAAGTATAGAGAGTGTGATATACATTGATATACCATTTGAATACAACGCTTTTCTCTAAAATTTACTAAGTGTAGGAAACTTAATATACCTAATACACCTCTCATATACCTAAGATATAGAACGCAAAAGCACCAAGAGGAGCATACCTTGTTATATCCACCTAAAAAAAACTCACATTATTTTATACATTTATATCAGATTTGTACCCTCCAACTTAATAAAAAAAAATAGCCAAATAAGCACAACTTGGAATCATATTAATGGGAAAATACTCAAAGAAGACCAAAGTTCACTCGGACACAATAGGTAAAATAAATGATCTAATGCATAATACATGTCAATTAGCATATATGAGGGCATGGCATGGCAATGTCACAATACGAAGAGAGGGGTTATAATGCAAGTCCTAAGTGTTCATGACACACATGAAGAGTCAAATAAGGAAACTCGAGCACACATAACAAGTAAATGTGGAAACATGCACAAAAAACTTCACAGATTCACCAAGAAAACCTCAAGATGGACACAACTCTTAAGAGGGTATTTTAGTTTCTAAGTGTCACTATTCTAAGCTCATTTTAAGTCCAAATGTTGACATAAGTAGTTTCAGCAAGAAATCTAGTCACAAATTAACATCTAACAAGTCCAGAAAATTAAGCATGGCAAGTTATGGCACAGAATGCAAGTGCAAGTTCCACAAAACCATATTTGTTCCCAACTTCAATCTCAAACAGCCTAAGACCCAACATATTCAAAGCTCCAGGCCTACTAATGATCTTCCAAATTTTAAGGTATTAAACTTAAGTTTAATAATGAGTCAACGTGATCAGCAGAACCAACCAATACAGACAGTCTTTGAAAGTAATTTCTATGGCAGTCTTGAACTAAGTTTCATGTAGGTGAATCTCAAATTAGTCAAGCAATCAATTTAGGATTACATGATGACAAAGATACACTCAAGTTACACCCAAGTTGCAAGTTCATTTCACTCAGAAGCCACAAAGATCAATGTACTATCAGTAATCTAGAAGGAAGAGGAGAATGGGTGCACACATGATAAGCAATCTTAGATTTCACAAGCAAATGACAAGAGAGGTGAATCACTAAGAAGCAAGCAACAATTTTAGTCTTGATTTAGATTCCCACACCTAACTTATTTAAATGGTCATATTGAGTAGAGAGGGCCAGTAGTCTTTAAGCAATTCAAAAATGTAAAATCCTAGTCACCAGCAACAATCAGCATGAATAAACAGATGCCTAACATGAGACAAGACAAATAGTCTGTGAGCCATAAGCAAAATAGAAGTAGAAAAGAACTTCAAGTGGGGGGGGGGGGGGAGGGAGGGAGGGGATGAGGGATGATAGGTTTCAAAGAATTCTAAGAATTGAGACACATAGAAAAGAAGGCTCATGGCACTATCCTAGGTGCAGGGGATGACTCACTGGACCAGACTTGGCTTTCAACAAACCAACAAGGTCAGGTGCTATATTACAAGAAAATTAGGCACAAACAAGACCACGTAAAGCATGATTTCAGTTTTAACATTATATTAAGTGCTTCCAGTCTTGTAAGTTTAAACTAGAACCTCAAAGGATAACCTGGTTACAAACTACTCTTAGGAAATTAGTGTGGCCTAACAATGCAAGTAATGAACACATGGTTGTTCATGCCAATCATTCAACTAAAGACAAATGCACAAAGAAGAGATGACTCAGTATCCACAAAAATGATCATGAAAGATTCATGCTACACCTCCTAGGTCACATAATGATATATTCATAAGCAATGTGGGCAAACAGTGTGCAAGGAGCCATATTTGCAAATTGGATTAATTACTCAAAAGGACAGTGTGTCTTTGTTTAGGTAATTACTTGTGACAGGCATTGGCACAGACGAGCGGAGTTCAAAATAGAATAAAAGAAAAGCGACTGAACTTCATACTACTCAAATAGGTGAGTTTTAATGTAGTCATAGTGAGAAATGATAAGTTTTAGCTTTTGGTTAAGCTTAGAATGGACTAATCTTCAATATAGATGATAAACATAATGGACAAAAGCCAAGATGATGGCATACTAAACACAGACAAAGCTCTTGTCAAACTGAAAATGAAACAAACATGGATCAAATATTTTGTCCATTAGGATAGGAAAGCAAGTCATCTTAAAACAAGTTAAAAAACCAAGTTATAAGGTCAATCAAGCTTCCCTTAGCAAACTCCCCAGTTTTTAGAAAATTTCCATGTATGTTTGACAGTTAAAAATTCACAAGCAGGTAAAGTGATCCATTTATTCTTTTTTAAATACTTTAACCGAAGAACCGAAATTTAAAGATTAGTCCGGACCTATTAAGAGAAAACATTCAAATGAAACTAGATAGTCATAAAGGCACACAAAAGGGATTTCCTTAGCATATCATTTATTAGACTTAGTGTAAATAAGAAGGAATAAAGGGAAACTAGCCTAAAGGATGAACAAAAGGTTCAAACAACTCAAAACTAAGACTCAAAGTCCCAGAACATCCTAATATTCAAGACTATAGAAAGTGCAGAGGTGTTCAACACATCTTATATTTTTAAAACCATTTTCTAGACTTAAATCAAACCTCAATAGCCATATAGGACCAATACACAAAAGCAAACCTCAAACAATCCTCAGTGAGATACACCATCAGGTTGTTTATAGAGAAAGGACAAGTTCAAGTTCACTTTTTATACTATCCCTTTGCTATATGAAGAAACTTAACTATTTTACAAGCCTAAATCAAACTAGACTTAACTTATTTTGGATTAATCACTTGGAATTAACCTAAACAAATCACCATAAAGATTAGAAAGCACATAGTTCATAGAATAGTAATGGAGTACTCAAAATAGTAGCAGAAATCTTCAGGTTAACACAGAATCCCATCATGCCAAGTTTTCAACTATCTACAACAAACATATGGACATATACTTTGTCCTGGAAGATTACATATATAGCAGATAACAGCAAACAAACCTAAAGGGGGGAACAAGTAGGCTGAATTCCACCAAGATCCATCCAATATACCAAGCGCAAGCTAAACACATGTAACAGGACTAAAAGCACTCAGAAATAGCAGCTCTTCAAACAAATAATAGCTAAATAGAGGAGTGTCACCTCAACCTTCATTTTTTGACCAAACAGGGGATTGCATACAAGATACAAACTCAAACCTTCATCCATTTACTTGTTTTAGCCTTGTTACCCTATAATGAATCTTCCAAAGAATCTTTAAACCTTTTCTACACTAATGTATTTACCAAAAACAATCTTATAAATACTGAACACACAACATTGAACTATACTGCTTATTTTCCTTATTTTAAACCTTTTATTATTAAAGCAGTATTAAACATGGTTGTTTAAACAACTTCCAAATACAAAACCAATTTCAAATAAGTTCCAGAAAACTAAGAGTGTCAATGGAATAGTAAACACCGATTGTAACTCCATTTCTTCTCTTTTTAGTTATTATTTTTTTTTTTAATAAATCTTATCATCAACTAACAACAACAATACAACAACATCCATATATATATATATATATATATATATATATATATATATATATATATATATATAAGTGACATTCAATAAGTGACTTTCATTAAGATATAAAAATAAAAAAATAAAAAAAACTTCAAAAATAGAGTGAATAAGGTAAAAATATGGATGTTACCTTTTGTTGGGGCAACCTAAGGATCAAAGGGTAGAGATTGGATCAACACTTCAAGCCAAACAACCAAAAGAACCACAAACAACCTAGTTTCTTGTAATGTTTAGTAATGTAGGTAATTTAGAGTACTGTAATCTTTGTAATATAGTGTAATAATAGTATAATGATAGTATATATGTAGTATAATAGTAGTATTTAAATGATGTAGTATTTTGTAGGAAGGTAAAGACTAGTAGGATTTCTTTTGTGCCATGAGTTTTTTTCCAGAAAAGTCCCCTTCTTTTAGTCATGAGACTTTCTATATATAGTATTAAGAGCAGGGTTTAGGGGCAAAGGGGGTAAAAAATCATTTCCACAGATTCCCCCTCAAATCTTAAACCTTAAATTAAAACAAATTTGAATTTTAGCAAGGGACAAAATATTTTTTCAACAAAATTACTACAATTAGTACCATGACCAATCAGAAATGGTACACATCACACAATACAACCAAAATACAGCTTATTGTACCAAAAATTCAAGCAAAAATCTCGTAAAATTCAGAATCAATAGAATAGTACACCTAGTCATCAAATAGGACAAATATCAACTAATTTAATGGTAAAATAGTACAAGGATAGGATAGAAACCCTTACACCGTACCCAAATCGGGAAATTCCCCTATGGGTGTTTGCTTCCATGTGATAGAGTGCACAAGATGGCTAAGGACTTGAGGTCCCGCCCACGGCAACTCTATCGCAGTAGAACTCGGGTAACATCCACAAAAAATGAGTCAATCGAGCATATAAAAGTAAAATTCAAAGGAAAATAAACCTGTAAATCATGAGTACTCATGATTTACGACAAAACCCCTCAAATATCCGGCGAGAATGGCCGTGAAATCAGCCATGGAGGCGGAACCCTAGAGGTTCCCTTAAGATCGCCTGAAGAAGAAAAAGGTAAGGTCGGGCCTGTCAAAATGAAAGTGGGGGTGAAAGTTTGTATTTTACAAACTTTCATCCCCCTTTTTTAAAACCCCTTTTAAGTCTTTTAAAAGTTAATTTAAATCAACTAATAATTAAATAATATAAAAAATGTATAACTAAATAAAATAGTTATTTTAGGCTAATTTAAAATTTAAAACTCACAAATTTAGAAAATTAGCTTCAAAACGAGCCCAATATTGATATAGTTCAGGAGAATATTTAAAAATGTGAAAAAAGTTGTCAAAATGAGCAGTAATTCATACGTCATCTTGATTAAAAAAATTTCGGGGTTAGACGGAGCGGGATGCATATTTTCTTTTTTGAATTATATTTATGAAAGTAAATAACTCGTAATTTCTCGTAATTGTCAGTTTTTTTTTTTTTACCGAATAATAATTAAACGTCAATTTTTGGAAATTTCTCAGGGTTTTTTTAAATTTTTAATTTTTTAAGGGCATCCTTACTCCATCTTGGACTCGAAAAATTTGAAAATTAGAATACGCATTTTATGAGATGAAAATTAGGTGTCAACAATATTAATCTACCAATACCCTTCATCTCAACTTTCATAATACAGCCAATACGCCCAAGTCCTCTAGCCTTATTACCAACCTCCACCCGCTCCCTATCCTCTTTACCACACCCAGCCAACATATTGTTCATCTTGAGCACTTGCCTATCAAAGCCCATCACAATACCAACCAACCTACCCGCCTCAACCCTAGTACCAAGCACAAAACCTTTCGCAAAATGCACCCAGACCTCGCCCAAACTTTGAAAGAAAGCCAACCAAAACTTATATACCATTAGCCGAACCCTTAGCCCAATTATATGAAAGGTTGAGAACCATGGGGATACTCCAACCGTTTCAAGGAAGAGTTCCTAATCCTATTCCAGGATGGTATGATGGGACTAAGCATTGTGCGTATAACTCAAGAGCTACCAGACACGACACTAAAGATTACCTTACTCTCAAAGACAAAATCGAGGCGTTGATCAAAAAAGGAGTCATCCATCTCAAAGAAGCTTCCCCAAATATAAACAACAACCCTCTATCTAATCATGGTGATGCTAATGTGAACATGATCACCATTGATGAAGACTGTTACTTAGAAGGGACTATTGTACCGGTCAAAATGAGGAAAAGGTTGAATCATCAGCCTTTATTTCTCCCATAATCACAGTCCAAATGAGAGCCCCAATTGAAGTGGAAGTGCTCACTCCGAGGCCTAGGATCACAGCCTTAGTTGCTCAGGCACCTTCTTTTAATAGCAAAGCAGTTTCTTGGAGTTACTCATCTGATGAAAGGAACGAAGGAAAAGGAAAATTAGTTATAGAAACTATTGCTACTGGAATGACAAGTTCTGGGTAGTGTTATGCTCCAGAAGAGGTAGCACAAGGAGCACCGAGTAAGGAAAACAACTATTTGAAGTAGAAGAATTCTGGAGAAAAATGCCGACTAAGGAATATTCTGTTGTAGAACAACTAAAGAAAACACCAGCCCAAATTTCTTTATTGTCATTCTTGATGAATTATGCAACTCATAGGAGCGCTTGAGTAAAGGTATTAAATGAAGCTTATGTTCCAGCCGAGACCTCTAGCGAGAAGTTTTCAGCCATGGTTGGAGAAGTTCTAGAAGCCTACAAAGTCTTTCTTTTCATGATGATGAGTTGCCGCCTGAGGGTTAGGGCACGACAAGGCATTGAACATTACAGTCAAATACAGGGATAAGTTCATTTCTAAAGTGTTGATGGATAAGGGTTCATCCGTTAACATTTGTCCTTTCACTACTCTTCGAACTTTAGGAATTGATATTGGGAAACTTCGTGACAGTCACGTGAGGGTTAAAGGTTTTGATGGATCCCAAAGAGGTGTCATAAGGGAGGTGGACTTAGCATTGGAAATTGGACTCGTGGAGTTTATGGTAGAATTCCAAGTGATGGATATATTTTCTAGTTACAACTTGCTGATAGGAAGGCTATGGAGCTGGTGCAGGGAATTTGAAATTTGTCTAGAATCATCAGGAAATTGTGATTCATGGAGAAGAAAACAATTCGATCTATCCCGAAAACTCAATTCCTTTTATTGAAAGTGTAGAAAGGCTAGATGGATTTGTTTCTATATTAAGGAAATTATATGTGTTACTCAAGTTGAAAGGGTAAAATTTCCACGCGTGCTTATAATGGTAGCTTGGGAAATGTTGAAGAATGGTTTTAAGCCTGGTCGAGGTCTCGGAGTGAACTTAGATGGAATAGTAGAACCAATTCAATTGCCCGGTCAGAAAGATACTTTTGGTATTGGATATGAGCCCCCTCCTGAAGAAATCTCATTGGCCAATCTCAAAAGGAAGGGTGATATTCCCTTGCCAAAGCCTATCCCTCTCCTGAATCAATCATTTTCCAAGGCATTTTGTCACCCAAGTATCAGAGGAAGCTGTTGAAGACAACCTCGTGGAAGGACTCAAGAACCTAGTCATTGTCGAGGAAGAAGTTGAATGTAATGTGTTTCTGGATGATTACACCGAAACTCCAACTATCTAGGATGCTGAGCCTGGAGATGCTTTAAACAATTGGAGTTGTACCCCGTCCCCAGTTCTCCGGGAGTCTTGGTAGATAATTGTATTAGTATTTAATGAAACAACGCGATTCAAAATTGAGGCCTGAATCGTATTTATGCTTTTGTTGTGTTTTGCCTCCACCTTTTGAAAGCTTAAATGCCAAATCCAAACTATGCTTTTCTATTTTTAATTTTTAATTTCATCTTCATTTAATTAATTTCTCTTTTCTTTTTCAACAATCAAACTAGTAAATCTGCCGATACTGTGAATGTGACACGTAATGAAACAAATGAACCAATCCTAAATGCCGAACAAGACTTTGAAGAATATGAAGAGGACATGCAACCTGAAGAGTTAACAAAAGGATTTGAACATTTCAAGAATAAGCCAAAACCAAATTTGGATGAAACAGAGACCATAAACCTGGGAGATTTAGAAACAGTTAGGGAAACAAGAATTAGCATCCATTTAATTTCGTCACAAAGGGAAGAACTGATCAATTTGCTTGGTTTTATGATGATTTATTAGGTCTAAGCACGAGCATTGTTTCGCATAAGTTGCCCATTGACATCTTTTGAGAAATATATATGAGTTTTAAAACTTCTTGCTTGGTTTTATGATGATTTATTAGGTCTAAGCACGGTACCACCAAATTGATGGATGAAAGAAGATGCTAAGAAAATCGCATTCATTTGGGGAGTATACTATTTCGAGTGATGCCTTTTGATCCATCTTGTCCTATGAGAGCCATGACTACCATTTTTCATGACAATCCATAAAGATTGAAGATGATATCATTAAGTCACGAAAAAGTTTAGATTTGACGGATTTGAAAAGTTCTTTAAGGAAGGGGTGATACAATTTGAAATATTCAAATACTTATTAATAACTATACGAGGAACATAGAATTGGATCCTTTAAAGATTAAGTCATTCATTGATTCCTTATCGTCTCAACTACGTCGGTCGATTCATACACGCAGATCAACGGTAATATATGAGACGATAATTAAGTTATTGATGGATGAAGAAAAATTTTGATAGAATCGGCATTCATTAGGAAGACCATTGTTGTTATACTATCGGTGTCATAGAGTGATGGATTTTGGACTCGTGATGAAATAGAAAGAAGGAGCCGATATACTATTTGAGAGCCATGACTACCATTTGCCTTGACATGATCCAAAAGTTGAGAATAAAGTCTATGTGAAATGATTTTGCTAAGTAAGTTTGATATATCATCGCCAAAAAACGTAGATAAAGTTTAGATCAGGTGTTGTTTTTTGGAAAATATCTCGGAGGAATATTGAAGAAGTTCTTTATATCCCGTCTTTGTACGTTGAAATTATTCTAAGTTGGGGTGATACAATTTGAAATTAAATCCTATGATTTTAAGTGTGCATTTGGGGTTAAAAGTGAATTATGGAAAGTTGAACATTTCATGAAAATTTGGGGCCAAAAGTGAAGCTGGAAATTAGGTTTCATATGATGTAGGACTTGTGGGCCATACGGCCACATTGGATCATATTAGAGAAAGATTAAGTCTATTCAATTCTCTAGAAAATTCAACTTGGAGAAGAGACAAGCCCTAAAAAGTCAAGAAAAAATTATCGAGCTTTCTTGGTCATCGTTAACTACGTGGAACAAGTTATCGCAGTTGCACATCAATCGACGAGAGAATAAATGGAGAAGGTGAGATTTAATCCAATGATTTTATTGTAGTATGCGGAAAGATGAAAGTACCAAATGGTATGGAAGATATGCCAATGAGCTTTTGATAGAATGGGTGTTGTTGTAGTGTATTTGTCATGAAATTTATGTATGTGGTGTGTGGCCGAAAATTAGGCAAGACCATTTTTGTTATATTTGTTGTGTTGTGGTGTGATGAAAATGAAAGTATTAGATGGTATAAGCGAAGTTGGGCCATTTGTGAGATAATGTAGAAGTTGGTATAGCATAGTTTCTTGCATTTATATATGACATTGTAATATGTGGTTGTTGATATAGTTTATGAATTTGAAGAAAGAAATGTATTGTTGTTGTTCTTATGGCATTTGGAGGTTTTGGGTGGAATAGTTAGGGGTTGGGCCTTGACTTTTGTCACTTGAAGTTGAATGGTTTTGGATTGGTATTATGCGATCGTTGATATTGGTTTGAATGTTATGAATTGAATATAAATGAATCAAGAGATGGACCCAATTGATATCTTATTGTTGTTGAATATTTGGCGAGTTGAATTCTCGGGGGGGAAGTTAGCGTAGATAAAATGATGTTTGGAAAATTTTGCTAAGTAATGGTTGATCAATATTGTTATATGTTACCCAAAAGGCTATCAAATGACTAGCTTAATAGCGAGGATCATCTGGCATGTCCTAGTGAAAATCCCGTAGATCTTAGAATACATGCCTCTTAGACTTAATGTTTCCTTAATGTAGTAAAATGAAGTCTTTAGGTTTTATGTTTGTTAATAAATGTTGCATAAAGAATCTTGTTTTAAAGGGATTTAATATCAGGTGGAGAATGTTCTTTGATAGGGGGCTGCAAACTGGGAGTTAGCGACTTTTGGGAACTTAAAATGACTATAGTTTAATCTTAATGAGGAATTGTATGTATATGATTTAACTATGATGGCTAAAGTTATATTTAATCTCAAGTTTCCGTGCACTATTGGCTTGGTTTGTAAATGATATATTGTTCTATGGAATAGTATGCATATAGGCTTGTATTCTTGCGACTCGAAGTATGAAGTATGATAACGATATGATATGATATGAACATATGTGAATGATGTTATGATGTGTGACGGAGATAGGTGATTAAACTTAGTATGATGAGTTTGGCGCATCAAGGTACAACGGGTGAATGGGCCATTGTGAATGACAATATGATGATATGATGACATGATGTTTTGATAATGTGATAGATTTGTGTGATAAGAGATATTAATCATGAGTACATGGTATGATATGATGCAAACATGTCCCAGAGCTATAGGGACACGTTAATGTGTTCGTATATGATGATTAACCTTGTCACTCTATGATTATGGGTCGGGGACAAGAATTACATAGATTGCCCTTATGTATATAAAGGTGAATGTACAAGATCTTCGTTATGACCTTTTTGTTTCCATGTAGATGAAGAACCGGATGGAGAACCTTGGTACTATGACATTAAGAAATATCTTAAGGCAGGAGACTATCCAAAAAGCATAACTAGTGTTTAGAAGAGAACACTATATATCACTTTTTCCTAAATAGAGAAATCCTTTATTGGGACTCATGTATGTTGGATTGTTATCTTATGTTATGACAAAGAGGTCAAGTTGATTGAAGAAGTACATGGGTTGCAAACTACATAAAGTTTTCGTTTTGGAGTCATGAATGGTTACTAAGAAGATTATGTGAATGGCTGTTGATATGAACATACAAGAATTATTGGTTGTAGGTGATTCGGACTTTTCTAGATGACTATCGAAACGAGAAACTTCATTCGTTTTGTGCAAAAATGTCAACATGTGATAGGGATTCATGGTGATTTGATTCTAGTCCCACCAAATGAGTTAAATATGACGAGTTCTCCTTGGCCATTGGTTATGACATTAAGGGCAGGGATATCATTGGTAACCTATCGATCCGGCCGCGTCGAATTAGCAATCAGTGGACATAGGTTCATTTAGGATAGCCATCGACTATTCACTAAATTATAGAAGTATCTTCATATAAGTCGTTTTGAAAAAGAAGGTAGTGGTAGACTTTGTTCGCAATAGCATCATTTGCCGATTCGAAATTGGTCTGTCGGCCGCGTCAAATGGACATAGGTTCATTTTTATAGCCATCGACTACTTAATAAATGGGTGGATACATGTAGACTTTGTTCCAATAGCATCGTTTGTCGATCGAAATCTAATTCAATTATAACATATAATGCTATTGTCGACCTCAAATGAAAGTGTGTTGAAGTAGCCAATAAAAACATTAAGAGAATATTGTGGAAGATGATTGATAACTACAGACATTGGCATGAAAAACTGCTATTGGCCCTTCTCGGCTATCGCATCACTGCTAGGACTTCAATTGGGGCAACGCCTTATCTTTTGGTCTGTGGAACAAAGGCTGTGTTACCAGTAGAGGTAGAGATATCATTCTTGAGGATTATCCAAGAGGCTCAGTTGAGTGATGCCAAGTGGATACAAAATCGATATGAATAATCGATGCTCATTGATGAAAAGAGGATGAATGCAGTTTGTCATGGACAACTTTATCAGAACAGAATGACCAAAGCTTTCAATAAGAAGGTAAGACCGAGATAATTCAAACCTGGGCAATTGGTGTTGAAGCGTATATCCCATACCAAAATGAAGCTAAGGGAAAATTTGCATCTAACTGGCAAGGGCCTTACATGGTTCATCGAGTACTAAGTGGAGGAGTAGTAATTCTAGCATAAATGGATGGCGAAGTGTGGCCGAAAGCTATAAATGCAGATGCCATCCAAATATACTACGTTTAGGAGCTTTTCATTTATTTTATATGTAATGTCTTTCTATGTAATAAAAACTATGTTCCTCTCGGTGGGGTACGTAAGAACCCATATCGAGTTTGGTCTCTTTAAGATAGAAATGTCATGACCCAACCGGAGGGTCCTGACGGGCATCCGGAGCTAACCTTCTGAGCACATCAAAATGTACATCTGATAATCATGTTTGAGTGGGCCATAAAGCTAACTCATAAATATCATAATCTGCAAGGGACACAAGCCCAAAACTGTATATGTATAAATGTCATCAAACTGATCTCAAGTATACAAGCCGACAAGGCTATCAAAATATGATGATACAACAAGGTATAGACTAAGATGATCATAGAACCTCTAACCGTACATATCTGTCTATGAGCCTTTACTGGAGTGCATAACATAATAAGGACCGGACAGGACCCCACCATATGTATGTGTGTGTATATATATATATTATTATTTTGTGTGTATGTGTGTATATATATATATATATATATATATATATATATACATATATATATACACACAAAAGAACAATACCAGTTGAACTGTAGCTCCAGAACAAATGGAGCGCTCCTATATTATATCGCTGATGAAGCAGCCAAGGGGTCTAGTTCGTCTCCCTGTCTATCTGCGGGCATGAACGCAACGTCCGTAACAAAAAGGACATCAGTACGTATAATGTACCGAGTATATAAGAAATGAGTAACAACATAATGAAAGTATGAAGATAACATAATATAAAAGAGATCAACCTGTGCCTCTGAATGCCTTTTTAAGGCGGATGTCATGTATGCTTAGCTTTTTTTTTAAAACTTTTTCATACATATATAATATAAATGTTGGTACTGCGGAACATGCAGCCCGATCCATTTACCATATCATCCCGCGTCCGGGGCATCCCGTATCCGGGGTAACATTATAACGTACCCACTGCAGTAGTGTGCACATCTACGTACCATACCCGGCCGACTATAGCGCGGCTTGGTGTGAGAAAATACATACATATATATAAAGCATGCATAAGAGCCCAAATAAAAGCTATAACTATTTCAGAGTGACGTAAGGTCGGTAAACCTCCGATTGTCATTATGGAACTATCATCATGAACATATCTCACCTTGCAAGAACAAAATCATAAGATGAGATCAATCATCAATGAATAAAATCAACAACCATAAGATGAGATCAATAATCATAAGATAAGATCAATAATCAGGGAACAATTATCAACAATATCATAGAAATATCAAGAACCTTAAGCTTCTAGCATTTCTAGAAAAATAAGGACATTATGGATATCATGTGAATGGATTTGTATCAAAGGATCATGCAGTGAGAAAGAAAGGGACAGCCTTAACATACCTTGTCATCTCTTTAACTACTCAATGCTTATCCTTCCAAGCTCGTAAATCTACATTTAAGATGATTCGCACTAAGGGTAAGTCACTGGAACGCTTATAAGGTCAAATTAGATTAATTGGTAAGCTAATGGAATTCGGACAACATTTCCCTTATGTCTTCTACTTCCTCCAATCTTCAAAACAACTCCCAAAACCACAATAATACATCAACAATTCCATAATCAAAAGATTACATTCAAATTATACTCAATTCAATCCCAAAACTTCTTTTCATAATCAATCCATAACAAAAACTTCATACAACCCCTTATACACTTGTATATGACAATTCCTTAACATCATTATTATCCCTCATAACAAGATTATGCTCAAAACATGCTAATAATTATAACTTAAGTTAATTCACAATTCAAAATATCATCAAATCAATATTTGAACTTTTCCTCCAATTTTCTTCTCCTCAAATCTTAACATAATTACCAAACAAACTCATAAACATGAAATTAAGATGAAATCTTACCTCAAAATTCAAGAACACTTCATGCCCATGGTTACTTCACGTTAAAAATACTCACCCAAACATCTTCAAGAAGAGGAGACTGTAACGACCCATTTTGTCATTACCGTGATTCTTTCATTTTTGCCCTCGTTGACCAGTTCCTAAGTCTCATTAGAACTATTTTGACTCGAGAAGATATTTGGCATGACTTCCTAGGAATCGTTTTAGGCTTTTGAATGTTTTCTAGAAAAATTTGGCTTTAAGCGAAAACATTTTGATCGGGAGTTGACCTTTGGGTGAACGGATTTCATTCAGAGATCCATCAATTCCAAAAGGTTCATAGACTGATTTATGATGCATTGGTGGGACTGGTTCGGCTCTCAATGCACTCCGGTGCATTTTTGGACTTGGGTTGGGAATGGTTATTGAGGTTTGGGAGTTGACTTAGTCAACGGTATTTCCGTTGGAAAATCCGAGATCACGGGTGGGTTCTTAGCATGTTTTTACATGTGGATACATATTTTTTCTATTGAAATCGGACCTCGGATGATTATCAAAAATCGGGTTGGAAAGTTAGTTTTTGGCCGCTTGGGAGTTGACTTAGTCAACAGTATCTCCGTTAGGAATTTTGAGTGCACGAATGAGTTCATAGAACTTTTTTACCTATATCTACATATTTGGTTCGTCAAAATCGGTTCCGGATGAGCTTTCAGAGTTCCGGGGCGAAAAACCAAAAAATCGGGATGTCTGGTGTCTGGTGACCGCTACAGCGGACCCTTTACTGCTGCAGCAGCACCGCTACATTGCCCTTAGGATGGCTGCAGCAGTCTGACCGCTGGAGCGGTAGTGGTTTCCGCTGCGGCAGTCCTGCTAAAAACTGATGTCGGGCCCAATATTAAAACTCTCATATCTCCCTCATTTTAAGTCCAAATGAGGCGATTCAAAAGCCAAATTTCAAGGAAATTTCATGAGGAATCAAATGGTGCCATATAATCTGCATTTTGAGGTCATCTTAGCATGAAAATCTAGGAAAAACAGAGACTATGTCGGATTTAGACAAAAGTTAGGATTCTTAGAGTTGAAATTCTTGAATCAATGTTAGGGTTCTTAGACCTAAATTTAGAGGTTTTCATATAAATGATGATTTTAAGAATTAATTGACTATTCCTATGATTAAAGTAATGGGTTTTTCCCTTTTGGTATTGAATTTGGTATTTTGATCATAAAATTTCTGTTTTGCCCTTGAGACCCTTTTTTCCTAAATTAAGGGTTGGAATTTGACCCGAATTGAAAGTAGCCAATATGGGTATCATTATTCATGGTTCCTTATATAGAATTCATATGTGATAGAGTTTAGTTATTTGGAGATGCTTCGAGAGACAAGGCAACGTGTGGGTTCGTGACACCTATTCGGCTGCCAGGTAGGTTATGGCTTCCTTTTCGATAGACTTCGATTAGTTTCATATATTCGTGCATTAGAAGAAATGGAGAATGCATTTATAGGAATTTGAGATTTGGGATGGAATCTTAGGATGGTATTGTTGTGTAATTTGTGTGTTCGGGCTTGTGGCCGGTAGATTTCTTAGGTTGTTTGATGTGCTTTTTCTTTAATATCGGTGGATATATGTGACTTGAAAGTTGCGGGTGACACCTATTGTTGTGTCTAATGATGAGAAATTCCCGTAATATGTGATATATTAGAGTGAATTATTAATGCGTAAGGGTATTGATATACAGTGTGGTAGATAGCTGTGTGAATTGATTCGGCTGTTATCATGTTTATCTGTGAATTCTTTTACTGATATGTGTTACTAACCATTGTCGGCCTATGATACTTACTCAATACGTGTGGTTTGTACTGATATTGCACTTGCTACACCCTTTTTGGGGTGTAGATTGTTTTGTGATTGACGAACATATGTGGAAATACGCGGTGCCTATTTGGAATAGCTCCTCCCATTTCATTTCGGGACGAGATTGAGGAATGTAGTGATAATCTAAAATCATTAGTCGCTTTGGCATATTTTCGTATGTGTTACGTCATTGTAATTATATTAAATCTTGAGTTTATTGAATATATTATGAAGTTTTCACTTAATTTCTAAGTTCTAATCATTTTGAATTGCCTTTACTTAATTGGGAGGGTTCGCCTACGAGTTGGGAAAGGTAGGTGAGATTGAGTTCATGGGTAGATTGATAATCTAATGTGGAAATAGCCTATTTGGAAGAGCTTCATTATATTTCGGGACGGAGATTGAGTCTTCCAGTGGTAATCTAAAATCTTGTTGTATTCTTCGAAGTCTAGATAAAGTCATGGGAAGTGGATCGAGTCTGTATGTGTTACGTCATTGTAATTATATTAAATCTTGAGTTTATTGAATATATTATGAAGTTTTCACTTAATTTCTAAGTATCTAATGATTTAAATGAATTGCCTTTACTTAATTGATGTGTAATCAATGAGAGGGTTCGCCTACGAGTTGGGAAAGGTAGGTGCCCGTGCGACCCCGAAATGAATCGTGACAAGTTGGTATCAGAGCTTAGGTTAATTTCTACTAGGTACAAGAGCATTATGAGAATGTGTGTGACTTTATTTAGAGTGAGTCTCGTGGAATGTAGATTGAGGTCGAGAGCCATTTAACTTTGCTTGTTGTGTGGCTTTTGAGTTTCTAGAGGTTGACAAATGCCGTGAGACGAAGGTATTTGTGTAATTCAAGAGGTACGGATCATTTTGGAATTTCAAGCAATCGTGGAATGAATGGTATGTGCTTGGAAAACTATCCATGAGAGGCTATTGAGGCATTTAGAAAACTCCCCTTAATTCTTTCTATTCGTGCTACTTTGGTCGAGTTGGTATCTCGATAGGGTCCAATTGGTATCTAGGAGATTCCAATTGGTATTTGTGAATTCTTGTTGTATTCTCCCTCGAATGACGACTATGTATACATTGATTAAGTTCCCGTTTTAAATTTTCAATTTTTCTTATCGATTTCGTATGTCGAGTCATGTGATTGACTTATGATACAATTATTTCAAATTTCTCTGTGATATCTTTAATTCTACGAGATTTGGCATCAATAAGTTTTAGTGTTAGTTATTGTGTGAGTTTTCGTTGTATTGAGTTATTAGTGTGGGAATTTGGTTCAGACGTTTCATTGTTGGTTCTTTGAGAGATGTAGAGTTGGTAATAAGAGTCGAAGGATATCTGTGATCCTAGTGGTCGGTTGCTCGGAAATGGTCAATGCATGTGGACTTAGTAAGAGCGATTTGTTGAGGATAGGATTAGATTTGAAAAAAGAAGAAGGTTTTAACTCCGAATGCGAGGACGAGTGTGAGTTCGTTAGGGATTACCAGATTCGACGAGTATAGTGATTGTGTATAGTAGATAAGAGAAGTTGAGAGTAAGTACTAACATGTCGATATTGTGAGGGAGCATAGAGAATTTGAATTCTTAAGGGCATTGGTATTGGTACTTGTTGTGTACATGGAATTGAGTTGAGATAAAGAGGATTTGGATAGAAAATTCGTGAGCACTAAGAAGGAAATAATTGGTATCTGGCATGATTATGAGAATGTGTTTGTGACTATTACGAGAGTGAGATTCTAGTAACCAAGCAACTGTTAGGAGTTATGTCCAGTAAATGATTGAGGCCGAGAGCCTTTGTGCTTGTTGTGTGGCTTTAGTGAGTTTCATTATTTATCGGTGTTGTTATCCGGTTGAAGTTGATGGTATAGTCGCTTAAATGGTTAGGTGTGCTTAGGTTCGACAATGGAGACATTCTAATTTAGTGAATCAGAGATGAGGCTTAAACCTTTTCAAGTTATATGGATCATTTTGGAATTCAAAATAAGGAATGGAATAAGGGAACCTTGGTGGAGGAAAGTGGGTCATTGTGGACCAAGTATGTGCTTTGTTGATTTAGAATTTAGTCAGTTTAGACTATGATATGTTGAAAGGTAACTCTAATGTGTAAAGTGTGTGGTATGAGTCTATCTTCAAGATTAGTTCGGTAGCGTGCAAGACTTATGATTTGCGGTAATTGATTTGGTAGCTTCGAGAATTGGTTGGTGTTAGTCGAGAGTGGCAAGAATTAGGTGCGCCCTTGGGAGTACTTGAATTTATTCGAATGATGGTATTTTAGTCTAGTATAGAATAGACGAGCTTGTGATTGTTGTGTGATTGAGAACGTAAGATTACGGAATGGGTAAGTGATAAGAAGTGGTGACCAGTGAATGAGTTAGTGTATGTTTAAGAGAAAGGATTTGTAGAAATTCTTAGTATGTTCTGTTATCAGTGTTTCCGAGATGGGATTGTGTTGTGCTAAGTGTTTTATGTTATGAACAACATTGACGGAATGACTTCGGATATTATGGGCCCGAAGTGATTATGCTTGTTAGCGCCAGGGATAGTGAGATTTCGATGCTTTGAGAAGTATTATAGGTTATTGAGGTATTACAATGGAAAGTTGGATAGTTAAAAGATTGATTTAGGAGTACATATATCCTTAGTATCGAAAAAATTTAGGTTGTACCAGCAACGCGTATTGGGTAATGTTAAGGAATTTGAGGCCGCATTCGTAAGATTTAGTCATTCGGTACCTTTAGAACAATTTGGGTAAGTTTCAGCTTTAAGATCCAAGAGTGGTAACTTATGGTTTGCTATGCACGGTAAGAGTGTGATGGGTTTCAGATCTTGGAATCAGTTTGTGTGATTATTGGTATACTCTAAAATAGTGCGCTCATTGTGGGTCATTATGGTTTGAATAGAAATGGTTAGATCGAGTTTGTAACTCCAAGGGAACTTATGGGTACCAAGTAAATCAATTTTAACGGATGTGATAAGGAACGCCTGATTTTTGAGGTTTGTTATTAGTAGTCCTTGTAGTATTTTACCAGAGTCAGCCTTTCGACTAGTACAATGGGTTATAATGATAATGGTTGTGCTTCGGAGAGATTCTAGGATTGTGATAAGGCTCCGTTATGATCATTAGATGTTGGCAGATCTTGCTCTATGCAATACTCGATGGTAAGTTCCTAGATAAGTGATTGGAAGAGTTAAGGAGACTTAAGACTGACCAATTTGGCTACGAGAAAGACAAGTTTTGATGAAATAGCTTAGAGTTTTCTGGAAGATTTAGGATTCTCTTTTGGAAAGAGTAAGTCATGGTTTCGGTTTGTATTGTGTACTTCTAAGAAATTGTGATTCAAGGAGCGACTAGCTCAGAATATCTTACCAGTTCTGAATGTTTTATGATTAGTTATGTCTAAAGGTTCGTGCTATATGATTTATCTATGAGAGATCTGTTGTGTGTTTTAGAGACATGGTAATTAGGTCTTTTGGCTAAGTGCAGACGAATTGCGGTTTGGGTTTGCTTCATGTTGTAAGAGCTTCTTGTTGGTTGCGATATGATTTCCTTAGTTACCGTAAGATTTTCCTACTCTCGTTCTTCGCTCGAGGACGAGCGACTATTTAATTGGTATCTAATGTGACGACCCATTTTGTCGTTACTGTGATTCTTCCATTTTTGTCCTCGTTGACCAGTTCCTAAGTCTCGTTAGAACTATTTTGATCTGAGAAGATAGTTGGCATGACTTCCTAGGCATCGTTTTAGGCTTTGGAATATTTTCTAGAAAAATTTGGCTTTAAGCAAAAATAGTTTGACCGAGAGTTGACCTTTGGGTGAACGGATTTCAAATCGGAGATCTATCAATTCCAAGAGATTCATAGACTGATTTATGACGCATTGGTGGAACTGGTTCAACTCGCAATGCACTCGAGTGCATTTTGGGACTTAGGTTGGGAATGGTTATTGAGGTTTGGGAGTTGAAGGAGGGTTTTGGAAGATTTTTCTCTAAGATTACACTTGATAAATTGAAGATGTTAATGTTAAAATGTGATGGATCTAAGCATAGTAACCCCATATCTTCCACTATTAATATTGAATTTCGGATTTGGAAAATTAGGGATCATACCCAATATGGGGGTTTTTACTTAAAATCAGATTTAGACCAATTCTTAAGGCACATCAATAATTAATGGTTGGGTTATGATCATCTAAGGCTTAATTTGGTATTTTGCCTTCAAATTTCTCGTTTTGCCCTTGTGGGCCCGTTTTCCCAATTTCTAGGGTTAAAATGGACCTAATTGATATCATAGCAATATTAGTATCATTCTTCATGGTTTCTAATATAGAATTGGATTATGCTTAGACTACTTTGGTTCTGAGCTTCAGAGGAAGGGCAAGGCAAAAGAGTGACTTGTTGATGTTGCGGTTCGCAGTCCAGGTAGGTTATGGTTTACCTTTGGTGAGACTTATTATAGTGAATCACATATTTAGATATGATGTCAGAGACAGCATGTGAACCTTCGGGTGTGAAATTGGAATGGATAATGCCTTAGGTTGAGCCCTGATGTGTGTTGGGACTAGTCACCCTGTTATATTTGGTTGATTATTCAATTGTGTTGGCATA
>NC_081347.1:10437136-10538896 GCF_029784015.1 Lycium ferocissimum
GCAACACTCATAATATCATAATTAATAGACTTCTTCAAGTTAAGCATTGTTCAATTCTCAAAACTCTCTTTCAAAGTCACCCATAACAATAACTACAACACAACACCATATTTACTTTCATATAATACTTCCTCAATGTCATCAGTATCACTCACAACAAGATTACACTCATAGCATACTAAGAATCATGACTCAAGTTAATTTACTACTCAAGAATATCATTAAATCCATATTTAAGCTTCATATTCTACTTTCTTCCCTCATCCAAGTTATTCAACAACCAAATACCCTTAATAACATGAAATAGATGTAAAGCTCACCTTTGATCATATAAGGATGAACTTTGGATGAATATACTTCACTTGAGAGGAACCCCAACTTCAACACCAAAGGGAATCTTGACTTCTACAAACCTTAGTAGGCCTCTTTACACTTGATTCTCTTGATTCTTGGTATCTAATCCTTGATTTCTCTTGGGTTGTGTTATTATGGTGTGAGGAATGTTCTAGAGCTCTCAAGAGTTGTGGAGAAGGTGGGAAATGAGAAATATGAACTTGGGTCATCTATTTATAACAAGAAAATAAAGCTGCTCGACTTGGTTATACAGACACTTATACGGTCCATATTCACTTATACGGTCCGTATAAGTGACCGTATAATACCACCAGGGATTGACCCTTCTCTGGACAGGTTACACGGACCGTATAAAGTTATACGGACCGTATAAGTGGTCGTACAACTCAATTTTTCCGAAATTGTTCTCGTCGATTCGTTCGAGCTCAAATCCTTATGGAATCTTCTTGACACTTATTTAACACTTCATTAACCATCTAAGGAGCCCTATAGCTCCTCCTCGAGACATTACTAAATAATCATTAAACTCGATAGTTGCTAAACCTTCCCAAACACAACTTATACTTCACTTGCTTCGACGAACTTAGTTTCACCGATTCATATAACTTCAAAATCTTGTCGTATACACTTTAAAGCTACCAAATACCCTCCTTAATGTCATGAGGACTTCGTGTTCACCTTAAGCTTGCGTTAGTCTATTCACAGCGCATCAACCCAAAATTTTTGAGGTGTAACACTCTTTCCCCCTTAGGAATATTCGTCCTCGAATGTTAAGCTCTCGAGGATTCTACAAAAATTTTGCCAGAGTTTCCTTTATAATATGGCACTACAATCCTATCACAGTGACCTAAAATAACATTGTCTCACAGGGCTACAACAACAACAAGAAAACATGGCCACGCACGACAAAAAAAACATCAAAAGAAAGCATTACATACCTAAGGACAATGGCGTCTCATCCTGAACCTCGTCGACGATTGTCTGCATAAGATTTTTGGTGACTCTGGGCTATCAACAATCGGTCTCGGATAAGATTGATCTTTTCTACCATTTGCTGAATCAATTCTGGGCCTATTAGTTGTGTCTCTCATACTTCAAATCATCCAATTAGTGATCTATACTTTCTCCCGTATAGAGCCTCATACAGGGCCATTCGGATATTGGAATGATAACTGTTGTTATATGCAAATTTAATAAGTGACAAATGATGATCCCAATTACCTCCGAAGTCTAATACACATGCCCGCAACATATCTTCCAAGGTCTAAATAGTGCGTTTAGCCTGTGGATAAAATGTTGCGTTGAGTCTCACTTGAGTTCCCAAACCTTCTTGAAAGGACTTCTAGAATTTAGTAGTAAATTGTGCTCCTCTATCAGTAATGATGGACACAGGGACACCATGAAGTCACATTATTTCTTTAAGATACAGCTTTGCATAATCTTCTACTGAGTATGTAATTCTGACCGGTAGAAAATGAGCTGACTTTGTAAGTCTATCAACAATTACCCATATGGAGTCATACTTACGTCGGGAACAAGGAAAGCCTATAATAAAATCCATGTTAATCACTTCCCATTTCCAGGTTGGAATTTTCATAGCTTGCAACAATCCTCTTGGCTTTTGATGCTCGATTTTCACTTATTGACAATTTTAACACTGAGCTACAAACTCTGCTATATCCTTCTTCATTCCGTCCCACCAAAATATTGGTTTGAGATCAAGGTACACCTTTGTCACTCCTGGATGAACGGAGTAACAGGAGTAATAGGCTTCTTCTAGAATCTGATGGCGTAGTCCTGCAACATTCGAAACACATAACCTGCTTCGATACCTGAGAACCCCATCTACAGAAATCTCAAATGGTGACTTCTCCTCATGGGGAAGTGTTTCTCTGTAATAACTCAACTTGGGGTCTTCATATTGGTGCTTTTTCACCTCCATGTCTAAGGATGAAGCAGCTAGGTTATTAACAACAACTCCTGCATTGCCCGAGTCCATTAAGCGAACTCCTAGGCTAGCTAGTTGGTGGAGCTCACAGACTAATTCTTTCTTTTTTGGTGGAACGTCACATAGACTGGCCATGGATTTACGGCTAAGAGCATCGGCCACCACATTTGCCTTTCCGGAATGATAAAAAATACTCACATCATAGTCCTTCAATAGCTCTAACCACCGCCTCCGTCGTAGATTTAACTCCGTTGGCTTGAAAATGTACTGGAGACTCTTGTGATCTGTATAAATGTCAACATAAACACCATACAAATAATGTCTCCACATTTTTAGCACATGAATAACCGCAGCCAACTCAAGATCGTGGGTCGGATAGTTTTTCTCATGTTTCCGTAACTGCCTAAAAGCATAGGCAATGACCTTACCGTACTGCATCAATACACAGCCCAACCCAACACCGGAGGCATCATAATAAACAACATAGCCTTCTGATCCTTCTGTAAGTGTCGGGACTGGGGCTAAAGTCAATCTATCTTTCAACTTCTGGAAACTGCGGTCACAAGCATCGGTCCATTGAAATTTTGCTGATTTCTGAGTTAACTTCGTCAATGGTGCAAAAATAAAAGAAAATCCTTCAAAAATCTTCTATAATAGCATGCTAATCCCAAAAATCTACGGACCTCTATAGGTGTTGTAGGCCTTGGCCAAGTCTTCACAGCCTCAATCTTCTGAGTATCTACCTGAATACCGTCAGCTGATATGATATGGCCCAGAAAAGTTATAGAATTCAGCCAGAACTCACATTTTGAAAACTTGGCATATAAGTCACGAGTCCGAAGAATTCCAAGGACAGTACGTAAATGATCTGCATGCTCCGCTTCTGACCGAGAGTATACCAGAATGTCATCGATGAACACAATTACAAATAGGTCAAGGAAAAGTCTGAACACATTATTCATCAAATTCATGAACACTGCCGGGGCGTTAGTTAAGCCAAACAACATTACTCGAAATTCGTAATGACCATATCTGGTTCTGAAAGCTATCTTCGGAATGTCTTTTTCTCTTACTCTCACTTGGTGATATCCTGATCTTAGATCTATCTTTGAAAACCACTTAGCACCCTGCAATTTATCAAAAAAATCATTGATTCTCGGAAGCGGATATTTATTCTTTATTGTCACCTTGTTCAATTGCCTATAGTCAATGCACATTCGCAAGGAATCATCTTTCTTTCTTACGAATAGAACAGGTGCTCCCTATGGCGATGAACTGGTCTAATAAATCCCCTCTGGAGCAAATCCTTCAGTTGTGCCTTCAGCTCTTTCAATTTTGCAGGAATCATTCTGTAAGAAAGAATAGATATGGGTTTGGTGTCCGGTAGCACATCAATAATAAAATCAATCTCCTATTCCGGTGGAAGACCTCGAAGCTCATCTGGAAACTCATTTATTACCGGGACTAATTGAAGAGTCGGCGGTTTTGCTTCGGTGTCATGAACTCGGACTAAATGATAAATATAGCCCTTAGCAATCATCTTCCTGGCCTTGAGATAGGAAATAAACCTACCTCTTGGAGATGCTGTGTTAACTTTCCATTCAAGCACTGGTTCTCCCGGAAATTGGAATCGAACCACTTTCATTCTACAATCAACATTAGCATAACAGGAGGCTAGCCAATCCATACCTATAACACTACAAAATAATTGGTAATTTACGAAGGTTAAAAGTTGCAATTCGCGGAGGTTTTAGCCTCCTTTAGCAAATAGCGGGGGTAAAACCTCCGCGAATTGTAACTTTTAACCTCCGCAAATTACCCATTTGTTTGTAGTGTAATAACATCGAAATCTAACATTTTTAGCTCAACTAAATCAGCTACAGTATGACGATCACACACCACAACCACACAGTTTCTATATACTTGTCTAGCTATTACTGGATCACCAACAGGAGTAGACACCTCGAAAGGTTTGATTGGCTCGGGTTTCACCCTAATACGACCAGCAATATAAGGAGTGGTATACGATAAAGTAGAACCCGGATCAATCAATGCATAAATGTCATAGAAGAATACTGATAATATACCTGTGACAACGTCAGGGGAGGACTCAAGATCCTGTCACCCGGCTAATGCATAAATACGAGGCTGAGGGCCACTCGAACTGCATGCTTCCCCTCTACCCCTGCCACGACCTGATGGCGCCTATGAGCCTTGCCCTACAGGGCTCACGGATGAAGAAGAGTCGGCTACTGATCCTGTAGGCTGGGCCCTACCTCTATCGCTCATCGATGGACAATCACGCATCTGTGCCCCATCTGACCACAGGCATAACAAGCATCTGAGCCTCGACGACACTGACCCGCATGTAATCTACCATACTGGTTGCATCGTGGTACCAATGGTCTCTTCTGACTAGGATCACCTCCAAACTGGAAACCCGAAACTCTTGAGCTCTGACCCGATCCAGAATAAATGGGGCAGTCAAATTTCCTGTCCTCAAATTGAGGAGGTGCACTAGCCGTGGGTTGGCCTGAATATCTGGAGTACTGTTGCCTCTGACCCCCTCTATACTTACTACTAGCACCGGCAGATCTGGCCCTCTTATTACGTCACACCCCAAACCCACCCTAGACGTGACCAGCATCCGACGTCATGAATAACATCTGAAGAACCTAAACGACACAATAATAACACTTGAACCCGCCAGGTTCAACATTCGCCTCCAACAGTTTATAAAATAAAGGTAAACAAATCATGCATATATGAATTAAATCAACGGAAGTCTTTAGTAATCAATACTTAGTCAAACGTAACAACGTGCCCGAGAGTTAATCAATAACTCAACAACTACCCATAAGAATGTATACTATGGAGCTTCTAAGATAAAGGATTAATAGTATGACTCATCGGGACGCAACCCGAAAAACTAATATAATGAATAAATAAATAAGGTGTCCCACGAATGAATGTGTGGGCTCACCAAATCAACCGCAATAGCAAGTCCTTCCTAAACGCCCGGAGTATCAAGAACCTGCTCCTCTCCGTTACCTAACATACCATCAAAAACAACAATGGTATGCCTGAGTACTTTGTACTCAGTGAGTGCCTCGGGGACAACAAGTAATATGAAAATAAAGTACAATAATACATAAAGAAATCAGTCCTGAAAATCATGTGAAACCAATATAAAAACAGTTATTCAGTTTGTGTACATTAATAAAAATTATCAAAACCGATTATAAGGCCTCTTGTCAAGGCACAACTTCAAATATGACTTTCAATTGATCATAAATAACAACAACAATTCCATGAGAAAATACGAATATCACACATGCCAATACAGGCCCAAGAATCAAGCACATCGAAAGGATGACCGTAGAGGTTCCCTTGTCACAGTGCACCACACCGGAATATGAAATTCAATGGTGGCTATCCTTCCTCCCGAATAGCTAGGCATAATCACACCCCAGGTAGCGAACCCGTAAGTGGCCACTCTTCCTCCCGAATGGCTAGGCATTATCACACTAGGATCCATAGTGGCTACCCTTCCTCCCGAGTAGCTCGGCTAAACACAACAACAAAGTTCATAGCATAGAAGCCGATTCACAATTTATCTCAAAGTAATCACACCATCAAATAGCATTAAAGTTCATTATGCCATTACGAAAATTCATAATTTCATAGATAATCTTGAAAACGTTTCCACTTCTTTAAACAAGATTCCTTTGTCTTAGTTTCTTTGTAAAGTCATCAATACCAACAATTAATCATCATCACTGATTATCTCTTATAGAAGAAAACGATTATGATTTTATATACGTATATAGAGGATAATACAATCAAGGTTTAATGTGGGCTTATCCCCTCACGCACAACAATCACAAGAAAAGACATGAATTAGGGTTTTGCATGAGAAGTTCACCTTTTTATTCAATAAAGAACCTTTGATAAGAAAACATATATCCATAATAAGGTTTTTAAAAGAGAAACATACCTTAGTATGTTAAACAAAGTTTAACAATTCACTTTTCTAGTGAAGAACACCCAAACCCTAGCTTGAATCACTTTAGGAGAATTATGTTGCAAATGCTAGGTTTTAGTCACAAGAATCATGTTAAGAACCATGGGTTTCATGTTCGGATTGATAATCAATGATTAAGATATTCTTACCTTAGTGTTGGAGCCCTAGAGAGATATTTTCGTCCTTAGATTTTCTTTTAGAGTTAAAAAAATGGAAGAAAAACTAAAATTTTGCAACTTATATAATTTCAGCCCGTCAGGCACAATCGACGGAGCATCGAACAGATCGACGATACAAAGGACGACCATCGAACCTCTTTTTCATGAACCTGCAGTGAATTTTCATTTTGACCATCTCATCTTGGGTCCTTAGCCTAAAGTCATGCAATAACCTAACATATAAGGTTCCAAAGGACTCATACAATACTTTCACACTCTATATGAATTTACGGGATGTTACATATTATGCCCTCTATCAATATCACGCTCGCCCCTGTGCGGCTGCTGCTGCTCTTCCAAATTCTAAGGGTGAGCCTGAATACGGGAGATGTCCATCCCTTTTACGAAGTGAAGCTGTCAAGCAATCTTTAATCAAGTGTGGCCCCAAGCCACTCATAAACTGATGCACCCGGTCTCCCATATCAGCTACCATGGCCGGAGCATACCTAGCCAATGAATTAAAATGGAGACTATACTCCTGAGCACTCATATTTTCTTGCCTTAGATTCAAAAACATGTCAGCTTGGGCCCGACAGACCTCGGGAGGCAAATAATGGAGGATAAAAGCATCTACGAACTCCTGCCATACCGGGGAAGGTGCATTTTCCCTTCTCGAAGATATCCAATTACTATACCAAAGAACCAATACATGCCTATAGGACGCTAACTCCGCTGACTCAGTATCGAAAGCATGTATTATTCTCAGCGCTCTCAGCATCTTATCTATAAAGCCCTGCGGATCTTCATTCGGCTTTGACCCAAAAAATTTTGGAAGATTCAAACTCATAAAATCACGAGCTCTTGCACTAACCGCTCTATCACCTGAACCCACACTCTGCCGCTGAGCCTAAGTAGTAACTAGCTAGGTCAATAATTGAATAGCCTCGGTCATCTGCTGGCTCGAAGCACCCGATGGAGGAACTGGAGGCATTGGAGCTGGAGTGGAAACCCCTTCATGCCCCTCTAAAATAGGTGGAGTGTGAGGAGTACGAGATGGAGCCTTATTATGGGATTCACCCTCTTCTATATCTACCTGTGGCTCCCGTTCAGTCAGCCTTCCTGTCACAGTCTTGCCCTTCTGGACAGTTGTTGATTTCCCCTTCTTAGGCATCGTTGAAATTATAACACACAATTAGGGAAAAGAGAAATCTTGTATTATAGCTATATCGCACGATCTATGGAGAAGATGAAAGGTCATTATTCCTAAATGCCTCGCAGCCTCTTGTTTATAAGTGTGGCGCGCTTCACGCCCATAAACAAGACTCTGCAGGACTCGGCTCATAGACACACTCTAGGACGGAACTGCTCTGATACCACTTCTGTCACGACCCAACTAGAGGGCTATGATGGGTACCCGGAGCTAGCCTACCGAGCACCACCTTCCCATTTATCATCTATCTTATCCTGAATAAATACAATTCTCAACACAAAAATTATTATGAAACAATCTTCAAATATCTCTCAAACCATATATATATATATGCATAAGCCCACAATGCTATAAAATGATATACAAAGTATATACTGCGGAGATCATAAGACATCTACTATCCCCACATATGTCTACGAGCCTCTACTGTAACATTAAAATCATAAGGACGGGTGTTACACCTCGAAAATTTTTGGATTTGTTGCCTTGTGGATAGGCCAATGTGAGCTTAAGGTGATTATGAAATCCTTACAAGATTAAGAGAAGTACTAGATAGCTTAAAGTGTGCACCATAAGATTTTGAAGTCATACGAATGTGTGAAATTTAGTTTGTTGAAGGATGTGAAATATAAGTCATGTTCGGAAAGGTTTTCGCTATAATTGAGCTAATATTTATTTGGTGATGTCTTGAGGGGCTGCTATAGAGCCTATTGTATGGTTAATAAGGTGTTATGTAAGTGCCAAGAAGGTTCCACGAGGATTGGAAGTCGAAAGAATCAACGAGAGGAAGTTTCGCATAACTGGGGGTTATACGGCCACTTATACGGTTCGTATAACTTTATATGGTCCGTATAAGGAGGGCCCGTATAACATGACCTTCACAGAAAAGGTCATTTTCTTGGTGGTGTTATACGACCACTTATACGGTCTATATAACTTTATACGGTCCGTATAAGGGAGTCCGTATAACTTGACCTATCACAGAAAGGGACTTTCCCATGGTGGTGTTATACGGTCCACTTATACGGACCGTATAAGTGGTCCGTATAAGTCTGTTGGGCTGAATTTTTATGTTTTGTATAAATAGATGGCCTTTGTTTATTTATTTCATTTTTCATTTTCCACAAGTCTTGAGAGCTCCAAAACCCTTCTCCAAACATTTTCCACTTAAACCCAAGAGAAATCAAGATCAAATAGCAAGATTTAAGGTGTTCATGTGTTGGAAGGCTTACTAGGGTTAATAGACTTCAAGAAAAACTTGAGTATTGAAGTTAGGGTTTTCACCCAAGGTGATATCTTGCTCCAAAGCCCATTCTTATGAGATAAAAGGTTAGTTTTCATGCTTATTTCATGTTATCATGAATGCTTGGTTGTTGAACAACTTGGGTAGAAGAAGAAAGTAGAAAATGAGGGCTAAATGTAACTTTTATGATGTTTGTGAGTAGTAAGCTAACTTGAGTCGTGATTCTTAGTATAATATGGATATAATCTTGTTATGGAAGGTAGTAAAGGTGATGAGGAAGTATTGTATGAAAATGTGCTAAGAATGGGTGTGAAGTTGTTAGTGTAAGTTGAGTATGAGAATGAATTTTGAAGGCTTAATGGAATGTGATTACTTGATTATGATATTGTGGATGTTATTGTCGTTGTTGGGAGTTGTTTTGTAATATGGTGGAAGTTGACGAAATAGGGGAAATGTCGCCCAATTTTCATTAGATCATGAATTATTCTAGTTTGAATTTAAGAGTGTCATTAAAGCTTAACCATGGTATGAATCCTTCTAAATGTAGATTGTTCAAGCCTCGACGACTTAACATTCACCGTCGAGACTAGCCTTACACACTTGTATTTGTATCATACCCGACCCTGACGGTATGGTATTTCACATACCCGGCCATGACAATGCTCGGTGCCATACATACTTTGCGTCTCCTTAACGACTAAACGTTCTTCTTCCAAGCTCACGACTCTACATTCAAGAGAATTCGTACTAAAATTAGATGATTAAAAACATGCTTAAGTTTAAACTAAAGTGACTAAGAGCTAATGGAAATTGGGCAGCATTTCCTTTGTTTCATCAACTTTCTCCATATAATAAACAACTCCCAAACATCAATAACAACACCCATAATATCATAATTAATAGACTTCTTCAAGTTAAGCACTGTTCAATTCTCAAAACTCTCTTTCAAAGTCACCCATAGCAATAACTACAACACAACACCATATTCACTTTCATATAATAGTTCCTCAACGTCATTAGTATCACTCACAACAAGATTACACTCATAGCATACTAAGAGTCATGACACAAGTTAATTTACTACTCAAGAATATCATTAAATCCATATTTGAGCTTCATATTCTACTTTCTTCCCTCATCCAAGTTATTCAACAACCAAATACCCTTAGTAACATGAAATAGATGTAAAGCTCACCTTTGATCATGTAAGGATGAATTTTGGATGAATATACTTCACTTGAGAGGAACCCCAACTTCAACACCAAAGGGAATCTTGACTTCTACAAACCCTGGTATGCCTCTTGACACTTGATTCTCTTGATTCCTGGTATCTAATCCTTGATTTCTCTTGAGTTTGTGTTGTCATGGTGTGAAGATTGTTCTAGAGCTCTCAAGAGTTGTGGAGAAGATGGGAAATGAGAAATATGAACTTGGGTCATCTATTTATAACAAGAAAATAAAGCTGTCCGACTTGGTTATACGGACATTTATACTGTTCATATAATTTTATACGGTCCATATAAGTGATTGTGTAATACCACCAGGGACTGACCCTTCTCTGGAAAGGTTATACGGATCTTATACGGACCGTATAAATTTATACGGACCGTATAAGTGGTCGTATAACTCAAGTTTTCTAAAATTGTTCTCGTTGATTCGTTCGATCTCAAATCCTTATGGAATCTTCTTGACACTTGTTTAACACTTCATTAACCATCTAAGGAGCCCTACAACTCCTCCTCGAGACATTACTAAATAATCAATAACTCGATGGTTGCTAAACCTTCCCATACACAACTTATACTTCACTTGCTTCGACGAACTTAGTTTCACCGATTCATATAACTTCAAAATCTTGTTGTATACACTTTAAGCTACCAAATACCCTCCTTAATGTCATGAGGACTTCATGTTCACCTTAAGCTTGCGTTAGTCTATTCACAACACATAAACCCAAAATTTTCGAGGTGTAACAACAGATTTACAAGACGACGAATTAGCACGTTAGGACTCAGCACGTATAAGCTTTTGGTGAGCCCCATTCTACTCGAGGTTTTAGCTTTACTTATGTTTATTCCAGTCATGCAGTTAAAGTATACTGGAGGCCTTGTCCCGCTAAACAGTTTAGTAGTCAGATGTTTCGTAGACTAATCAGTTATGTTATGTCAGATATTCAGAGTCGTCTAGCCATTTTGGCTCATTATTTTTATGTTTATTCAGACTATTCCGCATTATGCTATTATGATATTTTCACACATATGATTTATGGTCCCACGCTTTACTTAAATTATACATGTTCATAGTTTATTTCGCATCAGCCCATGCCCATATTGAATCCACAAGCTATATGGCTCGCTCGAGTCATATGCAGTCAGGCATCGAGTGTCGTATTATGCCCAGGCCATGGTTCGGGGTGTGATAAAGCTTGGTATCAGAGCCTAGGTTCAAGTGTCTTAGGGAGCAAATAAAACCGTGTCCAGTGGGTTCACTTTTATATGTCTGCGCGCCCCACACATATAAACAGCTGACCACTAAGACATCTAGGATTGTCTCACTTCTTTCATACTCTAGTTCGTGCAATTAGAGCTATTCTTTCAGGAATCCTTCTAACTCGTGCGTTACGTATTTCAGACAATGCCTGCGACAAGAAAGTACTCCAAGAGGACCACAACCACCAGTAGAGGGCTACCGCCAACTTCACTCTAGAGGTGGAGCCTCAGACTCAGAGGGTTGCACCAGGTACTGCACCCCCAGCTTCAGAGGGGACGTTAGGGGAGCCATTCAGCTGCTCACCCAAATTGTTGCTAATCAGGCACAACGTTAGGAAACAGCTCCTAGCATAGGTACTAGTGGAGGGTCGAACAACTATAGGACCAAGAAATTTTTGAACATGAAGCCTCCAGTGTTCACCGGGTCTATTAAGGGAGAGAATCCCCAGAACTTCATCGACGGGCTTCAGAAAGTCTTTCGTGTTATACATGCTACGGAGATGGAGGCAGTAGAGTTGGAGCTTATCAGTTGCAGAATGTTGCTCATATTTGGTATGAGACGTGGGAACAGTCCCGCAGGGAGGATGCATCTTCATCAACTTAGGATGAGTTTGTTGATGCTTTCATTGATCACTTCCAGCCGATTGAGGTTAGAGAGGTGAAGGCCTATGAACTTGAGAGACTCAGGAAGAACAGTATGAGCGTGAACGAATATTATCTCAAGTTTGTTTCCTCATCTAAGTTTGCTTAGTATATCTTTGTAGCGGGTCTATTTTTTCTGATTCGTATTTGCACTTACCTCATTTAAAAAGGAAAGAGTCCCGAAAAATTACGGTTGTCAATCGTACCGAAAAAAAAGGAAAAAATATACTTCTACGTAATGGTACTCTAAATGGACTTATTTTTACAGTCGCCACCTAATTTTTAGGAAATTAGGAAAAACCAATTCGAAAAGGGTTCATTTAAAACGATTAAATTTTAAAAGAAACCTAATCTAACCAAAGTATGGGTAAGGGTTCTGGTGATCCCCCAGGGAAGGTGTTAGGCACCCCGGTATTAAGCATCCGTAATATACGGTTGACCTACGGGTTCTAATAATATGTCTATGTGGATATAAATTAATTGTGATAAAAACAGTTTTTGTTTTTTATTTCTGCAAACAGAAATTAGTCATTTATGCAAAATATATCCCATTTCAAGAATCAAAGGTGGTAAAATTTTGCCCAAAATTAGGCGTTTAGGGTGTCGGACTAGAACACTTAGGCTAATACCCGGAGGCTCTTAGCCTAAGTAGGACTCTACGTAAGTCCACCCAAAAAATAGTTTTTGAAAAATATTTTTAAAGTATAGAAAAATAGTTTTAAAAATAAAAATTTAGTCATACTATTATAATATATATAGTATTCTACATATATAGTCTATTTTTATGCTACCTTTTGTTAAGTTTTAGTCAAATTTTATTTTTTAGTCTAAATCTAAATAATCACAATTAGTCCCACAAGTCATGAATATTAGTCCAAATCAGTCCATGTATCATAAGTCCACAGGTTTCATAAATGTTCGAATCAGTCCCAAATTTTATAAAAATCGGGAGTTTTGGTCCTTTTATTCACATCAATCCCAGGTTTGCTTTAATGCTCCAAAATTAGTCTCGACTTTTATAATAAATTCTCTTTTGGCGACTTTAAAACACGACAATCTAAGGGTTCCAATTGACATAATAATTGCGCAAATAATAATTTAAGGTACATAATCAAGAAAGATAGAGAATTTGGGCCAACCAAGCCCAAAAGGAAAATGTTTATGCAATTGGGTTCGCCTTAATTCCAACGTATGCTCCATTTCGCTCCAAGTTGGCTTGACTCGATCTAGACATGTTAGTGAGCCCCGTTGGGGCCCACCAATGGGTTTTAGGTAGACAAAGACATAGAAGGGTATACTCAACATTAGAATGCATCCATGGATTAAACCATGTGCAAGAATTAAAAGGCCACAATAACTATTACAATGCCAAAAATTAATTACAATTTACTGGGCCTAGCCCACTTGATACTTTGTGACGGCAAATAACGAAAATGGCCCATATATGAAATAGGCCCAGATATAACATTAATAATAAGCCACATAAGCAACACGCCTAAATGAATAGCCCAGGCTTAAAATTTCCCTAAGTATTAAGAGGCGATATGCATGATATACCACAAGTTTACTACTCTAATTTCCTCAAATTTTCTAAGTATCAGGATTGGGATATACATGATACACACCAATATACCATTAGATATGAAGAGCAAAACCTTTCAAAGGGCATGCCCTCCACATATACTTGATATATACTAAATATTCCATCAACCTTAACTCTAAAAACATTATATTCAGGTCATATAAAAGTTATAACTTACCCAGAAATACCCAGAAAACTAATCAAGAATAGCCAAGGTCTCAACTCAACTTCTCAAACAAAAACTAGGATTTTTACTCAATTTTAACATCTCATACAAGTCTTGAATATAGAGTATTAGCCAAATAGCTAGTCAAATAAATCATATAGAATTACGTTAGCTTCAATCTGAAAGTTGAACTGATTCTAAAAAAGAAGCAGAAGAGTCTAAAGAAATGCCAAGCAATGCAAGAATAAGTAAAGTAGAATGAAGCTAGTCTAAAGAAATGAAAACAAACAACAAACCAAGCAATGCAAGAATAAGTAAAGTAGAATGAAGCTATTGTCCAAATATTGGTCAATATGATGCATAGGCAAACAAACAGGTCGAATGATTGGTATTAAGTCTTGTGAAGTAAGGTGAAACAAACAACAAACCAGAACAAAATGTGGAGAGGATATTGAATCACAAAATAACATGGATAAGCAAGAGGTAACAATTGGATAGAATGCTTAAAAGAAATGTACAAGATATCCTAAAAACTATGACCAAGAACCAATCGGAGCACAAATCAAAGGATAACAATGTTCAAATGCACAAGTCCTCCAATTCCACATGATAGTCTTCTAGGTCCAAATATTGGTCAATATGATCACATAAGTACAACAAAGGGAATCTGAGGTTGAATGATTGGTATTAAGTCTTGTTGAAGGCTATGAGGTGCATGATACTCAACTTAGGTTCAATTAAGAGAATATTACACAAAAAAACGACAAGATGTAATACACAAAAAAAAAAAAAAAAAGGCACACTTAATCTTCTAGAACAAAATGTGGAGAGTTTAGGTTCTTTGCGCCTAGTCTATTTGAATCAAGTAACAAAATTAACTAAGTGGAAAGTAAACAAGCATTATGAGATAAGACCAACAAGACTCCATACTTAAGAATGGTGACAGTTTTTTCTTTCTTTGGTACATCTTTTAGTCTTTGTCTTAGCTTTCTTATGCTCAACCTCTATGTAGTTTACATTGTACAAGATATCCTAAAAACTATGACCAAGAACCAACTAGAAGAGCACAAATCATAAGGACAGAAGATGACTAATTATGTTCAAATGCAAGAAAGTGGGAGAAAGAACACAAGTCCTCCTTGGAAATTTGTCAAGAAAAAATTATTTTCCACTAATGCAAATCAAACAAGTTTTCAAATTCAAGCCTCAGGTGAAATCAATGATCTAAGAGATGGAATGAGGATTAGACAGCTTAGGAATTTATTTTAAAGGCCAAAAAAAGTAAAATAGTGCTAGAAACCATTCTTTAGATTCATTCACTATCAACAGATCATCCCAGAAGCAATTTAGAGGTGCAAAGTCATTTTTAGGCTACTTTTGGCTTAAAGTTCTAAGTGTGGTCCCAAAAAATGTTTCTAGTTTAGCTAATTCATTCCCAGAACTACACAAATAAGCAAAAGCACAGATAGAAACTTAAATAGGATTCAACAAATCACATCCTTCCTTCCTTTGGCAAGAAAGACAAAAGAGAGGCTCCGATACTATCCTAGATTCAATTCAAAATATTAGGCATAGTTCAGCTTGATTTCAAACAAACAAATAAGAGGAAAATATATCTCACACACACAAACAAAAAAAAAAAAAAATATATCACAAAAAAAAAAAAAAAAAAAAAGCATCACACGTAATCTTCTAGAACAGCTTTTAGTCCTAGTTTAGGTTCTTTGCACCTAGTCTATTAGATGATCATATTAGGTAAAGAGAAACAAGTAAGCTATAACAATTTCAAGTGCAAATACAAGTCATAAGTGACAAACCAATCATGAACATTGCAAACAAGTAACCAATATGAGATAAGACCAATGGTCTGCAAGTCACAAACAAGTCAGAAGTGAGAGGAAACTCTAGGTAGGAATGGTGACAGGTTTCAAAAAATTCAAAAACTGAGACAATAAGGGTTCATAGCATTGTCCTAGGGCAGGAGATGGTTCACTAAACAAGACTTAATTCAAACAAATCAACAAGGGTCAAGTTGCTAGCATTATAAGGAGGTTAAGTGCAAACAGGATCACCTAAGCATGGTTCCAGTTTTTGAAATTCATTTTTTCAGTCTACCAAGTGATTGTGATAGGTAAGGGAGATTAAGTAAACTATAGACAATATCAGTATAAGGCGGGTTCAATACACAAATGAAAAGTCACATAAATACTGTAAACAAATAGCAAATAGGACACAGAATGGGAAAGAGACAAAACAAATCCCCAACAATACTGATCATTTCCCAAATCCATTATCACATTTTTAGGTCAAAGACAAAAGCTTTTCTTTTATAATCTAAAAAAAAGGGGTAAGGGACCAAGGTTCATTTTAGAGATTCTTAGCATTAATAGGTTCCATATTTCTCAAACCTCTTTCAGTCCCAGTTACAGATTATATTGACATAAAAAGAAAACATAGAAAGTCATTTTCTATACAAAATAGTTGTTGGTTGCATGGTAGGACAAACTAAGTAGCAGAGGCATAGACATCTATGTTTAAGCTAGATATTTACCACAGAGAAACAAAAGCACATTTCAAATTATTATTTTTTTAAGTCGTTTCATTTCTTGAAGATCAACCTTAGGGAGTGTGATAGGGTCAACTTATAGCAGGCATTGCTATATACTAAAAGATCAAGCAAGAAGCTCCAGAGATGCTTAACATACCAAGGCACAGGAAAATTTTGTTTAAAAGTCATTTTTAACTAGTTTCATACTTAAGGTTTTCAAGTTACTTCAAAGATCACAACATATCACAAGACATCTTTTAGGGGGATTTTAGTCATTATCCACAAATGAAGGAAAAAACCAACTCACTTTGGTCTCAAGACAGCTTCAAACAAAGATGAAAGGATTCATTTTCAAAATCATTTTTGACTATTGATCCTCAAAACTTATTTTAGACTCTAAACTATATTAAGCATGCACGAATCTCTATCCTTTGAACTAGAATCACTATGTAGGATGATCAAAACTCGGAAAAACCCAAAAACTACCATAGAATAAGAGACCTCAGAATCTAATGAGAATAATAACAACAAAACCAGAATCAAAGAAGAAAACATCTTAAAAACCCTCAACTGCAACACTAAAGTTCATAAAAATCCACATAACAAACTTATATTTTAGAAAATCCAATGTAACAGTACGCTAGAAGCCAAAACAGACTCTTTCTCCTTATTTAAAACCTTTTCAAACATCAATATCTACTAATAACACTCCAAACTGTATAGAACTATCCTTATAACAAAACTTTAAGAAAATTTAGGCTCCCGTATTCAATCATTTCCTCCTATCACTGAACTAGCAAGTTATGATATCCATTTGGCCTCACATTATCTAATACTTAGTTCATTTTATAACTAAAAATGATAAAACAAGCATAGAAATAATAACACTGAATACTAGACTAAGCATTCATAATATTTCAAATGGAAAACAGGTTTAAACAAAGCATATCATGACTTGGAGATAAATAAAAAAAGAACTACAATGGGATTTACCTTTATTTGGGGCAGCCTAAAGATCAAAATGGAGAGATTGAATCAGCTTTCAAACACCAACACTTAAAACCTTTTAAAACAGCCTTTCTTTTTCAAACATTTGCATATATGTGTCTATTATAATCATATAAGTAGGTATCTTATAGTATTCTCAAAGTAGTCTATATGTAGTATCTAGGTAGTATATATGTGGTGTATATATATATATATATATATTTGTATATGAGTAGTAGGAAGATTATATATTTCTTGAGTACTTAGATTTTTTAGCCAAAAAATCCGGATCCCCAAAAATGGCACAATTGCTTTCTATTTATAGCAATCAATTAGGGCTTTAGGGACAAAAGAGAGAAAGTCCCTCATCCACACTAATTTTTCCCCAAAAATACTCTAATTTTCATATTACAAAATTCAAAATCGAGTAAAGGACCAGATTTTTCCCTCAGCATTGTACTACTTTATCCTATATTCAACAAAAATCAAATAATTTCCAACGGGTAATACTAAAATTTACACACAAAATATTCAATAAATCCCAAAATAATAGGATAGTACAATGAGTCACACAAACAGCCAAAATTAGGACAATACAACGTTCACATAGTACATTAAAAGATAAAATCCTCAAATTTCCCTAACTGATTCAAATATTTTGGGATTTCCCCCTTTAATTCTCTCCCTTTGTGTGTCATGGTGCCAAGATAATAGCAGGCTCAAAGGCCCCTATCCATGGTCCCCATGACATGGAGAAAATAAGAGTAAATTCCCAAATTTTGATTTCGAATTGAACATGAAAACGTGATTAAAACTTAAAATAAAATCTACCATTAGTATTAGGAGGACAAGGGGAGAAAAACCCTCAAGAATTTGCTTGAAAGCAGCCATGAAATGGCCATGATGAAGATCGCAAAAATCTCAAACCCTAAATCGCCATTGCTGGCCAAGAGAAAGAGAAAGACGACTCAGTCACAACAAATGAAATGAGGGGGCCAAAGTTATCAATAGATAACTTTGGTCCCCTTTTAAATATATAGTACCCCCCCCCCACCCCCAAAATCCCCCAAATGTTTTAAAAAACATTTACAGAGCCCCCTCATGTTTAGAAAGTATTTTCTTTAAGGACCCGTGTACACAATTTTAAAAAAATATATACCCAACTTTGTCAAACTACATATCCGTCTAAAACTCTTTTGTAGACCCTTTTTTTTATAAAATCCAACTTTGGAATATGTCGCTTTAAAATACAAGCTTTAATATAAGCCCAATATTGACATATATTCGGATAATTTTTAAGGATGTGAAAAATGCGGTAAAAAATGAACCGTAATTCGTACGTCGTTTCAATTGCTGAATTTCCCGAACTTAGGCGGGCGGGATACGCATCTCGCTTTAATTTTTACTTATAAAGTAAATAACTCGTAATTTCCTTAAATTCATCAAATTTCACAATTTCTCGGGATTTCAAAATTTCAAAAGCGTATCCTTATTCCGTCTTAGACTCGCAAAATTTGGAGAATTAAAATACGTATTTTATGAGGTAAAAATCAGATGTCAACAATTGGCCCTTCGAAGTTCAAGGATGGCAAGGCCATCCTTGAGCTACGAATTTGACAAACCTAATTTTTACCGAATAACAGAAATTCTGTTTCTTCTCGTGCAAGATTTCAGAAGTATGGTCGGACCCCGGTTTCTGGGCTTCCTACATATCTCAAGCTAAATGGGAATTCAGGCTGTTTGTAGTTCTGACTCTATAAGAACTATGAAATAAAGAGTTTTCTTTAAACTATCCCGAGGTGTCCCGAGATAATTATAGGAATATGGTCGAGCCTCGAAACTTGAGTAGCCTACATATCCCTGGCTTTGGGAATCAGACCAATTGTAATTCAACTCGATAGCCCGAAAAAAAATATCACTTTATGCAGAAATCCCTTTGGCTACTTCCGGTTGAAAAATCCGAACCAGAGGCGGTCTTTTTATTTTTTGTGTGTGTTTTTGGAAAGGTCTTATTAGTGTTGATGCTTGAAGTGATCTCTAATCCATGGTGTAGAAAGCTTGACTCTCGTACACGATTTTTGACCCACTGCCTAAGAAAAGTTCCACGTATGCTACGCATGTTTTGAATCCGGCTTTTGCTTCCATCTTCGGTAGCTTCTAGCTCGTTTTTAGATGTTGAGTCCTACGTGTTAGTTTTTGAAAATTTTGATTTTAATGTAGTCATACCTGAATGGTATTTTGCCATTTTGTTGACATTGAAGTCATCCCCCAATATTACATTTGTCTTCTTTCTTTTCTCCTGTGGGTGAGTGTTCTTCGTGTATTTCCTTTTTGAAAAATGATCTACTCTTGGATAATAATCACGATACTTTTGACTGGCTCATTTTTCATCATTTTCAGATGATGTTTTCATCGTTCAATGATAACTTTTGTTGGGATCTGAGTCGGGCTATACCGCATTTCTGCGAACCTACACACGCCAGTCCGGTTGTCATTTTCATAACCAAGATGTTACTAATGAAACAATGTTTTTAAGTGCGGGGTCATTTTTGTTTCTTATGACATCCGCCACCCCTAAAAATTTGGACTCACATCATTTTCATATATTGCAGTAACTGTCGCGAATCTGACATCGACTCCATCGTTATCCTCATACGAAGCTTACGGTATACCGATCCTTTCAGGACCACATCACTTATAGTCAAAAATACCCAAATATAGACTGCACATCAGAGTGCAGTATCATATTCCTTTCATGATGACTACTAACCTCTGTGTCCAGAATTACAATATTTAGTCAGAATTTACAAGTTAACTACCGCATATTCAAGTGCGGAGCCTTTTCTCATGACTTCCACTATCCCTGAACCATGATTACGTTAACTTGAAATAGACGACGATAGCGACCGCAAATCTTGATGTAGGAATCACATTCGTATTTTAACGATTGCGGACATCAACCTCGGGATTATGCTACCTATTTTTGGCTATATATATGGATGATGACTCAGCTCCTTCGGCACGTAGTCATTTAATCCATATCGTCATTTTGAGGAATGAAGCTTACCTTGGTGGCAAGACTTACACTTTCCTTTTTGACTCCAGGGAAGAATACCCGCCCGTCGACAGAGTTCACATCTTTCAAAAGGACTAGACTCATTTGTGAATAACGGCATTTCAATACTGATACCAACGCGTCATTTTAAATTTTTAGATTTTTGGATGTCACGCACCGAACCATGGCCTGGGAGCGACACGGCACTCGATGCCTGACTGTCTATGACCGAGCGAACCCATGGCTGCTGAATCTAACAGCCGTATCATGGAAGCATGCAAGATATAACACGAAGCAAGAGAATGCTCTAACTCAAATATAATAATAAATGCGGAAATAGATGTTGTGAGGCAAAACCAACATAACTAACTAAAGTTTGGGTCTATGAAACCTCTATGATCAAAATACTGAAAGAATAACTAGGTCAGGACAAGACCCTAACATGCCTCAAATACTAATAAACTAACTAATACTCGAAAAACTGGGAATAGACGGGAAGCCATGGATGAGAGGGGCTCACCAACTAGCTGATGTACTCAAAGGGCTAGAAGCTAAGCGACTGTTGTATCCTCTTGAAAGTCAGACTCTACACCGTGAAGTGCAGGCCCACGCATAAGGACGTTAGTACATTTAAATTGTACAAGTATGATAAGCAATTGAAGCAATAATAAGGGATATGAACAATAAAGCATAATGAAACTGAATGCTCATATCATGAGTTGATCTTTATTGAAACCACCTGTGCAAATATCATGTAACTATGGCATCAGTCCTAATAAATAACGAGATCTCAAAGCTATGACCTCAAGCCCAAAATAATTACATATGCATATGAATCATAACTATGGCCTTAGGCCCAATCAAACATGAAGCAACAGGTGTAAAACTGACTACTGGCTCTGGAACCTGACTGATGACTTAGACTGCATTCTGAGACTCATAGATTGAATTACAAGCCTTTTAGATTAAGCTAGGGTCCATAGCATGCATAACAAGTATGAACATACTCAGAAAACTGAGCTCTAACCCTAGGTTATGAAAATCAAGAACTAGGGCAAAATCATGAACTGGCTGGATTTCTGAGAATTATGATAATTGAGGTATGAGGATGATTAAACAATTTTCCTCATGTAGATAGTATGCTTAACATACCTGACATTGCTCCCAAACTTGAACAATAATCTGGTCTCGGAAAAAGAGTTCCAAGGTTTTGCTCTTTATGCTCGTTAGTTGGGTTTTCTTGAAAATCCTATGTTAAGAACATGGTTTCATGATTAGGTTAAGAACATATACGATAGAATTGATTTGGAAGAGCTTGGAATGACTTACCTTGTTGTTTTGGATTGTTAGGAGAAGAACACTTCGTTTCCAGGGCTTGGAATTATGAAAAACGAAAGAAAATAACTGAAGGCTGGTATTTATAGGTTCTGGTGCGGGCTGGGAAATACTAGCCAAAATACGGTCCGTAAACTGATTTACGGTCTGTAAACCTAGACCGTAATTCAACATATTTCAAATAGAATCACTGGTTTCCGTTTCCTCCTTAAATACGATCACACTTTACTGGCCGTATTTCAAAATACGGTCTATACTTAACAATATGAAATTCCACCAGACAAATTCCAGAATGCACAGTGATTTTGGGTGTGACTTTACGACTTGAAATACGGGTCGTACACTAGTTTACGATCCGTATTCTGGGGCGTAAATCCCCATCTGACAGCTGAAGAGAAATTTTCAATTCTCACATTCTTTATCTTGTTTTCTAAGTCTGGGATCATAGTCAAGGCTTAAGTTAAAAGTCTGAGATGTTACAATATCTTCCCCTTGAGATCATTTGTCCTCGAATGATGGTTTTTGGTCAAAAAGGATTGCTGAGACATGTGCACACTGACTGTTATGAGCACATGAAAACTGAACTGAAAGGGGCTGGACTGAATTATCTGTTGAACTGAGTAACTATTAAACTGACTGTCTAATAGGCTGAATACTGATAATGGAAACTATAGAAAGAAGGATCTAAGAAGGGAAGTACGATACCTTCACCGGTTTCTGCTGATTCTTCAAAGAGATAGGGATATCTGGACTTCCATGTAGCCTCTTCAACTTTCTGACTTCTCCACAAGACCTTTACTGAAGCTACCTCTTTAGTTCTCAACTTGCGAACGTGACAATCAAAGATTTTTACTGAGACTTCTTCATAAGTCAAACTATCATTGACTGTTATGTCATCGGTTGGGACAACCAACGAGGGGTCTCCCACACACTTTCTCAATATGGACACATGAAATACTGGGTGTGCGGCAGCCAAGTCTTGTAGCAATTCAAGCTCATAAGCTACTAGACTAACCATTCGCAGAATTCTGTATGGTCTAATGTAGTGGGGACAAAGTTTCTCCTTCTTACCAAACCTCATGACACCCTTTAGAGGCGAGACTTTGAGAAATACCCAATCATTGACTTTAAAAACTAAATCTTTCTATCTCACATCTGTGTAAGACTTCTGAAGACTCTGAGCCGTCTTCAAACGCTCTTGAATTAACTTGACCTTTTCCATAGCCTGATAGACCAAATCTGGTCCTAACAACTCTGCTTCACCAACTTCGAACCAACCAATCGGTGATCTACACCTCCGCCCATAAAGAGCTTCAAACGGTGCCATCCCGATACTAGCATGGTAACTATTATTGTAAGCAAACCCAATAAGAGGTAGGTGATCATCCCAATTACCTTTGAAATCAAGGGCACATGCCCTTAACATATCCTCAAGGGTCTGAATGGTGCGCTCTGCTAGGCCATCTGTCTGAGGGTGAAAAGCTGTACTAAGGTTAACCATTGAACCCAATCCTTTCTGAAAGGATTTCCAAAATTTCTTGTGAATTGAGCACCACGATCTGAAATAATGGACACTGGAGTCCCATAAAGCTTGACAATTTCGCGAAGAAACAACTTGGCATAGTCCTCCATAAGAAGTGCGCTAACTTCGTAAATTTGTCCACAATCACCCAAATTGAATCATGCCTCCTAGCTGAACAAGGTAAACCTGCTACGAAATCCATATTTATCGCCTCCCGCTTCCAAACAGGAATATCAATATTTTGAGCCAAGCCACCAAGCCTCTGGTGTTCGGCTTTCACTTGCTAACAATTTGGACACTTAGCCACAAAATCTGCTACATCCTTCTTCATGTCATTCCACCAATAAATCTCCTTAAGATCGTGATACATCTTTGTGGAACCTAGGTGAATGGAATACCTGGAGTGGTGAGCTTCAAACATAATTTGCTCTCTAAGCCCATCTACATCTGGAACATATAATCTGCCTCGATATCTCAAGGTTCCGTCATCTCTCCCTTGTTCGAAAGCCATCGTCTTATGCTTGTGAATCCTCTCTTTCAGCTGCAACAAGTAGGGATCTTTATACTGCTTCTCTTTAACTTCAACGACTAAGGAGGAATGGGCTCTATTCTGAACAACCATACCGCCATCCTCGGAGTCCACTAGTCATACCCCAAGACTGGCAAAATGGTGGACTTCTTTCGCCATAATCAATATGAGCTAAACTTCCCATGGAATGCTGACTGAGAGCATCGGCTACAACATTCGCCTTCCCTGGATGATAGAGAATACCCACGTCATAGTCCTTAAGCAATTTGAGCCATTTTCTTTGCCTAAGATTCAACTCTCTTTGCTCGAAAATATACTGCAGGCTTTTATGATCTATGAAAATATCAACATGCACTCCATACAAATAATGACGCCATATCTTAAGTGCAAAACTACAGCTGCCAACTCTACGTCATAGGTCGGATAATCCTTCTCGGGAACCTTGAGCTGACGAGATGTATAAGCTACAACCTTACCATCTTTGCATTAAGACACAACCAAGACCCATGCCTGAAGCATCACAATAAACTACGAACCCCTCGGTCCCTTCCTGCAAGGTCAAAACTGGAGCTGACGTCAACCTTATTTTCAACTCCTTGAACCTGCGCTCACAAGCATCTGATGACTGAAACCTAGACTTCTTCTGAGTCAACCTAGTCAACAGAGCTGAGATGGAGAAAAATGCCCCTACGAAACGCCTGTAGTAACCAGCCGGACCCAAGAAACTACGAATATCTGAAATAGAGGTAGGTCTGGGCCAACCCTTGACAGCCTCAATATTAGTGTTATCAACTCAAATACCCTCTCTGGAAATAACATGGCCTAAGAACTCCACTGACTTGAGCCAAAATTCACACTTGGAAAATTTTGCGAATAGCTCACAGTCCTTAAGTGTCTGCAATACTACTCTGAGGTGCTGAGCATAATCTCACTCGCTGCGGAAGTATACTAAAATATCGTCGATGAAGACAATCACGAAGAGATCGAGATACGGCTTAAACACTCTGTTCATAAGATCCATGAAGGTTGTTGACGCATTCGTCAACCCGAAAGACATGACACAAAACTCATAGTGTCCATATCTGGTCCTGAAAGTTGTCTTAGGAATATCTTTTTCTTTGACCTTAAGCTGATGGTAACCAGATCTGAGGTCTATCTTAGAATAAAACTGAGCACCCTGAAGTTGATCAAATAAGTCATCTATTCTAGGAAGAGGATATATGTTCTTGATAGTGACTTTGTTAAGTTGGCGATAGTCTATACACATATGCAAGGAACCTTCTTTCTTTCGCATGAATAGAACTGGTGCGCCCCATGGAGAAACACTGGGGCAGATGAATCCCTTATCTAGGAGGTCTTTTAACTGAGCCTTAAGTTCTTTGAGTTCTGCTGGAGCCATTCTATATGGCGGAATAGAGATAGGCTTAGTGCCATAGAGTAGATCAATTCCGAACTCTATTTCCCTATCTGGAGGGATTCCTGGAAGATTATCTGGAAAAACACGAAATCTCACAAACTATTGGGCGGGCGAAGAGTCGGGGGTCTGGGTATCTACATCCCTAACCTAGACTAAATGATAGATATAGCCCTTGGAAATCATCTTTCGGCCTTCAAATAAGAGATAAACTGACCTCTGGGTGCTACAGAATCACCGGACCAAACTAAGGCTGGCTCATTTGGGAATTCAAATTTGACTGTTTTGGTCCGACAACAAACTGACGCATAATAAGAATATAGCCAATCCATCCTCATGATCACATCAAAGTCTATCATTTCTAACTCGTGAAGGTCTGCTATTGTCAACTTATGGTACACTCTCACCGAACAACCCATATACACATATCTGGCCAGAATTTCCTCACCAACAGGGTTAGACACTTCAAAAGGTTTGGACAATGGTTCGGGCTTGACTCCAAACATTTTAGCAATAAAAGGGGTTACATAAGAAAGGGTGGATCCTGGGTCCATAAATGCAAAAACATCGTAACTGAAAATGGTGATAGTACCTGTGACAACATCGATACGACCCTCAGCATCCTATCGAGCAGCTAAAGCATACAAGCGATTTGGATCACCACTTGTATCCCGTGATCTCGCTGGGGCCCTACCTGACTGAGCCTGAGTGTTCTTATTTGCAACCGAATTGGTGGACTGATTTATGGTCCCACCTGTACCCTGCTTAGGAAATGGACAATCTCTCAAAAAGTGACCTGACTAGTTATCCATGCCCGAATGGCATGTCCCTGAATGTCTCTTCCCATAAGTATTACAAACTGGGTAGAAACCATGACTGCTAGAATTTCCTTTAGATTGTGAGCCTGATGCTCGAAAGCTTCCTCTCTTCTCCTCTCTGAACTTAGGAGCTGGAGCACTGGCTGATGAAGGAACGGGTCCTGATGATCTGTTGTTGAAGAAGTTTTTGTTCTTTCCACTATTCCCGCTGAATTGCTCGGTTGATTTAACCCTCTTGTTAAACTCTTTATCTTTCTCTTTCTGCACAGCTTCCTCCTCCTTGAGCCTTGTTTCATTTCCTTGCACAAATGCCAATATCCGGGCGATTGTCATACCTCTACTCTGGGCTGCAATATTTGCCCCATCATATAAGTGAGAATCAAGACCAGTGACAAACCTCTTCACTCTGGCCCTCATGTTAGGAACAAGCTCAGTAGCATATTTTGCCAGACTCATAAACTCTAAGTGGTAATCCTGAACAGTCCTCCCATTCTGTTTGAGCTTCAAGAACTGCTCATCTTTGGCTTTTCGGACCTCAATTGGCATAAAATGGTCCAGAAAAGCCTCTAAGAACTCATCCCATGTGGCGTCAGAAGCATTATTACCTCGGGATAATTCCTAAGTCCCATACCAGGCATTTGCTACTCTTTGCAGCTAGTGAGCTCCAAACGTAGGCGCACATCTCCGTCACAATCATCATTCTATAAATCTTCTAAAGACCATCAATGAAATCTTAAGGGTCTTCTTCCTTCTTTGTCCTCGAGAAGACTGGGGGCTTCATTCTCAAGAACTCCTTAGCCCTGGAGGATTCTCCATAATTTCTAGAGTTAGACCCCGCTTCCTGACGTTGTGCCTGAGCAGCTACTAACTGTGTGAGCATTGCAATAGCACTCCCAACATCCACATTAGTTGTTCCAGTCTGAGGAGCCGGAATCTCTGTTGGAGCTGGAGCAGTAGGGGTAGTCTCTGGCGTAGGCGCCTAATCAGAATGGGCTCGGATAGCCTCGCGATGAGCAGCGTTGTAAGCTTCCCTTAAATGGTTGGTAGTCTTCCCCTTTGGAGCCATAATCGTCTGAAATTACGTAAACGCAAGAATTAGGAAGACATCCTGAAGTTATAGCTCTAGTTGCACGATCTAGAATACAAAGAAGTGAGACTTCCTTAATATGTCCTGGTGGTAGCTATTTATACGCATGCGGCCGTCATACATATAAAGGAGACCCCACTGGACACGGTTTCATAGACTCTCAACGATACTGAACCAACCTGGCTGCTCTGATACCAAGCTTTGTCATGCCCCGAACCATGGCTTGGGCACGACATGGCACTCGATGCTTGACTGTCTATAACCGACCGAACCCATGGCTGCTGAATCTAACAGTTGTATCATGGAAGCGTGCAAGATATAACACGAAGCAAGATAATGCTCTAACTCAAATACAATAATGAATGCGGAAATAAATGTTGTGTGGCAAAACCAACATAACTGACTAAAGTTTGTGTCTATCAAACCTCTATGATCAAAATACTGAAAGAATAACTAGGTCAGGACAAGACCCTGATATGCCTCAAATAGTAATGAACTAACTAATACTCGAAAAACTGAGAATAGACGGGAAGCCCTGGATGAGAGGGGCTCACCAACTAGTTGATGTACTCAAAGCGCTGGAAGCTAAGCGGCTGCTGTATCCTTCTGAAAGTCAGACTCTGCACCGTGAAGTGCAGGCCCATGCATAAGGACGTTAGTACATTTGAATTGTACAAGTATGATAAGCAACTGAAGCAATAATAAGGGATATGAACAATAAAGCATAATGAAACTGAATGCTCATATCATGGTGAAAGTCGTATAGAAACCACCTATGCAAATATCATGTAACTATGGCCTCAGGCCTAATAAATAATGAGATCTCAAAGCTATGGCCTCAGGAACAAAATAATTACATATGCATATGAATCATAACTATGGCCTTAGGCCCAATCAAACATGAAGCATCAGGTATAAAACTGGCTACTGACTCTATAATCTAACCGATGACTTAGATTGCATTCTGAGACTCGTTGATTGAATTACAAGACTTTTAGATTAAGCTAGGGTCCATAGCATGCATAATAGGTATGAACATAATCGAAAGGCGAGCTCTAACCCTAGGTTATGAAAATCAAGAACTAGGGCAAAATCATAAACTAGCTGGATTTCTGAGAATTATGATAATTGAGGTATGAGGATGATTAAACAATGTTCCTCATGTAGATAGTATGCTTCGCATACCTAAAATTGCTCCCAAACTTGAACAATAATCTGGTCTCGAAAAAAGAGTTCCAAGGTTTTGCTCTTTATGCTCTTTAGTTGGGTTTTCTTGAAAGCCCTATGTTAAGAACATGGTTTTAAGATTAGGTTAAGAGCATATATGATAGAATTGATTTGGAAGGGCTTGGAATGACTTACCTTGTTGCTTTGGATTGTTTGGAGAAGAACACTTCGTTTCCAGGGCTTGGAATTATGAAAAATGAAATAAAATAACAGAAGGCTGGTATTTATAGGTTCTGGTGCGGGCTGGAAAATACGAGCCAAAATACGGTCCGTAAACTTGCACCGTAATTTAACATGTTTTAAACAGAATCACTGGTTTTCGTTTCCTCCTTAAATACGATCACACTTTACGGGCAGTATTTCAAAATACGATCCGTATTTAACAATATGAAATTCCACCAGACAAATTCCAAAATGCACAGTGATTTTGGGTGTGGCTTTACGACTTGAAATGCGGGCCGTATACTAGTTTACGATCCGTATTTTGGGGCGTAAATCCCCATCTGACAGCTGAAGAGAAATTTTCAATTCTCATATTTTTTATAAGTCTGGGATCATAGTCAAGGCGTAAATTAAAGGTCTGAGGTGTAACAATATCTCCCCCTTGGGATCATTCGTCCTCGAATGATGGATTTTGGTCAAAAGGGAGTCTTTGAGACATGTGCACAGTAATTGTTATGAGCACATGAAAAGGCGGGCGAAAGGGCTGGAATGAATTATCTATTGAACTGAGTAACTATTAAACTGACTGTCTAACAGGCTGAATACTGATAATGGAAACTATAGAAGGAAGGATCTGAGAGGGGAAGTACGATACCGTCACCGGTTTCTGCTAATTCTTTAACGAGATAGGGATACCTGGACTTCATGTCTTCTTCGACTTCCCATGTAGCCTCTTCAACTTTCTGACTTCTCCACAAGACCTTTACTGAGGCTAACTCTTTAGTTCTCAACTTGCGAACCTGACGATCAAAGATTTTTACTAGGACTTCTTCGTAAGTCAAACTATCATTGACTGCTATGTCATCGGTTGGGATAACCAACGAGGGGTCTCCCACACACTTTCTCAACATGGACACATGAAATACTGGGTGTATGGCAGCCAAGTCTTGTGGCAATTCAAGTTCATAAGCTACTAGACCAACCATTCGCATAATTCTTTATGGTCCAATGTAGTGGGGACTAAGTTTCTCCTTCGTACTCAACCTCTATGTAGTTTACATTGTACAAGATATCCTAAAAACTATGACCAAGAACCAACTAGAAGAGCACAAATCATAAGGACGGATAACAGTGTTCAAATGCAGTCACAAGTCCTCTAATTCCTCTAATGCAAATCAAACAAGTTTTCAAATTCAAGCCTCATGTGAAATCAATGATCTAAGAGATGGAATGAGGATTAGACAGCTTGGGAATTTATTTTAAAGGCCAACAAAAGAAAAATAGTGCTAGAAACCATTCTTTAGATTCATTCACTATCAACAGATCATCCCAGAAGCAACTTAGAGGTGCAAAGTCATTTTTTAGGCTACTTTTGGCTTAAAGGTCTGAGTGTGGTCCCAAAAAATGTTTCAGGTTTAGCTAATTCATTCCCAAAACTACATAAATAAGCAAAAGCCCAGATAGAAACTTAAACAGGATTTAACAAATCACAGCAAAGACAAAAAGAGAGGCCTGATACTATCCTAGATTCAATTCAACACATTAGGCATAGTTCAGTTTCAAACAACAAACTAAGAGCAAAATACAATATAACAATTAGTTTAGGTTCTTTGCACCTACTCTATTAGTTGATCATACTAGGTAAAGAGAAACAAGTAAGCTATATCAATTCTAAGTGCAAATACAAGTCATAAGTGACAAACCAATCATGAACATTGCAGACAAGTAACCAATATAAGATAAAACCAATGGTTTGCAAGTCACAAATAAGTCAGAAGTGAGAGGAAACTCCGGGTAGGAATGGTGACAGGTTTCAAAAATTCCAAAACTGAGATAAAAAGGTTCATTGCACTGTTCTGGGTGCAGGAGATGGTTCACTAAACAAGACTTAATTCAAACAAATCAACAAGGGTCAAGTTGCTAGCATTATAAGGAGGTTAAGTGCAAACAGGATCACCTAAGCATGGTTTGAGTTTTTGAAATTCATTTTTTCAGTCTACCAGGTGATTGTGATAGGTAAGGAAGATTAATTAAACTATAGACAATATCAGTATAAGGAGGGTTCAATACACAAATGACAAGTCACATAGATACTGTAAACAAATAGCAAATAGGACACAGGATGGGAATGAGACAAAAAAAATCCCTAGCAATACTGATCATTTCCCAAATCCATTATCACATTTTTAGGTCAAAGACAAAAGCTTTTCTTTTATAATCTAAAAGAAAAAGGTAAGGAACCAAGGTTCATTTTAGAGATTCTTAGCATTAATAGGTTCCATATTTCTCAAACCTCTTTCAGACCCAGTTACAGATTATATTGACATAAAAAGAAAACATAGAAATTCATTTTTACGTACAAAATAGTTGTTGGTTGCAAGGTAGGACAAACTAAGTAGCAGAGGCATAGACATCTATGTTTAAACTAGATATTTATCACAGAGAAACCAAAGCACATTTCAATTTTTTTTTTTTAAGTCATTTCATTTCTTCAACATCAACCTTAAGGAATGTGATAGGGTCCACTTATAACAGGCACTACTATGTACTAAAAGATCAAGCAAGAAGCTCCATAGATGCTTAAACATACCGAGGCATACGAAAATTTTGTTTAAAAGTCATTTTTAACTAGTTTCATACTTAAGGTTTTCAAGTCACTTCAAAAGTCACAAAATATCACAAGACATCTTTTAGGGGGGATTTTAGTCATTATCCACAAATGAAGGAAAAAACCAACTCACTTTGGTCTCAAGACAGCTTCAAACAAAGATGAAAGGATTCATTTTCAAAACCATTTTTGACTATTGATCCTCAAAACTTATTTTAGACTCTAAACTATATTAAGCAAGCATGAATCTCTATCCTTTGAACTATAACCACTATGTAGGATGATCAAAACTCAGAAAAACCCAAAAGCTGTTACACCCCGAAAAATTTCACGTTACCAAGATTGCAGACGACTTAGTATGGGCTCAGGGGAGATTAATGATATACAAGGATTAGGGATGAAGATTCTATTATATATGTATAAGAATAACATATAGATGACATTGGAGGCCATGGCCATATGGTACAAGTTGGTTAATGCGTTACGTGATAAATAGCCCTCGTAACCGTAAGTTAAGGCGGGGCCCACATGTCAGAATTTTATAAAGGAAATATGAAAATTTATATGAATAGTATATTGGAAGCTTAGCAAGTCGTAATAAGGACACTTAAGCCAAATATGAGCATAAGCACTCCAAAAGGATGATTTAAGGATACGTTTTCGGGTGATCTAGCTTTACGAGGCCAATACGCCATTATAAGTTTAGAATTTGGGAAAATACAAAATATTAAAGTTGTAGATAATTGAAATACCTTTCCAACCATAGGTTTTGGGCCTTCACAAGACATAGGGATAAAAAGTTATAGACATTTTAAGGCAGAAAGGTCAAGCTGGGCAGTGGGCTCGGCCCAACCCGACTCCAACTCAGGTCAGGCCCACTTCCCTTGCTATTTAAGGGAGGTTTTAACCCTTATCTTCCTCATTTCATACCAAAAAGATCCAGAACATTTTATAGAGAGAGTGAGGAGAGTTAGAGAGATAGAAACCAAGTTTTGATCAAGTTCGAGGTCCCGAATCCCGAGGCTCGTGAAGGATAAAGTGTAGTACAAGTTGTTGCCGTCATTTTAAGCTAAAGGTTGAACCTGGGGGATGTTAGTTTCATGGTGGCTGCTCATATAAGGTATGTTTAAGATGTTAATGATATTCTTACCATGATCATTGATAGATTTGATGGGTTAGAATAGAGAAAATGACGTTGAAAGTTTGGTTATCATTTTTGGATCTCAAATAACTTGGGGGCTTTTTTGGTATGATTAAATGGATAGAATTAGTTGGATATTGATATAAAATGATTTTTGATATTATTGTTGATGTTGTTGATAAGTTGTTGTTCTTGAATTTGGGAGAATAAAGTGTATGAAGATATTGTATACAAAGCGTATACTGGGTTGTTTTGGTGTATATCTTTAGGAGTTGATGCTTTGAGTTTGAAGAGGCTTATATGAGATGGTTGTTGTTGTTGTTGTTGGTTGCTGATTGTGTTGTTAAATTGAATTGGAATTAGAGGGAAGCGAAGATTACAGGTAAAAATCATTTGTTCTTAAGGGGGAAGAATTTACGAAAGTTAATTACGAGCTTAGAGAAATCTATGAACCTCTTTCAAGTTGTCTACGGTTTCCTTTACCTTGATTGTAGATTGCCCAGTGTTTGGAAGCATAAGTTAAGCTAATCACGTAAGCGACAAGGTATGTAAGGCAAACCTTTCTTCCTTTGGCATGATTCTTATTGTTACTCATCCTATATGTATTCCATATGATTCCATTCTTAGACGAGTAAGGTCTAAATGTTTCTTGTGATGGCTTATTGACATTGTACTCTTATTCTATCCCGAAGGAAACACCCATAAGGTGCCAAGTTGAGTTGTGTTATGGTTTTATTAATGATTTCGAGGAAATGAGTTTTATACTAAAGGAAACATAAAGTTTGATTTTCAAAACCACTCCGAAGGGGGTGCAAGATTTTACTACTTCATTTCATTTACGATTTATGTTTACATTCCATAGTATCATCCTTTTGTATTGATATGATCATTTATTCTTTGGGTAAGTCTAGTGAGATACAAATTTGATAACTTCTTATGAAAGACTAAGACTAATAACTGGATTGTGATGAATTGATTAGTGACTTATGATTTGAATTGAAATTGATATTTGTGGATTGAGTTTGTGTTGATATGATGGAGATATTAAGCGAAAGCGGATGTGAATGTATGCGAATACGCAATAGAAATGGAACACCTAGCTAAAATGATGATGCGGAAGTTATTTCATATGCTATTATGAAGGGATCATTATTATTTTGCCTTTTATTTGTGAAGCCGTTGTCCGAAGGGGCCATCATTATTTTCTCGGGGACTAAGCGGCCGTCCGGAAGGACTATTGTGATACTAGCCGGAAGCGTATCTGTCCGTTAGAAGTCCTTTGGACCATTGGGATATTTCTTTTAACATGTCGTTTATAGGGCATAGTTGTGTGTTAGATGTGTTGTTGCCCAAATGAGATTAGAATGATGATTGCTTTATTTACTTAAAGATTGTTTTGAGACTTCGTGTGCACATTTATGTTTCTTGGAAGCATAAGTTAAGCTAATCACATAAGCGACAAGGTATGTAAGGCAAACCTTTCTTCCTTTGGCATGATTCTTTTGATTGTGATTTCTTCTCTCCTAAGTCAAATTGTGATTATGACTTGTTACCACTTTACATACTCGTGTTATACATTGTCCATGATTTCGACGTCCTTTTGATTTTCAAAACCACTCGAAGGGGAGATTTTACTACTTCATTTCATTTACGATTTATGTTTACATTCCATAGTATCATCCTTTTGTATTGATATGTTTGGGTAAGTCTAGTGAGATACAAATTTGATAAGTATATAGCTAGGATGATGAATTGATTAGTGACTTATGATTTGAATTGAAATTGATATTTGTGGATTGAGTTTGTGTTGATATGATTCCACTTCATTCGAAGGCCATCATTATTTTGCGGAAGCGGTCGGAAGGGATCATTATTTGATACTAGCGGAAGCCGTCGAAGGACTATTGTGCCGAGTCATGTATAGATATGTATGATTATGGGTATGTCGGGCCGTGTGTTGAGTTAGATTCCGATTTCTTCTCTCCTCATAATGTTGGTTATACTTCTTAGAGACTAGGATGCTCGGACGTAAAAGATTGGCAAGTTCCACCCCATGTAGCTATGTACGTTTGTTGAGATGTCGACAAAGTGATGTCAGTTGAGTCATTTATGGATTTTAAAAGAGTATGTATTTTAGATGATTTAGATTGGTTTAAAGTACTTATTTGATTAAAAGTTTTCATAATCGTTATAGAGATAATGATTTCTATTTGGAAAAATTTTATGTTCTTAAAAGTTTTTGAAATGACAGGTTTTGATAGAGCGAATGTCTAAGGGTTCGCTCGACTCTGATGAGAGTCAGGTGCCCGTCATGCCCTACCATTGCTAGGGTGTGACTAAAGCTACCATAGAATAAGGGACCTTAGAATCTAATGAGAATAATAACAACACAACCAGAATCAAAGAAGAAAACATCTTAAGAACCCTCAACTGCAACACTAAAGTTCATAGAAATCCACATAACAAACTTATATTTTAGAAAATCCAACGTAACAGTAGGCTAGAAGCTAAAACAAACTCTTTCTCCTCATTTAAAACCTTTTCAAGCATCAATATATACTAACAACACTCCAAACTACGTAGAACTATCCTTGTAACAAAACTTTAAGAAAACTTAGGCTCCCGTATTCAATCATTTCCTCCTATCACTGAACTAGCAAGTTATGATATCCATTTGGCCTCACATAATCTAATACTTAGTTCATTTTATAACTAAAAATGATAAAACAAGCACAAAAACAATAACACTAAATACTAGACTAAGCATTCATAATATTTCAAATGGCAAACAAGTTTAAACAAAGCATATCATGACTTGGAAATAAAGAAAAAATGAACTAGAACAAGATTTACCTTTATTTGGGGCAGCCTAAAGATCAAAATGGAGAGATTGAATCAGTTTTCAAACTCCAACACTTAAAACAATGTTTCTTTTTCAAACCTTTGCATATATGTGTCTATTATAATCATATAAGTAGGTATCTCATAGTATTCTCAAAGTAGTCTATATGTAGTATCTAGGTAGTATATATTGGTATATATTTTTATTTTTTTATTTTTTTATTTTTTTGTATATGAGTAGTTAGAAGATTATATATTTCCAGTAGTTGTAAGATTATATATTTCTTGAGTACTTAGAATTTTTAGCCAAAAAGTCCGGATCCCCAAAAATGGCATAATTGCCTTCTATTTATAGCAATCAATTAGGGCTTTAGGGACAAAAGAGGGAAAGTCCCTCATCCAAACTAATTTCCCCCAAAAATACTCTAATTTTCATATTACAAAATTCAAAATCGAGTAAAGGACCAGATTTTTCCCTCAGCATTATACTACCTTATCCTATATTCAACAAAAATCAGATAATTTGCAACAGGTAGTATTAAAATTTACATACAAAATATTCAATAAATCCCCAAATACTAGAATAGTACAGTGAGTCACACAAACAGCCAAAATTAGTACAATACAACGTTCACATGGTACATTAAAAGATAAAATACCCAAATTTCCCTAACTGATTCGAATATTTTGGGATTTCCCCTTTAAATTATCTCCCTTTGTGTGTCATGGTGCCAAGATAACAGCAGGCTTAAAGGCCCCTGTCCATGGCCCCCATGATACGGAGAAAATAAGAGTAAATTCTCAAATTTGGATTTCGAATTGAACATGAAAACGTGATTAAAACTTAAAATAAAACTTGCCATTAGTATTAGGAGGACAAGGGGAGCAAAACCCCTCAAGAATCTGCTTGAAAGCAGCCATGAAATGGCCGCGACAAATATTGCAAAAACCTCAAGCCCTAAATCGCCACTGCTGGCCAAGAGAAAGAGAAAGACGACTCAGTTACAACAAATGAATGGAGGGGACCAAAGTAATCTATTGATAATCTTGGTCCCCTTTTAAATATATAGTACACCCCCCCCCCCCCCCCCCCCCACCACCACCACCAAAATGTTTTAAAAAACATTTACAGTGCCCCCTCATGTTCGAAAGTATTTTCTTTAAGGACCCCTGTACACAATTTTTAAAAAATAAATACTCAACTTTGTCAGACTACATATCCGTCTAAAACTCTTTCGTAGACCCATTTTTTAATAAAATCCAAATTTGGAATACGTCGCTTTAAAATACATGCTTTAATATAAGCCCAATATTGACATAATTCCGGATAATTTTCAAGGATGTGCAAAATGCGGTCAAAAATGAACCGTAATTCGTACATCGTTTCAATTCTTTGAATTTCCCGAACTTAAACAGGGCGGGATATGCATCTCGCTTTAATTTTTACTTATAAAGTAAATAACTTGTCATTTCCTTAAATTCGTGAAATTTTGCAATTTTCTCGGGATTTCAAAATTTCAAAAGCGTATCCTTCTTCCGTCTTGGACTCGAAAAATTTGAAAAATTAAAATACGCATTTTATGAGGTGAAAATTAAGTGTCAATATATGCTTCCTAACATAAGGGCCATAGTTAGGAGATTTGTGTTGGGCCTCATACCCGACTTGTATGGTGATTCGAATATTCTTTGCTCAGAACAACAAGATGACTATCACCAAGATGGTTGCCTTTGTTCAGGGTCTTGAGGACCAAATGAAAGAGGAGGAGGCTCCACAGAAAGAGAAGGACATGGAATTCAATAAAAGAGCTAAGTCGGCAGGTTACTTCAGTCATGGGGGAGGTGGAGGCAGGAAATTCTTAAAGAACAAATCATCAAAACCTGCTCCATCTGCAGCCAGTGCCTCAAACCCAATGTTCAGGAATGATTAAAAGAGACAGAATTCTAGGCTGACTTACTCCTATTCTCAGGCTAGTGTGGGTCAGAAGAATTATGACATTTTGGTTTACAGCAAGTGTGGTAAGAGACACCCAAGGGTGTGTCGCATGGGTATGGATGTTTGCTATGGGTATGGCCGCAGGGCCATTTTCAGATAGATTGTCCATCAGCCAGATAGGGTATCAGAGGTAATGTGGCTCAGTCCACAAATTCAGCGGCACCTTAAAATTCTCAAGCCCCGTCGAGGCATGGTGCGGCTAAGTTTGGAAATGCAGGCGGAAGTTGAAACCGCTTGTATGCACGTGCATATTTTATCACAGATACACTTATAGTTTTCACTTTTGATGTCTATGCCCTTATTGACCCAGGATCCACCTTATCTTATGTAACCCCATTTATTGCTAAGAGATTTTGGATTGAACCAAAAAAGTTGCATGAACCCTTTAAGGTGTCCACCTCAGTTGGGGAATCAGTTATAGCTAAACATATTTATAGGTCTTGCCCAGTTTTAGTCTATCACCGCAGCGCTCGACTTAGCAGAGTTGGAGATGGTAGACTTTGATGTAATCATGGGTATAGATTAGTTATCTTCATGTTATGCCACAGTTGGCTATAGAGCCAAAATAGTGAGATTTTAATTTCCTAATCAACCAGTTATAGAATGGAAGGGCAATTCAATAGTATCCAGGGGTAGGTTTATTTCCTATCTAATAGCCAGAAAGATGATTTCCAAGGGGTATATTTATCGCTTAGTCCGAGTCAGGGATACAGATGGCCAGACTCCAGCCCTCCAGTCCATACCAGTCGTTAATAAGTTTCCAGAGGTCTTCCCAGAAGATCTTCCCTGAGTTCCTCCTGACAGGGAGATTGACTTTGGAATTGATCTACTTCGTGACACCCAGCCAATATCTATTCCGCCATACAGAATGGCTCCTGCATAGTTAAATGAGTTAACAGCCTAGTTGAAAGATCTATTTGATAAGGGATTTATTAGGCCTAGTGTTTTATCTTGGGGTGCGCCAGTCTTGTTTGTCCGAAAGAAAAATGGTTCCTTACGCATGTGCATTGATTACCGTCAGTTGAACAAGGTCACCATTAAGAACAGATACCCTCTTCCCAGGATAGACAATTTGTTTGACCAACTTTGGGGTACCCAGTGTTATTCCAAAATTGACCTAAGATCAAGATACCATCAGTTAAAAGTTAAGGAAGTTGAGATTCCAAAGACCGCTTTCAAAACTTGTTATGGTAATTTCGAATTTCTTGTCATGTCATTTGGATTGACAAAGGCACGAGCTGCTTTCATGGATTTTATGAACTCGGTCTTCAAGTCTTATCTCGATTTATTCGTCATTGTCTTCATTGATGATATTTTGGTGTATTCCCATAGTGAGGCTGAGCATGCAAAACATCTCAGAATAGTGTTGTAGACACTTCAGGGTCGTAAGCTTTATGCTAAATTCTCGAAGCGTGAATTTTAGCTTAAGTCAGTGGAATTTTTAGGCCATGTAATTTCAGGTGAAGGTGTGAAGGTTGACACTCAGAAAATAGATGCCAGTTGGCCCAGACTCACTTCAGTTTCTGATATAAGAAGTTTCTTGGGTCTGGTGGGTTATTTTAGACGCTTTGTGGAGGGGTTTTCCTCTATTTCAGCTCTGTTGATTAAGTTGACTCAGAAAAAGGTTAAGTTTCAGTGGTCAGATGCATGTAATCAAAGCTTTGAAGAGTCGAAAAAGAGGTTGACTTCTGCTCCAATTTTGACACTACTAAAGGGAACCGAAGGTTTCGTTGTATATTGTGATGCTTCGAGAATTGGTCTCGGATGTGTCTTAATGTAGTAGGATAAGGTTGTAGCTTATGTATCTCATCAGCTTAAGACTCATGAAAAGAATTATCAAACTCATGATCTAGAATTGGCAGCCGTGGTTTTTGTATTTAAGATATGGCGTTATTATTTGTGTGGAGTGCATATTGATATTTTCACTGATCATAAAAGCCTACATTATATTTTCAAGCAAAAAGAGCTGGATCTTAGGCAGAGAAGATGGCTCGAATTGCTTAAGGATTATGATGTGGATATTCTCTACCACCCAGGGAAAGCGAACGTAGTAGCTGATGCTCTTAGTCGGCGTTCCATGGGTAGTTTAACTCACATTAAGGCAGATAAGAGAGTTATGACAATGGAAGTTCACCGCTAATCTAGGAGTTCGAGTCTTGGACTCTGAAGGTGGTGGTGTTATTGTTCAGAACATAGCTCATTCCTCTTTAGTGGTAGTTAAAGAAAAACAGTTGAGCGATCCTTACTTGTTACAGCTGAGAGAGGATTCACAAACATAAGACAACGGCTTTTGAACAAAGGGGAGATGATGGTACCTGGAGGTACGGAGGCAGATTATGTGTTCCAAATGCAGATGGGCTCAAAGAGAGAATTATGTAAGAAGCTCATAACTCTAGGTATTCAATTCACCCAGGTTCCACTAGGATGTATCGTGATCTTAAAGAGATTTGTTGGTGGAATGATATGAAAAAAAATGTAGCAGATTTTGTGGCTAAGTGTTCGAATTGTAAGCAAGTGAAAGTCGAACACCAGAGGCCCGATGGGTTGGCTCAGAATACTGATATTCCTGTTTAGAAATGGGAGATGATAAATATGGACTTCATAACAGTTCTACCTGGTTCATCCCGTAAGCATGACTCAATCTGGGTGATTGTGGACCGACTTACTAAGTCAGCGTACTTATTGCTAGTTAAGACTACTGTTGACACCTAATTTTTGACCTCCCATAATTTATTTAATCATCTAGAGTCCTTGGATATCAAACGGAGTGAAAAGTGTATTTTTATAAACCAAAATAATTTTATAAATATTATTTAGATGATATTTTGCCATTTCATTTGGCAAAATAGCTTCTATAATATTATAAATTATTTAGAAATTAAATTTACACATTACTATAATACATTTGCTAAATTCAATTAGAAGGTAATTTAAAATAATTATTCATTTAATTATTAAAATTACCAAGAAATTAATTAGCAAGCATTTTACTCTGTTTAACTCAAGGAATCTGATTGTCACGACCCAACCCGCCATGACTGACACCCGCACTAACTCCCAGTGGGCGAACCAATACGCTTAACCATCTAATCATTCAAAGTCCATTTTTACTTAGTCAATGCATTCAGTTCAAATTAAATTCAACACAAAATAAATCAAAAGTAGTCATACCATAAAACAATAATGTAAATGCGGAAGTCCTAACTATTACAACCCCAAAATCCGAAAGTCACCATACAAGGACTCTAATTCAAAACATGTCTAAGGAGTTCATACTGCCTGAAATAAATAACCATCAATGTCTGGAATGGAAATAGACATTAGATAAAAGAAGATCTCGGGCGGCAGCACGGACGGAAAGCTAAATCAACAAATGGCCTCAAGCTAAATATGAGGTTGAGTAGCGATCTCTGGATCACAATCTACACTCAAAAGAATGCAGTATGGTAGTATCAGTACAAACACTATGTACCGGTAGATATCATAGGCCGACTAAGATTAGTATCATGCATGAATCATAAAATCAATAAAATAGACAAACCAGTCAACAACACATAATCAGACAGCTAACACCAAGTCAATTAATGATATTAGCAATCAAGTCAACCAATGTTATTCACAATCAAGTCAACAGAAGCAAGCAACGAAATAAACCTCCCAACAACATTCTCACTTACACAGTCACTGATCACTCGTGTACATATATGCTAATTGGTGTCTTTGCCTAATAATCATGACCTGCAAGAGACCCATGATGTCCATGTACCACTCGTTCCAAAACGAACCTCGAACCACGAGCCCATAATCTGGGTCATATCCTCACCCTTGTCAAATGTGCCTTTTCATGTATATATGTATATTCATTGTCACATCACTTTCAATGGTGGATCATCAAGTAGTATCTCATTTTCATCAAGAAGATCATATTAACTTCTCACCACAATTGTCATAAAAATATAGATCACAACACATCAAATAATGGCATTAAGCCCACACTCTCACCCAATCAGTAGCATATAGGAATTTTAACCACACATTATGCCCGAAGGCTAGACATGCTTTCTCCTATCAATCTCATAACACATACAATCAACTAGTCTAAGTCTAACTCAAGTAGACCATAACCTATCTCAACTATTAAGTTATGATTATTCTTATTCGTTATGATTCCTTTTCTTTTTCCCATCCATATCCTTTAAATAATTGCATCACACATCTGATTATGGACATTTTAATTTGTCTATAAGTCGTTGGTTCTCTATCTGAGAACTTGGGATTAAACTATGATGAACACGAAAGTACCATATCTAAGTTGTGACAGAAGAACTGTACCTTGTTTGATAGTGGTTTATAATGGGATGTGCAACCTTATATCCTATGTAAAACTCTTCTCTGCAGATATATGCTGGGGAGGATGGCAATGCAAGATCCATATCGGAAGAAATAGGAGGGCAAGTATCAATTTTAACTGCTGAAAGATATGATCTGATTGATTGGTCAATTTAAGCATGCTCTGCCATCATGGATCCTCGTGACAGTCCATTTCTGTAACTTTGCTATCGCTACTCTCAATTAGTTTGGTATATGTTAGTTCTACATTTTCATTTATGCAGTTTTGATGGTGGTATTGCTGATTCACTTGAAGATAAAAATGCTATGTCAAGGTATGGCTAACCTGTTAGATGAAACTTACTTTTTCATTATTCTAAAAGATTCAGAATGCATTTCATGTGAGCATTATTTACCTATAACAAACTAAAACTTGTGTTTGGTCCTATTATGAAAATATAAGCGATATTTAATGTGAAATGTACGGGCAAATGAGTTGTTCTTTACAGTGTCCTTGTCCTATATTCTGAATTTCTCTTGCGAGAGTTTAAAGCATTACAGTGCATATGCTGACTTGTACCACATAAGAAAGTGCTTAAACCTAGTGTCACAATAACATGAAGAACACTGCTGTAAGATGTTATAATAAGTCACTCCTAATGTCATATGGACTTTATGTTATTATCAGATGATGTCAACACTAGTCTTTTCCATATTTATTGCTACATTCTTGATATACTCTAAGTGATGCCTACAAAGTACCATATAAATGTCAGTCCTTCTCAACATGGGTATGTTTAGGCAATACAGGGAGACCATGTGACAAAGATGAATCTAGATCTTGAACTTAGAAATCCTTTGCATTCTCTATATTTTGTTTGAGATATTATGGTTTATGAGTTCTATATTTATGCAGGAGCCTTTTTGCTCTGTCCCCCTTATATGGACAATCCAACAAGATACTCTAGCAAGTCGCCTTCGTCTCTATGAAAACATGGGCTGGTGTTGGGCTAAAACGGTCCAAAGATACTCTTAACATGATGTGATATTGTCCGCTTTGGGCCAAACCCGCACGGTTTTCCCAAAAGGCCTCACATCATTAAGAGTATCCAACTCCTTATAAGTAGCTCTTTTTTCTTTTCAGCTACCAATGTGGTACTTTGTTCGCACACCCAACAATCTCTCCCTCGAACTAAGTTCCACATGGCTCATTATCATACCACGGGTCAGAGATTCAACATGTCTGTATGCCACCCACATCGTCAGAGTATTTACGGTCACCGAATCCCAAAGGTTGTGAATGCGTCTTCAAAGCTACGGGTAAAGGTCGTAAACCGGCCTATAGACGGGCCAAGGCACTAAGCCGGGCCCCACGCCACACTCCGCCATCTTCATACTCGTCCCGCCAAACCATTGGCTCTGATACCAGTTGTTGGGCTAAAACGGCCCAAAGATACTCTTTAACGTGATGTGATATTGTCCGCTTTGGGCCAAGCCCGCACGGTTTTCCCCAAAAGGCCTCACATCATTAAGAGTATCCAACTCCTTATAAGTAGCTCTTTTTCTTTTCAGCTACCAATGTGGTACTTTGTTCGCACACCCAACATCTTATTTCTCATTAAAGAGATGCTTTTCGTAGGGCTGATGTTATTGTATTTCCAGATTACTCTTTGCCGGTATATACAATATTCTTCTCTGTTTTTGTTCTGAATTTTTTTTTTCCCCAGAATTCTTAGCGTTTATTCAAAGTGCTCATCAAGCTTTTCATGTACTCAACCGTCGTATTTCTCCTGTTATAGATGTTATATAGTGGGTTCGGCACTGGCAACGTCTTTGTGATCCCCGGATCACCAAAAGACAATTGGGCTGCAGTTATAGTAGGAGACTTCAAAATCTCATTTAAAGGAGAAATGTGGTTATAAGAATGATGATCTCTTGGTTTTGGTTTTGGTTTTTGGGAGTTCCGTTCTCTACGATGAGCTGTCCTGGGGTTATGCTTTGTCCATTCATAGAAACTTTGCTACTCAAATTTGCTGGAAGGAACGATGTTGAAGAGAGACTGAAGTTCGTTTTCATGTCAGGAAATTCCAGCGATAGGTATAACGAGGCATTGCAGGTAATTAAGGTACTTCTAAATTTCTGCATCCTGTTTCACTCTTATTCTGCCCTTCTAATTGATGGCTTGCCTTCACCTTCCTCTGCTTCACTAGTGTTTCAGCTTTATCTTAAAAGAAGTTTTGCTGTTTGAACTGTAAAATGTATAAATCTTCTTAGGTATATTTATGCATAACAACTGAAACTCATTTAGCCGAGGAAGTTCTAAATCATTTTCTCTAAATTTTACACTTTAAAGGGCTTTGTTATTTTAGTTGACTACGTGAAACCTTTGACCCTTCTGTCATCCAATATGTATTTTCCATTTTTTGTTGTCTTCATTCCTTGCTAGTGCTTTACTGTGTTATTTGCAAGGTTGAGATGAAAGTTCAAGTGATATTGAATAATGCTTCACAACATTTTGCAGTAGCAGTAACGTGCGTGCGGTTTACTTACTATTATCTACGCAATAAAGAAACTATACTGTCTCAAAATTTGTAGGATATTGCTACTCGTCTAGGACTTTGTGAGGGATCTCTTTCACACCATGATATGAAGGGTGATGTTAACGGTATTACACTGATTGCTGACATCATCTTCTACTCTTCCCCCCAACATGAGCAAGAATATCCTCCAATTCTGATACGAGCTATGTCATTTTGAATACCGATTGTTGCACCAGACTACCCTGTCATTAAGAAATATGTAAGTCGATTAAGTGTCGTTGTCAACTTTTTTAAGCTGAAAAGTAGAATACTTTGCTGCTTATTTTGTCTTTCCCTGAAGAACCTTCTGTATCCAGGTTGTTGATGAAGTACATGGAATCATCTTCTCTCTACACAATTCAGATGAACTGGTGCAAGATTTCTCACTACTTATTTCTAATGAAAACTCATGAGATTTGCTCACACTACTGCATCTTCTGGGAGGCCGATCTCCAAGAACATGCTTGCAGTGGAATGCATTACAGGGTATGCAAAACTGCTGGAGAATGTCATAACTTTCTCATCTGATGTCATACTTCCAGGAGACACCTCTCAGCTTAAGCAGGGCTTATGGGAGTGGGTACATTTCCAAAAGGATGTAGAGAATGGTAATGACATAGAAGATCTTCAAATGAACGATGTGGATCCAATAAATTCCAGTGTTGTTTCTTACCTTGAAGTAGACATGACAGGTTTTGCTCCTTTGATGAATGTATCCAGAGATGATCCGGAGGCTTTAATGGAAGTCTTTCCAAGTGAGTTGGTGTGGGACGTCTTGAATGAGATGGAGCAATCTGAGAAAGTAAATAGACTGGAGACGGAGGAGGTATGTGAATATTTTTTTTACTGACAAGTAGTCCTTTTCCCTATCCATCCAGCCCTATAACCAAAAGAAAAGAAGAACAATAAGGAAAAGGAAAAACAATTGATCTGTACTTGTCCATGTTTTTATTTTTCTTGAATTCCCTTTGATGCAAGATCTGTTGAGCACATGTTTTGTATATGTAGATTGAGGAGAGAGTGAAAAAAGACATTGGTGGGTGGGATGTAATATATCGTAGTGCTCGAAAAGCTGAAAAGCTTCAGTTTGAAACTAATGAGAGGGATGAAGGAGAGCTGGAAAGGACTGGGCAACCAGTATGCATTTATGACGTTTATGATGGAACTGGAGCTTGGTCATTTCTGCATCATGGTTCTTTGTACCGTGGGTTGAGCCTAGTGAGTTCCTGTGGCTTATTCTATATGTTTCAGTTTCATATGGTTTTCTCTCGTTTTTTGGGTATATGTTGGTACAGAAATGGAGTTTTTAAGAATACAATGCTATATGTTAAACATATTTGCTAATGCAGATCAAGTACGTTCTCTTAAATTTTAAATTACTCCATTACGTTACATCTCTCGTTTCTTTGGTTCTAACTATGGAATGTTCCCTTATAGTCAACTAAGCACGGAGATTGAGGTCAGATGATGTTGATGCAGTTGGCCGGCTTACCCTCTTGAATGAGACCTACTACTGGAATATCCTCTGTGAGATGGGTGGCATGTTCTCAATTGCAAACCATTTAGATAATATTCATAAGCGACCCTGGATTGGGTTCCAGTCATGGCGAGCTACTGGGAGAAAATTATGTTCTTAGTTCTTGATGAACTTTGACGTGTGAACTTGTTCTTCTTGTAATTGTTAAACTTGACACTGTCATATTCACATATAATCTCTATGTACTCTTTTCTTGTTAACAAGTTTCATATAGGATATACTAATGTATCAGGTTTCCTTATCTAAAAATGCTGAGCTGGCCCTAGAAGAAACAACACAGGCAAAGGCTAAAGGTGATGTAATATACTATTGGGCACATTTGGATGTGGATGGTGGTTTTACAGGAAGCAATGATGCTCGTACCTTCTGGTCAATGTGTGACATATTGAATGGAGGCAACTGCAGGTAAATATTACATCATGTACAGTGGGATTTGGACGAGCAGATTTATTTCAACATTATTCATTCCTGCCAGCATTTTTTCCTTCCCATTTGGTGGATAGGTTTCTTGTATTTGAAATTTGAACAATCTAGAGCTCTATTACATAAATTTGGTTGAATAATCCATTTATTTAGGCTTATCTAATATTGAATACAATAATAAATCCCAAATTCAAGTTGATTCTATTTTGACTATTTCAAATTCTGAAGTCCACGAAGCTGGAAATGAAGATTTGAGAAATTCATGTCCTAGAATATACAATGTTAAGAGAGGAGAGTTAAGCAGGAAAACTGGAATTTTTACACCCTAATCCTCTTAATAAATATCTTCACCTTATGTGCAGAGGGGCGGGTGTATTTTTGCTTCATAGTTGTCTCAGCTAACTCTCATTCTTCCAGAAATGCTTTCCAAGATGCCTTTTGTAGAATGTATGGCTTACCATCACATATAGAAGCTCTCCCAACCATGCCTGGAGATGGTGGGAGATGGTCAGCACTACATAGCTGGGTTATGCCAACCTCTTCTTTTCTGAAGTTCGTTATGTTTTCCAGGTAATCTAAGGCAACAAACATATTATCGTGTGGCGTCATATTACTTGCATAAATTTGGATATTCAAGTTCGAAATATGAATTGTTTATGTGAACTAAAATGGTTTGAATTACAGGATGTTGTCGATGCTCTGGATGGTTTTCACGTGAATTCAAGCAATAGGACACATTGTATACTGGCAATATCAACATTTTTTGTCCGAATTTTTACCACTAGACCACCAGAAGCAGCACTGTTACTGTCGGGTACTGGAACTGTTGGTAAATGTCTGGGCCTATCACAGTGCACGGCAGATGGTTTACATTAATCCTCACTCAGTTGTGCTGGAAGAAAAGCACTCAATTGAGCAGCGAAAAGGATATATGTGGGCGAAGTACTTCAACATGACATTGAAGACTATGGATGAAGACTTGGCAGAAGCTGCTGATGACAAATACCATCAACGTGGTTGTGGCCATTAATGGGAGAGGTATACTGACAAGGGATATATGAAAGGGAGAGAGGAGAGATACGGGCAAAAAATAGACTAAGAAGATAAAGACGGGAGAAACTACTTGAAAGAATGAAACACGGATATAAACAAAAGACACTTGGAGGATAACACATCTTGGCTAGAAGAGATTTTTGACACCATTAGTGAACAACTTGGCTCCTAACACGACAACCAAAGCTCATTTTTGATCTGGGCTTGGGGTGAAAGAGAACGAGGCCAAACAAAGGAGTGGTTTAATTCTTTCTAACTGCTTCAACACAAAACTGACATACTCTACTGACCTAACTACATATATTCATATGGAGGGAGAGTGCATTAGGCTTGGCAGAGCAACCACATTTTCTAAAGCTTTTATAATGGACATGATATGCGGCTCATTACTATTCTCTGATTCTAAAAGGGGTCTGTAGTGGAGATTCCATTACTGCAATATTTGAAATGAGTAGAGCCTCTGCTGAAATTGTATTCTTTCGACAATGTATATACATTTGGATACGATAAAGCAAATGCAAATTCGTTTTACTATGATCGAGAAGAATTGTTGCCTCACATTCTTTTGCGCAAAATAGGAAGGGGTAGAGGTCTCAACCCTGACTCAAGAAACTCAGTAAGCATCTCCATGGGAGTTGAGACCCTGAGCTGAAGCGGACATACAGCGAATTCTAAGTTCAACTAAACTCTATTTAAGACTACAACAAATTCTCTATGGCGATGAAAATTTAAAATGTAATTTTTTCCATGAAAATTTAAGATGTATGCATATAAACTTTCTAACTCTAAAATTTGGATTCACCTTTGATGAGCCTTCATGACTTAATAGAATAGGTTCACTAGTTATACAGTTTAGATGATGATTAAGTTATGAGTGATCCGTAATTACTACTACGAAACGATATAAGAACTGAAGTGCCATGAATCATGAGGGATAATGATGTTCAACGAGTTCAAATTTACAAACCTTTTAATTAAAATTTAAAATTATTCTCAAATTGAAGCTATGTCAAAGGTAGATAGATAGGGTTTCGAAGCTTAAAACACTAGGGGTCGTTTGATTGGGAAACAAGTTATCCCGGGATTACTTAGCCTGAGAATAGTTATCCGAGATTAGTTATTCCACCCTCCCACAGGGATTAGTTTTCTAATTGTAAATGTGATTGCAAGTAGTATATTAATACTGTTTTGTTACTAACTTAAGAAATAAAAATATACCAAAAAGCTAAGATTTGTGTTTGACTCGTATTTCGATCCTTTCCATAGTAAGAAAAAACCGCATGTAGAAAATGTGCGTGAAAATGTTAGTTGGAAACAATAAAGATAAAATCACCAAATGATTTTGCTTTAATTATCTTTTTTTTCACTTCCAATTTCTCATCGTCTTCAAAACACAGTAGAGTTTATCCAAAACAGAACACACATTCTCAAACATTAATGTTCCAAAACAGAACAGAGTAGAAAAAACTAACAAGTTGAGTTTTAATCCAAAACAGAACATAGTAGAAAAACTAACAAGTTAAGTACATCCTTAGATCCAAAAGAGAAAGCATAAACAGACACCAAGTCAAACATTGACACCAGCCCCCTTGCTCTCCAAGGTCACCATAACATAACCTTGGAACATGTGCTGTTTGGAGGAGAACCGAAGCTGCTTCTACTTGTTGACACCTCAAACTGAACTCCATCACTTCTCTTACTCTAGTTTGGGCCCTGCGACGATTCGGAAGGGACATAGAAGTTCTGAGGTCATCAGGTTGATACAAAATCCCCTCAGTACCGGAAAACTTATAACAGGCCTCTCTTGAAGCCTCTAGAAGATCACAATGACGCTTCATATGGCGGGCCTTGGCTTTGAGGCCATCAGAAAGGATCAACATCTTAAATCTTACTTCCTTAACCACCCAAATCGTCAATAGAACTAGTATTAAGGTTTCCCTTAAACAGCACCAGAAATCTGCATCGTCCACTAGGAAGTAGAAGTCTTGTGCTGTTTAAGGGAAACCTTAATACTCGTTCTATTGACGATTTGGGTGGCGTCTTTAAGGAAGTAAGTGAACTGGTTGAAGATCTTGGCACTTTCTATGATGGCCTCAAAGCCAAGGCCCGCCATATGAAGCGTCATTGTGATCTTCTTCTAGAGGCTTCAAGAGAGGCCTGTTATAAGTTTTCCGGTACCGAGGGGTTCTTGTATCAACTTGATTGAGACGATCAAATCCCTCTTCCATTTTGGCAACCCTAAAGTCCCAAATGGAAAACGTGAGACAAACTTGTCCCTTCAACCAAGAGTATATACAGAGATGTATAGAATAAAAACATAGAGTATGCACCCCCAAACAGTGGCAAAATAGAGCAGGTATATATAGGGGTGGGATAGCAGATAAACAATTTGATATAAAAGGGGAACAGTGCTAAATGCAGGTAAGAATAAGCTGATAGTGCATGTATATTTAAAGCTAAGAGACCTGAGATCAGGGGAGCATATCACAAGCTAAGCAATTACAAACAAGCTGATTCATAAGGTAGCAAAAAAAATTAGAAAGAGGAGGTATACATGGTATAGCCCTACGTATAACCAATTGAACCATTTCAATATACTAACTAAACAAGCAAGTAAGTAGAACCCCAAAGATCATAGCCTACATTCTCTAATCCCTTCTTGTCTCTTTGTAGCATAACTACTTACTATACAGGACCCATATTAGCGTAAAAAGCCACAAGTAGCTAAAACACATCCAAACAGAGATGGAATTGTATCAAAAGGATCAATTTCAATCATTAACCAAACACATTGAACTCATGAAATTCCATATTTCTTTAGCATGCAACAAGTGAAATAGAGAAGGAGAAATGATAAAATATGATATTAATGTTTTAAAATGGAAACAATGTAGAGAAAAGAGAAAAAACAACCTTCATGGATCTAATAGAAAAGGATTGAGAGAGTATAATTATACACATAATTTCAAGAGTAGAAAACTGAATGTACTTTGTCCATTTTCCCTTCTGAATTATACACATACTATTCATTCAAACCAACCATTTGAAATTCCCACGTTTAGTATAGCAGCCAGGTAAACACGGATGATTCAAATCAAGCAATAACACACCCCCAAAGCATAAACAATTTTTACGTCATAACGTCATCTTTAAATATTGTAGTAGGTAAAATATTTTATATCAATAAGATGGCCTTTACTTATATCACTATACCTAGATTCCCAATTACACATGATTTCTGCCAACATTTGACTTCCAGAATAGGCATGTATTATCATAAACAGTAGCAGATTCAAATCCTAGTTAGTTAACATACTCATATAAGAGTAAGAATAGCTCAGAAGCATAACATGACCCATTTTAGCTCATGTGCATTCAAACCAACATTTGACCTCCAGAATAGGCGTGTTTATCATAAATAGTAGCAGATTCAAATCCTTGTTAGTTAACATCCCCAATATTAGAGTAATAATAGCTCAGAAGCATAACATGACCCATTTTAGCTCCTGTGCATTCAAACCAACATTTGACTTCCAGAAAAGGCGTGTATTATCATAAACAGTAGCAGATTCAAGTCCTAGTTAGTTAACATCCTCAATATTAGAGTAATAATAGCTCAGAAGCATAACATGACCCATTTTAGCTTCTATGCATTCAAACCAACATTTGACTTCCAGAAAAGGCGTGTTTTATCATAAACAGTAGCAGATTCAAGTCCTAGTTAGTTTACATGCTCAATATAAGAGTACGAATAGCTCAGAAGCATAACATGTCGCAATTTAGCTCCTATGCACTCAAACCAACATTTGAATTCTAGAATAGGCGTGTATCAACATAAACAGTAAAATTAAGAATAGCTCAGAAGCATAACATGACCAATTTACACAGATAGCATACAGATTGAAGTAAAACAAAACTGAGACCCTCAGTTATCAGATTGAATCATACAAGCACATATCAACATTTCATAACCCTTGAGCACATGTAAAGAAGTACTTTCATTTGTGTTAAAGCCTAGAATAAGATCTAATCACTTGACTAAACTTGACTCATGTGCTTTATACTGAGTTATGGAGCAAGTGAAAGGAAAAGCACTAAACAACTTCATAACATGTCCAATACCAGACAACTCAAATCAAACATAGATATTCGAACATGTTATCAACAACAACAATCAGAAACATACAGATCTAGACAGATAATTGAAAAATTCGAATAAAAATACTTACAATATCAGATATCCTATATAAGCAATGCGTTCTTCATCATCCATCAGGGATTGAACATTTTCTTTTAGTTGAGAGACACCTTCGAATTGACTTTTCACCGAGGACAAATCAGAAATGTTATCATCTACAAAGAAATTTTGTAGAATGCAACCATTGCATGATTACTTGTAAAATCTGCAAACAGAGCAAGCAACAATTGAAGATATCATGCAGTGGTTGCATTCTACAAAATTTCTTTTGTAGATGGTGTCATACCCCTTTTTGGGTCCTGCGCAATAAACGCGCACGGGTTTTTATTTATTTATAAGGGTTTTTCCAGTTGAAGTGAGGATTTTGAAAAGGGATTATTTATTTATAGAGTCGCCACTTGGAATTGCGTTTTGGCGTTCCAAGTCACCTTATTGAATCCCTAATCAAAAGGAAATGACTCTTCATTTTGGTCCGCGAAAACAAAAGACCGAGTAAGGAATTCTGTTGACCGGGGAGAAGGTGTTAGGCATTCCCCGAGTCCCGTGGTTTTAGCACGGTCTTTTCTTGACTGATATTTGGTTATAATTAATTCTTGGATAAAACGTATTTTAATTGTTTAAACTTAGGAACGTGTATGCACATAAGGTCTTTCATTAATTATATTATTAGAGTGTCAAGGAGCGGGGTGGCCCACATGACTTTTCTTTAATTATATGCATTTAACCAAGGAACGGGTCTATCCACATAGTCAACACAATTATTATGAGCGGGATGGCCCACATGACTTTTCTTTAAGTATATGCATTTAACCAAGGAACGGGTCTATCCACATGGTCAACACAATTTTAAACGGGGACTATGTTTGTTTAACGCTTGATATGTACTAATGTTTGTCTACGGTTATCTAATACCGGATCATGAACTTGATTTAAGAGACTCGGTGTTAATCGACAAGCCAAAACATTAAACGAACCAGCCGCGTGGTATTTACTATCCCAAGAATTATGTTTGTCATACTGAAGCAAATTAAAGGACAATGCCAACATTTCATCTATCATTCTCCATGTTTAAACAATTTTTGCACAAATAAACCCAACCAAGCAGAGTACGCGAATCATGTCTCAATAAAGCATTAAATTATTTCAAGTATATGTAGAATAAGATAAAGAAGACAAAACAAAAGATTGGACCATTTAACAATAAAGACTCCTTACAGTACTGTTTTATTACTTTAAGACATTGAACGAAAGCAAATTGAAAATGACTTCTTTTTAAAACCAGTTCAAGACAAAGTAAATCCCATAATTACCTGGGAGCATTAGAACCCCATTAAGAAAGCGAACAAAAATTAAATATTTTGACTAGAATTGAAACAATATGGAGCTAATATAGATGGCAAAAGGCAATGCACATGTAGAATCCAAATTCACAAACTAGTCATGCTATTAGCGTTCAACTCACAGGATCAACAATATTCATACAAGTAAGAATACATTAACACTTCAGTGATAAAAGAAAGGACCTTTACATCAAGGAATTGCTGTTTTTCGCCGTCGACCGGAAACCTCCACTCTTTGCTGAAACTTGAAGGAGAACAACACTTTTGTTGGTGGTGTTCGGAGGTGGGTATTAGAAGGTGCGATTGTGAAACTGGTGTCTTTGGATGAAGGTAAGGTTCACGTGCTGCATACTTATGGCTCTTCCATGGTGGGTTTTCACATGAAGAAGAAAGGCTTTTTCTTTAATCAGGTCCTTGAGGTGTTTTTAGGTCTAGCTGAAAAACACTGAAAATCAAACTCTTGCGGTTGATTGTGGTGTTATGCGGCTGATCTATGGTGTAGTCTCTAGGTGTATATTTAGCTTTTTATAGGTCTAGTACAGGGGATGAAAGGAAAATCCCCTTGCCAAAATGGAATGTGCATTTTTGTGCGCATAGGGTGGAATTTTGCCGAGTGACGGGTCATTGATTTCTTTTTTTAGTTTTCTTTTAAATTAAAAGGATATATAAAATACCAAAATAAATATATTAATCAACTATTTTTAAACCAAAACCAAGCAAAAATTAAATAACTGGTCTACAGAAAAATCCAAAAGATATAATTAGATTTAAAAAATTAGATTAAAAGAAATCTATTTTTTGTAATTTTTCTTTCTTTTAAACATAAAACTTGAAGTCTAAAATAGTAAATATTTTTTTGACTGCTTTACTGTGATTTTCATTTTCCATAAATAAACCTACTAAATAAAATAAAATAATCGACACATCAAAATTAAAATTAAAAGAAATATTTGGACGCTAGAAGGTAAAACACCTCGGAAAGGGTCAAAAACCACGTGTCTACGGATGAAAACATTTCTGATTTGCCAAAGGCAATTCGAAGGAGTCTCTCAACTGAAAGAAAATTTTCAATCTCTGAAGGCAAGGCAAATGTTCAATTGAAGACATTGATTCAAATGTGATGGCAGCGGTTGAGAAACCTTCTAAAAATAAATACTAAGGTATTTACATAGTTTGTCATGAGGTGATTGGGCCAAAAAAAAAACATTTTTTTGCACGGATTGCCCTTCTTTTGAGGTGGTCTTTAAATTTTGCCCCTCATATTTGTGGTCTTTAAATTACCCCCTCATATTCTTTGGTTTTAATTTTTGCCCTTCGCATTGTAACTCTGAGCGTTCACGCAGAAATCATAAGGTTCTGAGTTCGAACCTCCGCTCAAGCATAAATTAAAAAAAATTGTAAGGCAAGGTTTGAATAGCGTGTATGTCGGACCCAACATACACTTGTTAAGGAATTACCAAATTTATGTCGGACCCGGCATACTCATACCTTATTAGCAGACTTGGCATAAGTATGCTGATCCGGCATAACTTTGGTAATTCCTTAACAAGTTTATGCCGGTGGGGGCATACGTATAGGCAAACTTTTAATGAGCAAACTTTATCGGACGGCATAAACTTGTGAAGGAATTATCAAAGTTATGCGGACGTGGCATACTTATGCCAAGTCCGCCCATAAGGCATAAGTATGCGGGTCCGCATAACTTTGGTAATTTCTTCATGTATGTACGCGTGGGCATAGCGAAATTTAAACTCGCCTTGCGATTTTTTTTTAAAATTTTGGTGTGTAGGGGTTCGAACACGGAACTTGTGGGTTTTAATAGAAAGCAAAATTTAAAGATTTCAAATATGATGGGCAAAATTTAAAGACCACCACAAAAGAAGCAGAATTGCCCAAAAAAACTAATCTAATTGGGCCAACACTTGTTAGACAACATATATTAAAGGGAAAAGGACACAAATGGCCGCTGGACCATAAATAATCCCATGCGCTGGCCCATCTATTCCCAAACCCAAAAATTAGCCCATAAACTATTCCCATCAAATCTATAGCAAGCCTTTTGTGGCAACTAAAGATTAAAAAAGTTGCCACTAAAGGCTGGGTGATCCAACAGCCCCATCGCTTTTTAAAAAAAAAAAAAAAAAATTCAGACTTTTAGGGTTGCTACAAAAAAATCAGGCTTTTTAGTGACAATTTAAAAAGTCGCCACTAAAGGTTAAATATCCCAAAACATGTATAATATGTGTATATTTGATAAGAAATATCCCAAAAAACTCTGAGGCGATTTTTGTATATAATATGTATCGTTTGTGTATAAAAATATGTATCAATACCTATCTATAATGTATAGAAACGGTATAACATATGAATCACTAAGATATGTATCATTTTTATATATAATATGTATCATTTGTGTATATAATGTGTATTATAGAATAGAAAATTGTGTCATTTTTTGTATATAATATGTATCATTTTTATATAGAAAGTGTATATAATTCCAGCATGTGTATATAAACTATATCAGTCTTGTATAGAAAGTGCATCATATATATAAAAAATGTATCATAGAAACCGTATCATTGTGGTATATGATATGTATCACTATTGTATATGTTAAAAATAAATATCATATCATTATTGTATAATATGTGTATAATAAATGTATAATTAACGTATAATTTATATATAATAAATGTAAGATTAATTCAAGATATGTATATAAAATGTATAATTCTTGTATATAAAGTGTATATATAATTCCAACATATGTATATATATGTAGCACCCTTTAGTGGTGACTTCTTGTGGCGACTAAAAAGTCTTTTTTTTTTTTTTTTTCGCGCCTAGGTTGGGCAGTCGGCCTTGGCATTATTTTAAAATTTAATGGCCATTTTTTGGCATTATTTTAGGCCGAACGGACACCTAGTGGAATTAAGCTCAAACAGTGATTAAATGTGGGATTAGTTTAGCTGAGTGGACACACAGTGTCCTTTTCCCTATATTAAAAGAGGAGAAATTGCACGGTTTGTCATTCAAATGGGCTTGTCTTTACTTTTTATCCAAATGAGCTGGTCTTTAAATTTTATCCTTCAAATTCTACATAGGCATAAGTTAAAGGGAAAAAGACACTGTGTGTCCACTCAGTCAAATTAATCCCATATTTAATCATTGTTTGGGCTTAATCCCACTAGGTGTCCGATCGGTCCAAAATAATGTCGACGTAAAAGGTTTACATCATATATACATAAGTATATATAGCTTTAAAAAAAAAATAAAAAAGACTTTTTGTGGCGACGTAAATCGCTACATCATATATACATATATTGGAATTATATATATACTTTATATACAAGAATTATACAATTTATATACATATGCTGGAATTAATCATACATTTATTATACATAAATTATACGTTAATTATACATTTATTATACACATATTATACAATAATGATATGATATTTATTTTTAACATATATAATAGTGATACATATTATATACCACAATGATACGGTTACTATAATACATTTTTTATATGTATGGTACACTTTCTATACAAGACTGATACAGTTTATATACACATGCTGGAATTATATATACACTTTCCATACAAAAAATGATACATATTATATACAAAAATGATACAATTTTCTATTCTATACAGGGCAATTGCATTGTGCTGATACACATTATATACACAAATGATACATATTTTAAACAAAAATGATACATACCTTAGTGATTTATATTTTATACAGTTTCTATACATTACAGATAGGTACTTATACATATTTTATACATAGATGACACATATTATATATAAAAATCGCCTCAAACATTTTTATGTTTGGATTTTTATTTGAAAATTGTCTTATTTAAGTTTTGGCTAATGGATAGGATTAGTTTAGTGGGTATAATTTGAGTTTAGAAGAATTGTGGCCATCGGGTGGAATTAATTTCACCCGACCGGCCAATTATGTCCTTTCCCCTAAGTTAAATACTATACACTTATGTGACAGCAAAAAGTTGTTTGTATAGATTGGGTCACACTTTAAACCAGTACAAAATAGGATCAAAAGTGCAAATGACCAGTTTTAAGAGATCTGGAATAAGTTCTAGAATTTTTCTACCAAAAGAAAAACAAATAAAGCAACATTGACGATTCCCAAGTTTAAAATTACTAAATTCTTAAAACATGAAATCTCAGAACTTTCAGCAGATACACCAGAAAAATACAACCAAAAAGAACACAAACCCTTAATTTTTAGACCAAAAAAACTTTAAAAAAAAAAAAAAACACAATTGATCGATTTTTAAAGAGATAAAACACAGAATACTTCAAGAAAACACAAAAGTTTGCTAATAAAAAAATGTAAAACCCCATAAACTTTCATCAGAAAAAACAGAACTAAAATGTAATAATAAATTAAAATAGATCTAGATATTGTAACTCTTTAGTTGCGACTATGGTCGCCACCAAAGAATGATTTGTAGTAGCAACCACGGTCGCCACTAAAGAATGACTTTTTAGTAGCAACCACAATCGCCGCAAATACTAATTATTTTTATGACAACATATATACAGTCGCCATTGAGCCCTTTTTTTCAATAATGCAACAATGTGGCCTGATTGATTTTAAATGGCGACCTGCTTTTCTGAAATGATTATACATGTATTTCTATCAATTCCCGACTAATACTAAAAGCACATAATTCAACAAACGCAAGCATTTCTCAAGTAGAATATTACAAATAAATACTTTCATTACTAAATAGTCAATTAACCATATACTACCCAATACTTTATCATCATTGGCATTGTATGCCTTTACATATGACCAAAAGAAACAAAACATGAAGTGTATTCCCTCTTCAAACTCCTCCTTGTTGGATACCTTTGACCCAAAAAACAAACCATTAGGTGTCTTCAAACTCCTCCTTGATCGTCCCTATTTGTGATTGTTTAAGAATCTTGTGCCCGCTATTAAGAGAAACAAGAAAACAAAAGATTAGTGGACACGACATCCCAACAATTCCATGCTTTTGTATTCTACATACAAAAACAACCATAGTACTCCTATTTAACATTAGCATATATCACTATACTATTTTATCAAACTGATACCAAAAAAGTCTATAGCAATCGTAATAGAAGCTAAGTTCAGTATTGATATTTTTTGTGAAGCATTTACTGCCTATTACTATTTTGTTTATGAAATTTTATAGCTTTATTTTATAAGCTATATTTTTCTACCTTGTCAAATTTGAAAGGAAAATCCTTTGACTATTAGTGAAATTAAATGTTCTATTGGACAAGAGAAAAATCATATATATATCACGGAGCGATACTCAGTTGGTGATGTTATTACTCCATTATATATATGCCACTACAGTTTGGATGTTATTACTATATATACCACTGAGCTATAATCAGTTGGGAAGACACTATGTTGCGTACGTAATGTTATTACTATATATACCACTGAGCTATAATGTTACGTAATGTTATTACTATATAAACATCGTTGAGCTATAATCAGACGGGCAATGGCCCTATGTGGCATACTTAATGTATTATAAGTGGAGGAATGAATCTAATGTACAATCATCCCAAGTGTTTCAGTGAAAGACCTCAGAACGTTACTCCACACAGTAATCCAAAGATATAATCAAAATGATCCAAAAGAAGTTCGGAATAACTTAATTGAAATTTGAATAAATTGAACTGAAGAACCGAACGGCGAACGGCCACCCGTACTTGTTCGTTAGTTTGGTGGTTGTTATACATTAGCGTGAGGTTGTTGTCTTTTCTTAGAATTCCGAACCCACAAACCTCAAATCCTGGCTCCGCCTCTACATGCGATTCTATAGGTTGTTTTCTTAGCTTCCCGTTGTACTCATTTGATCATGCTTCGATTGTCTCTTATATAAGCTTTCATTGTTATTCTATCTACCTTACTTATTAATTACAATTTATTTGTACTTACGTTCCTTTTGTCGGTATCGCAGTATTTGTTATATTCACATTGCAAGCCCAGATATACATGTTGGCAGACTCTCCCATTAGGCACTTGTCAGATACACATTGATTAAGGCTTCACAAGCCTTAAAGCACCAACACAAAGGTTTCACAAAGGCAATAAAAACATCAGATACACATTGATTAAGGCTTCACAGGCCTTAAAGTACCAACACAAAGGTTTCACAAAAGCAATAAAAACATCAGATACACATTGATTAAGGCTTCACAGGCCTTAAAGCACCAACACAAGGTTTCACAAGCCTTAAAGCACCAACACAAAGGTTTCAGACTCCTTATTAAGATGGAAGATGTTTCGCTATGGTCTCATTCAACTCCTCTCTCTTGGCACCAACAACCCTATCCACTTCGTTCCCATCTTTAAGGAACAAAAACGTTGGTGTTGTCTCCACTTCATATTGTTGTGCAACTGTCTGCAAGAAATGAAACGCAATTTATTATCAATTACTAGTTACAATATTAGTTAAAATATCGATTATTACATTGGTAAAAAAAAAAAAAAAAAAAATTTGGAGATGTATGTTGTTATGAATAGACCTGGACCAATATTGGCAAAACAGCCCAACATCGGATTAAGTGACTATGTTTGGAATCCGAGTTGATAAATACCGATTGGTGGGAGCAAAAGAGGGGTATGCGTATTGTGAAAAAATGACTGTTCATCTCATCTCCTTTAGAGTCTAGCTTCTCATCTCCCATTCTTGTCTCTATCCTTAGTTACTTGTTATTTTAGTATTTTCCATTGTAATTCATTAGCTTGAAGTGTTGCAATTACTATTCTAGTGCTACAATCGTGTTCGGGATCTTATTAATACATTGAAGAATTTGGGTTTTTTACATAACGTAAGTTCATCAATATCAACCTTGAGGAATATAACATGCGGCATCTTCTTAGCAATGCCGTCAAAAAATGGGGCAATATAACGGGAAGAGCCGCACCAGCAAGCAGTAAAATCAACCACCACCTGAGCCAAAATTGTCATTACTTTTATTACATAAGTTAGATGAATTAAAAAAAAAAAAAAAACATTTACACCCAAGAATTTCTAAACATCTGAGGCATTTTAAAGGTAGCATCATTCTGTACCAATTCTAACAGCTAGGCGCCATCCATATTACTACTATCTGGTATAGCAACTATGCTAGATATATAGTGACTTGGGCTCAAATTTCTTATTTTCATTTATGATCATGGTCAAAGCTCAAAGTCATTGACGAAAAAACAAAAGTCAAAACGCATCCATACCAATTTGTTAGTCTGGATATGCGCCGTCCACTCCTCATTATTGTGGCAGCCGATCACTTGTCCCTGGGCTGATGAACTAGCCATTCTCCCAAACTTTTGGAAATCAGAAAATTCAAAATGAATAACCAAACCTAACAAAGAGACTTTATATAGGATGGGGAAAGTAACTATTTCAAACTTCATTACATACATCAATGAAAAAGAATACATAGCCAGTAGTCATGTTTCCAATGCACCAAAGTAGCCATTCTCTGTCACTTTACATTTCCAATGCACCAAGGTTTCTCTCTTTATATTTCCAATGCAGGAAGAGGAGTCAAAATTTTAAATTTTATTCTCTCTCACTTTGTGTTCTCAAACCTTTGACCAGCAATTTTTTATTTATTTATTTATATCTACCACCTAAAAGTTTTTTTTTTTTTTTAACTAAAGAAGATTGACTATTTGTGATATAGTTATAGAAGGATACACATTTATGCATGATTAAAAATCGTAAAATCGAACCAAATCGAACCAAACTGATAAATTTTTATTTTATTGGTTTGTTTGGTTTTTAATAATGAGATAATCGATTATATTGGTTTGGTTTTAAATTTAACCAAAAACCGATCCAAACTCACTCGTGAACACCCCTGCTCCTCCCCTATCCCCCTTTTATGAATCCCACGCATCGCGAAGTATTAGGATTGTAGCATTGTCAAATCAAATAAAATGAAGTGAAAATTAGTTCCAGGGAGTACTAATTAGAAAACCAAATACTTGCTTAAGCTTTTGGGTTTTTCCAGATCTTCCCTTCCATTGGTCACCTTTTGGGCTTTTGCACGGCATCCACTTATGATTTTTTAAAGTAATCCTCTAGATTTTGTTCAAAGAAAACAACAAAAAAAAAAAAAAAAAAAAAAAAAAAAGGAAGATTAAGTTTAATGATCGAGAGGTCGCAATTCAAGCAAATAATGTTCCAAGTTCGAATATCCTATTACTATTCCATAGTAGTCTTTTCCTTGATAGCTGTGAACGTTAAAAGAAAACAAACGAAAAAATAAAAAGAAAAAAAGACCAAGTTCTCTGCTACAAGGAGTAATTTATACATGAATTCTGCAACAAAATATATTTTCAGTAAAAAATGAATTAAGCATGTACTTGACTCACCCGAACTGAATAAATTTGCAAGACTATCAAGCCAAGAAATGTTCCTTGTGTGTCACAAACAATAAAAGACAAAACAAAAAACTCGACAACAAAAGACAAGCACACCCTATTTGCAAATAATAAAAGGTTGGATTTTGCAACTACAAATATTTGCAGATAGTTAACTTTAAGTATTTGAAACAGTAGCGAAATATCCAAAACTTGTTTGAGGAATATTTTCAATCACGATTCTTCGACTTATTTTCCGAGTGAAATTTATGTTCAAATACAACTTCAACTTCCAAATATACTTTGACTTAAACTTAACAAATACTCATTTTCCCTATTTCAACCAAATTATATTGTCCAAACGCATACTGAAAGATACTCTGAAATGTTGGATAATGTACCAGAAGAACCAAAAGAACAAGGCAATTGTAAATAAGTCTACTGCTATCCAAGCAAAACGAAAGCTTGGATAATTAAATTTTAGTTTTATATTAATCTAACTGTGTAATTACATTTGTGAAACGAAACAATATGCTTGTAATTACACAGTTATAACCTTATGACAAACAAATAGATTATCGTAATTACTATACGGTGTAATTACTAAGCTGTGTAATTACTATCCTAATAATTACACCAATTTCAATTACCAGGTGGCTTTCCAAAGAGACCCTATAAAAGAAGAAGTAGCAAGCATATTCCTATATATTGTAAATGTTAAGAGAAAAAATGAGTGAATTTAGTTGGGAAAGTTTTTCTAGTTCCCACTTGATTTGAAATTTGGATGGAAGCAGCAAAATTACATAGAAAGGAAGAAAATTAAAAATTTAGAAAAAACTGGTTGCGAGAAATTATTTTAAAATGACAATTTTCGAAATAAAAATCAACCAAAAAGAATTCATTAATTCTTTGAGTTGCCTAATATTCGTCCCTCTGATTCTAGTTGAATAAACTGCGATTTACAAGCTAAGGAATCTCCTTTGACTACAAATTTAGTGGGCGTTTGGCCATAAAAATTATTCACTTTTTTCCGGAAATTTTTTTCACTTTTTGTACTTTTAGCGTTTGGCCATAAAAATTATTCATTTTTTTTCCGGAGTTGTATTCCGGAATACCAAAAACAAGAAAAACTTGTTTTTCAAATTTTTTTCACCTTTTTACACTACATTTCACTAAAAACTACAATTTCAAAAACTATGGCCAAACACAACTCCAACTCCAACTCTAACTTCAAAAATTCCAAAAAAAGTGAAAAAGTTTTTGGTATTTATGGCCAAACGGCATCTTAGTTTTCCTATTTTCTATATAATTTAGTGAATTGGTTTTGGTCTACTTTTATATATTGGAAAAGGGTTAGATTAGCCCTTGTACTCTCACAATAAGCTATATTTGCTCTTCATTATATTTTTTTCAATATATTTGTCCTTGTCATCCAACATTAGGATCATATTTACCCTTGTTCTCTAAAAAAATTATATTTATCCATGCTCCGTTAAATCTTCATGTCCCACCTTACTCCCTCCGTCCGAATTCATGTGACATTTTTTGCTTTTTGGGAGTCAACAAATGATGGACTAAATGTGCTCCATTATTTGAAAGATGAAGGATTATTAGTGCTCCACCTCAAATAATAAACTATTTCAAGTGGAACTCCAAATTTAACGGACCATTTTGGGTCTTTTCTCGATCAAAGTATAGCTAAAAGTATATATAAAGCTAAAAATCAAGTAAACTACAACGAGGGAAGCTAGCTAGGCTTGAACCTGCGATGTTCACGAAATATTAAACCCCCTCAACCACTTAACCAAGTTTCTCAACTGTGTCAAGAGGGTTCATTATAAACTATATAATCGTAGAACCCAAAATTTTATCTCACATATACTGTGTAAAGAAGAAAATGACAAAACGGCTGGCCTAATGCTCTGCCAATTATAACTAACTTACGCGGACTGAAAGAGCTAGCAGACATTTGAATTCAGGGTGCAAAGTGCAATTCCTGAAAGTTATTCTAAAACTAAAGTGGGACCTAATAGTGTTTCCCATTCTTTCTAATTAACTAGCCTAACGCCCATTGGATTCCTTTCAAAGTTGCAGGTACAACCTCCCCAAACTGCCCTCGTATCAAGAAGGCCAGGGGGTGGGGTGGTGTGGCGCGGGCGGGGGGATTGCAAAATCCTTTTTACTGCCCCATTTTAGGTGATATCTTTTGAATTTTGAAAGTCAAAAGATTTTTTTTTTTTTAACCTTGATTCCTTTTATGTCTTTTAAAAAATTCGAATTATTAATTCTTGTGGCTTATAAAGTTTTCAAATATATAAACTTTATTATAAAAATCTTAATGACTCTATGTCTTAATTCATGATCAAAATTAAGAAATTTGACTATCAAGATCCGAATTATGCCACATAAATTAAGATGGGGGAAGAGTAATAATAATAGATAGACAAAGGTTATGCATTGATAGAAAAAATGTATCTTTTTTTGGCTTAAAGGGTGAAATAATTGAGAGATGGCTGGTTTTTCAATGCAACGTGATCAATTCTGTATGTCTGCCTATTCCCAAAGTTGTTGGTATGGATGGAGGTTGGGACTATACATAAACAAACTAGTCCCATTACTTTAAAACAAGAAGCTGCAGAGATTCCTATATATTGTAAATGGTAAGAGAAAGAATGAGTGAATTTAGCTGGGAAAATTTTTCTGGTTCCCACTTGATTTGAGATGTGGATGGAAGCAGCAAAACTTCACAAAAGGAAGAAGACTAAAATTTAGAAAAAAATGGCTGCAAGAAATTATTTTTAAAAGGCAGTTTTTGAAATAAAATCAACCAAAATGAATTCATTATCTCTTTTAGTTGTCTAATATTCGTCCCTCGGATTCTAGTTGAATAAATTGGGAGTTACAAGCTAAGGAATCTCCTTTGACTACAAATTTAGTTTCCCAATTTAATTCTATATAATTAGGGCCCATTTGGCCATGAATTTTTTTTCACTTTTTTCGGAGAACGTTTTCAGTTTATTTGAAAATCAATGTTTGGCCACGGAAATTCCAAATACAACTTTTGGAATTTGAAAAACACCAAAAAACTTATTTTCACTTTTTTCACTTTCAATACATTCAAACAACCAAAAATTCTTTGCAAAAACTATAACCAAACACAACTCCAACTCCAAAATACCAAATAAAGTGAAAAATATTTGGTTTTCATGCCAAATGCCTACTTAGTGAATAGGTTTTGGTCTACTTTTTTTATATTAGAAAAGGGTCAGAATCACCCTTATGCTCTCACAAAAAATCTCTATTTCTCCGTGGTACATGTCATCCACCATTAGGGTGATATTTGCCCTTGTACTCGAAAAAAATCATACTCCTCTAGATCAAAAAAAGAGTCCAATTAGTCATTTGCACATCCCTTAAGAAACTACTCACTTCAAGAAAAAAAAATACATAAATTAACTAAACTACCCCTAATTAAATAGGCTTTTGGATTTGATCGCATAACACTTAATAGGGGCAAATCTGAAAAGATAAGGTTAATTGTTTCTTGATTTAATAAGTGGACACTTTTTTTGATAAAAAAAAAAAAGGCTAAGCGGACACTTTTTTTAATCCGGAGGGAGTATTTATCTATGCTCCATTAAATCCTCATGTCCCACCTTACTCCATCTGTCCCAATTTATGCGACACTTTTCGCTTTTTGTGTGTCAAACGAGTTTTTCTTTAATTTTTTTTATCCTATTTCATTATTGCATGATCTACTCCGGTATCATCCTTAATCAGCACTGTGGCTCCTTTACTTCTACTTTTCCTCCTCTTTTGCTGCCTTCCAGACATATTTTTGCAATTGGTTTTGCTATAGAGGAAGAATATAAATGGAAGTGGAAGAACCCTAAGGGCTATAAACAGAGGGATTAACCAAGAAAAGGGGAAGGGGAGTTTCAAAATCCTACTCCCGCTGCCCCATTTTGTGTGAAGTCTTTCGGATTTTGAGAGTCAACCGAATTTTTCTTTGATTCCTTATGTCTTTTAAAAAATTTGAATTATTAATTTTTGTGACTTATAGAGTTTTCAATATATAAATTTTTATTTTAAAAAACTTATTGATTCTATGTCTGAATTTATGATCAAAATTAAAATTGACTATCGAGATTCAAATTATGCCACAGAAATTGAGATGGAGGAAATAGTAGTAATAATAGATAGACAAAATGCATTGGTAGAAGAATTTTTTTTTTTGGCTTAAAGGGTCAAATAATTGAGAGATGGATGACTCTCAATGCAACATGATCAATACTGTACGTTTGCTTATTCCCAAAAGTTCTTGGTGTGGATGGAGGTTGGAAAAAGTTTTTCTGGTTCCCACTTGATTTGAATTTTGGATGGAAGCAATAAAATGACATAAAAAGGAAGAAATAAAAATTTAGAAAAAGCTGGCTGCAAGAAAGTAGTACATATCGTAGTGTTATTTTTTTATCGTAGTATTAAAGTTATAAGCTACAGTGTTTTACATTGAGGTGTCGTTTGGTAGTTGGATAAGAGACAAGTTATTCATGTATTAATTTCTGTATTAACTCATACCACGTTTGGTAGCTAGTAAAGAGCCACCTTATTCATTTATTAATTTCTGCATACTTATACCACATTTGGTAGCTAGTAAGGAAGTTATCCATGTATAAAATTAGTGCAATGTTTGGTTTGCAATGTAGAACTCGCATAACCAATACATGTATAAGTTATGAGGGAACCTATGTATTATTTTAGCGGGGTAGAAGATGAAATAACTAATACATAATTAAAAAGTTGAAATGACAATATTACCCTTATCATTCCCTACTTAAATACTTTCCTTTTCTAAACAAATATTTTTATATAATATTTTACTGTAATATTTTAATATTTTAATTTTAAAAAGTATATAATATTTATTAACTCTTAATATAACAAACCTACATCTAAAGAAATAATTTATACATAACTAAACCCTGTATTACTAATGTTTGCATAACTAATACGTGTATAACTAATATTTGCATTACTAATACCTTAATTACTAATAATTGCATAATTCTAACTGTTTGAGAATTATCAATTGTTTTAAACTGTTATAATAATTTAGGTTATAATATTTGAGGTTATATGTTTGTAAATTGTACATCTTATTTTACTTAGTTTAAACTCTCTTCGGTTTATAAAGTTGCGAATCTTTTTTCCTCATCTTTGGTATACATGAAGCTTAGGTTAATTTATTTTTATTTATTTATCTATTATTGTTATTTTTATTTATTTATCCATTATTGTTTTTATTTTAGTTTTATTTTATGTATGGTGTTTCAAAATTGTGACATTAATTGTTATTATCTAATTATACGAGTAAAAACTTAAAAATTTAAATTGACCTAGATGAAAATTTACAATCTTGTAAGTAATTAAAACTTGATATACTTTGTTTCTATATTGTTATTTTTTATCTTTGTGACTAGCCTGAGCCTTGGTGTACACAAATGCAAGAATATATACTATAATTTATACAGTAGAAAATGATGTGGTTTTCTCTAAATATATATTTATTTTAAAATAGAATATCATTTAAAAATGATATTTTCGGGGATATTATGGGAATACAAAAAAAATACGATCATTCCTCTTCTCGACCTTCATATTGGCTATTTCGGTGTTTATTTGAACCCGCTCGATCAAAATCCTGGTCCGCCACCGATAGCTTTGGATTCTCAAAACAATAAAGCAGAAAGAGAGATTTGAATCAAATGATTAATGTTGGATATTTATTTATTAGTGAAACGTACAGTATCACCCAAAAGGTAAAAACATTTAATTTATTGGCGCTTTCACAATACTGGTGGGCAAGTAATATACATTTTATAAGTAACATTTGTTGGTACTTACGCTTGTTTTTGGGATTGGCCTGTTTTATAAGACATTAATAAATATATATAAATTATTGTATGAAAAGATCCTCAACTTGTGTGAAAATATCTTCAATGAAAAATTGAAGGATTTTCTCAACTTGTTTATTAAATGCAATTAACAATTTTGTTCTGTTACTCGCATCAACCACTTCAAAAGACAAAGCACATTTGTAATCAATAGGATAAGAAACTAAAACTATAAATACTTCAATAACGAAACATCACTTTCTACAAATATCTTTTATTCATACCTAACTTTAATATAATGGGGGTAGGAGTGGGCTCGAGTTGCTTTTTTAAATGTGGCAACCCTACGCAACTCACACCTTGGGATGTCAATGGTACGGTTCGTTCGATTATTTTATGAAATTTGTATCATATTAATTCGGTTATTTTATTTTGTATAACCAATATTAGAGTTTTCAAAACCGTCCATCATCTCTGTTTCTCTTCGATATCAGTACGGTTTGGTTAATTTTCGGTATTTTTTTAAGAAAAGTCATATAAAAGTCACAAGGTAGAAGTTAGACGCGATACCATGCATACTTCTATTTGAACTTTGGGAAAAGCTCTCATGACATTTTATTATCAAAAAATGATAAATCAAGAAAACATGTAACATGACAAAAATAGAGATTCATCCCGCTATTTTACAATATTAAATAAAGACAAAAGATTTAGATCACACGATATGGAAGTAATCAATTAAGATGGGACGCAAGAACCGAGTCTACTAAGATTAGGTATTCAATAAAAAAAATCATATGAGAGGAAAGATATCTAATGCCTTATAGCTTGCTATTCAAGATCGTTTGGAATACGTGTAGCTTAAAGGTTACTACTCGAGGTGCTAAAGCTAATTTAGTTTGAATAGGAGTAGCATGATAGGTTTCGAAATTAGGACGTTGGGTGTTAAGTACATGTTGCTGACTTGTAGTTATTTCCATCACCCTAGGCCCAAGGTGAAAATTTTAATGTTTCATTATTCTTAAACTTAGCATATAGAATAAATTTTACACATATAAATTTATTCGGTACGGTTTGGTATTTTTTACGGTTTATTTTATAAAATTAAAAACCTACCCAATTATTCGGTATGGTTAAAAATTTCTATAAACCGTCAGTTTTACTAAGAAAATCTTTCGATAGGTTAAGTCGGTTTTTTCAAAAACCATTGACACCCCTACATTACACAATCTTGCTGACTGGTCAATGTTTCTTAATAAGATCATCGAAACACCGACCGTTAAAGTGAGAGTATGATTTGGAACACTGAAACATTTAATAGTATTTAAGAATTCTGGTGTATGTACATGTTCCAATGCTGAATAAGTATGATCGGAGTTGCAGATTGTATCGGAACTCAAACATGATTTCTCAGGACTATGATTGAGGGAAATCATATATTCATTGATTGATTCCACCATATCAGGAGTTGGAGCGAAAATGGCTCTTTGTTGGCGGTATCATATATCATTGCAACGACTAATGAAATCAGGATATTTAATAGATGATAAATAAAAATCAATATAAGTAATCTACAAAATCAATGTTGACACCTAATTTTTGACCTCCAATAATTTATTTTAATTACACAGAGTTCTTTGATCTAGTGAAATATGTATTTTATGAGCCAAAATGATTTTTACAAAATTATTTCGATAATATTTTGTCATTTTATTTGACAAAATGAGTGCAAATATGTATTGTAAGTCATTTAAAATATTTTGCATATTAATATTAAAGTACTTGTCAAAGTTAATCAGAAAATAGCTCAAAACAATTATTCAATTAATTATTTAAATTATCAAGTGTCAAATTGACAAATATTTTACTCAGTTTAACGCAAGAAATTTGATTAATTAAGTAAATAATCATTTTACCTCTCTCTTCGATCAACATGCCTGAAAATGGCAAAGGTCCAGGGTGCGACAGGCCTTCACAGTCTTTGGTGTGCTGATTTCAGGCAAAGCAATTATTGCTTTGCCCTCTCTCCACCACATCTCAACCAAACATGATATTATCTTCCCCCTTTTCTTTGCTTTTCTGCATTTTATGGTCAAAGGAGTACAAATACCTTAATGGGATTTGTCTCGACTCATTCGAATCCCTTAATCCTCATTTGTTCATGAAGAACCAGCTGGATCGATTCATTTTGAGTCCAATCTGACCCTTCGCACATTGTTTAGCTTAAATCTTAGCCGTTGATGCTTCAATTGATGGATTTGTTCCCAAAAATGCAATAGTCCCACATCGAGTTTGGGTTAGGGTTTCAGATTTTTGAGGTGCTATATAAAGAACCCCTAATTCACACTTTACTGTTACATCCTGCCCTTCGAGAAGCTAAGTACGTTACGTATTCCTCGATGTAAGCTCGAAGAGGCCATGGAACTCTCAAGAGGTTAAGGAATACTTTTAACAAGTGTTAAACATGTATCCAAAGGCTATGGGATCAAGCAACTCGAAGAAACTAAGTTTGTCAAAATTTAGGGAAGATTTGGCAGAATTCTAGACAAAAATTTTAGTCCAAATTTGGAGAGGTATATCTCCTAGTATATAAGGAGTTATGAAATGCATAACCTATCCAAATTAAAGTTCATTGAATCTAGTTTCCAACGCAACAAACAGTTTGTCTATATGACATCAGACTAGGAAGTTATGGGCGTTTCAAGACAGACTGCTAGAAGGCTTGCAAACCTTCAAAGGGCTCGCAATCGCGAAGGCCGATTATTGAGGCTGTGGAAACCGACCTTGTGACTTACATAAGCCTCCAAATCTCACTTTTCCTCATTCTTCTACTCATTTTAACACCCCTAAAAACCCTAGAATCATTTCCAAATATTTCTCATCAATTTCACCAACAATTAGAAAGGGATTTGCTTGGACTAGCTCGGGAAGGCTCGGAATTGAGGTATAGTCTTAATATTCGTGCATGGGAAGAACCGAGGGTAATTGCATAATGAAATCCACACTTTCAAGAGTTCCGTAAAGTCTATTAAGGTAAGATCCTCCCTCTATAACTATGGAATTGAGTTAATCCGAAGTTATATTCGCTAGATTATCGTGTAGTACACCGAATCGGACGAAAGATGAAACAAGTCTTGTATGAAATACCATATTGAAGTAATAAGAATGTTGATTATATTTTATTGTTGTATATGTTGAATTGGGGTGTTGTTATGACTTGGGAAACGTAGAATAGACCGAGGAAATGCTGCCCGAATTCCTGTAACCCCAAATTAGTCTCAAAGATACACCACCTATGAGTTGGTATACAAACAATTAAGGACTAACTAAGATCGTATATCACCATGTAGGGGCAAGGGACGAATGGGCTTTGGAATAAGAAATTCTTTCAAGTAGCGGCTCGACGAATTAAGGTATGTAAGGTGTTCGTTTCCCTCTTTCTTTGGCACGAATCCAACTAGAACATGAACACAAGCGTTCGATAACAATTCAATTCAATCCAATCATATATCAATTCTTAAAGATGTTCTTCATTGGATTACTTACTTATTTCCTAATGAGTGTAATGTACTTCTTCAATGATTCTTGAAGTATTATCATGTTAATCATCATTAAGTTATTTCTTTGGATTCGATATGAATTTCATAATTCATTCGGAGGTTATCGACCTTACGTCACTCTGAAGGCCCGATGTTAGTTCATTGGCTCCTCATGCATTATATATATATATATGTATTGCACTATTGTACTACACCGCGCCGCGCTATAGTCGGTCGGGCAGACATGTAGATGTGCACACCACTGCAGTAGGCATGTTATTATGTACCCCGGACGTAGGATGACGATGATATTATGATGATGTACTATATGTATATACTTGCATATGATTTTTTTTTAAAACTCATGCATTGCATATTGAATGTCCTCCGATGGCTCAGGTTACTTCTATCCTTCTATATTTACATCTTACTTATGTTATTGTTTCTTGCCTTACATACTCAGTACTTTGATCCGTAGCAGAGGACCACAGCCACAGCAGGACTTCCAACTTTAGCGGGTGTCAGCAAGTGCCCCTACTTCGGACTTGTTATCTTTTGGTATACTTATGTTATCATGATATATGTTCATATGCTATGGGTACGTCGGGGCCTTATATCGACCTTTACGCTTTTGTATGCACACTCTTAGAGGCTCATAGACACAATGGGGTATGTAAATGTTATTTCTGGCCTTGTTATGGTTTTGATATTCTCCTGATAGCCTTGCTGGATTTATGACACTCATGATGTTGTAGCGGCCTTGTCGGCTCGCTTATATATATATGTTGGATTATTGCATATTTCTTTATTTGGGCCTTTTCTGCTTGCAGTTGTCCGTCTAGTCATGTTTGAGTCATATTATATAATAATCATGGTAACTGTTACGCCAGGTGGTATCCGGCCTATAGGTCGGTGCCCGTCATGCTCCTCGTCGGGGTGTGACAAACTTGGTATCAATGCAGGTCAGTCCTAGGGATGTCTATAAGCCATATCTAGTAAAGTCCTGGTTATCGGTATGTCGTGCACCATATCTATAGCCAGGAGGCTACAGGGCATTTAGGAAGACACTTTTCTTCATGATCTAGATAGTGCGATAGAGCCAAGTTACAGTGCAATTATCTAATCTCTCCCTGTTTAATTTTCAGCGCTGCCTCCGAGAAAGAAGAAAGTCAGCAAAATACTGGGCACTACTGGGGAAGGTAGTAACCGAGTATCCCCGGCTAAGTCAGGACATAGCGAGGCTCAGAGCGCCACTCCCTTACAGGCCATCCCTATTTTTCCAGTTGCAGAAGAGCATGGAAGAGTTCCAGTTCCTCTGACTCCTCCCTCTGCTGCTCCAGATCAGGACTTGCGAGATACAGTCCAGTTATTGACTAGGTTGGTAGCCGCTCAGACTCAGCAGTAGGCTGGCCTCCCAGATGGGGCTGTCAGTTCCCGCGTTCGTGATTTTCTTAATTTGGATCCTCCAGTCTTCACGGGGTCAAACTCGAAGGTGAATCCCCAGGACTTTATATATCGGATAGGCCGTGCTTTGAGGGTAATGCATGTCTCTGATACAGAATCAATAAAGTTAGCTTCTTATAGATTATGGGATGTGGCGGCAGTATAGTATGAATCTTGGCTACAATTGAAAGGGCAGAATGCACCTTCAGTAGTATGGTCTCAGTTTACCAGGGCTCTCTTAGCTCATTATTTACCGGCCGAGATTCGCAGGGCCAGATTTGATGAGTTCTTATCGATACGCTAGAATAATATGAGTGCTCGAGAATATAGTTTGAAGTTTAACTCTTTGGCCAGCTATGCCTCTATGATTGTTGCTGAAATGGACGATAGGGTTCATCATTTTGTAATAGGGCTTAGGCCCCACTTGATAGATGAATGTATGGCGGCCTAACTTCAAGATGGTATGGATATTGCTCGTATTCAGGCATATGCTCAGAATTTGGAGGATCGTAAGCGTCACGAGGCCGAACAAGATATGGACAGAGGTCTTCATAAGCCGACAAGTTCCGCAGTTTATTATGGTGATTATTAGGGAGTTTATAGGCCTCATTCTTCCAGACATCCAGCCTCTTCAGCAGTTAGTGCACCTTCTCGATTTCAGGGGCAGCATTATGATCAATCCGCTTATTCTGGAACTGGTCAGAGTTCGAGGGCACCAACTTCTCTTTATAAGGGAGAGTCTAGTCAGACAAGGCCTCCATTGCCTCATTGTGACCACTATGTTAAGGGCCACTCTGGTCGGTGTCGCCAAGGTATAGGTGTGTGCTATACTTGTGGGCAGCCTAGTCATGTTATGCGGGACTGTCCGTCTCGCAGTAGATGTGGCCCGGCTCAGCCGATAGGTTCGGTCGCAGGCTCTTCAGCTTCTGTTCGCCCTCCTGGGAAAGGCTCTTATTCAGCCCCAGCAGGTAGAGTTAGGGGCAGAGGTCAGACATCTGGTTCAGGTAGCGGTCAGAACCATATTTATGCACTCACAGGGTGGCAGGATCTTGAGCCATCCCCAAATGTTGTGATAGGTATTTTATCCATTTGTTCTCATGATATTTATGCATTGATTGATCCAGGCTCCATACTATCTTATATCACTCCATATGCTGCTGATAGGTTTGGTATTAATCCAGAATCTTTATCCAAGCCTTTCTCAGTTTTTACCCCAGTTATGGAGCCTGTTATGGCAAGACGAATTTATCGTAAGTGTGTGGGTACGGTATGTGGCCACGAAACTCTTGCTGATTTAGTAGAATTAAAAATGGTGGACTTCGATGCTATTATGGGTATGGATTGGCTAGCTTCTTGCTATGCCGATGTTAAATGTTGGTCTAAAACTGTGAAGTTTCAATTTCCTGGCGAACCAGTTCTTAAATGGAAGGGCAATACTCTAGCACCAAAAGGGTAGGTTTATTTCCTACCTTAAGGCACGAAAAATGATCTCCAAAGGCTATATTTATCATTTGGTTTGAGTTAGGATCACTGAAGCCAAAACACCAACTTTACAGTCTGTTCCCGTAGTTAATGAATTTCAAGATGTATTTCCCCGATGAATTACCAGGTCTTTCTCCCGAAAGAGAAATCGAATTTGCGATTGATGTGTATCCAGGCACTCATCCCATCTCTATTCCTCCCTATCGTATGTCCCCTACCGAATTGCAAGAATTGCAGGTGCAATTGCAGGATTTCTAGATGAGGGCTTCATTTGGCCCAACATTTCTCGGGGGGTGCACCGGTGTTATTTGTGCGCAAGAAGGATAGAACACTAAGAATGTGTATTGACTACGGGCAACTAAATAAGGTGACTATCAAGAATAACTATCCATTGCCCGCTAATTGATTATTTGTTTGATCGGTTGTAGGGTGCCAAATGTTTCTCAAAGATTGGCTTAAGGTCAGGGTATCATCAGTTACGTGTAAAAGGGGAAGATATTCCAAAGACTGCTTTTCGAACTAGATATGGCATTTTGAATTCTTAGTTATGTCATCCGGATTGACAAATGCTCCGACGGCACTTATGGCACTAATAAATACTGTATTCCGGCCCTTCTTGGATGTCTTTTGTCACGACCCGACTACGGGCCATGACGGGCACCCGGGTTTAACCACCGAGCACCGCTCATACCATTACTCATCACACACATCAAGCATTCATTCATTAATCTTATACTCAAATCATAGGAAAATCATTTTTCACTTGAAACATATTTACTTTATATACATAAGCCCTTCGGCTATCAAAATCAAAATAATGCATATACATATGAGGAGAAACCGTGAGACCATACTACCCACACATACGTATCTACGAGCCTCTACTAGAGTACTAGACATATAGACGGGACAGGACCCCGTCATGCCCAAAACATATATATATACACAAAAGAATAAACCAATGGCACCTCCGGAATAATGGGGTGCTCTCAAAGTCTGCTAGTAGCTCCTACGAGTCTGGATCACCTCCCTGTCTACCTGTGGGCATGAACATAGCGTCCAAAGAAAACGGACGTCAGTACGAACATTATACTGAGTACGTAAGACATGAATGAAATGAACATAATAGAGAAATCATAATACATAAGATGAAGATATAACCTGCGTGACTTTTAAGTGCGGATACATTTCATACATATATCATACATAAGCATATTACATGTATTACCATAGCGCATGTATCATCGTATCATGTATATATATATCATCATCGTTAACCCGCGTCCGGGTAACCATCGTATGCCGCCCACTAGTGGTGATCATGTCCGGCCTTCTAGGTGCGGTGGAATCATAAGCAGCCCGCCTTAGCGGTGACATGTCCGGCCATTTGGGCATGGTGGAATCACAAGCAGCCCGCCTTCGCGGTGACATGTCCGGCCATTTAGGCACGGTGGAATTATATCAACGTGCATATCATAGACTTATCATTATTATACATCTCATAGGCATATCATGACCTTATCATAACTTAGCATCATTATACATTTATCACCAAAACATACATTAGAACTTGAAGGCAACTATAGCTATGTCGGGGTGACATAAGGTCGTAAACCCCCGATTACATTATGGAGTGATCATAATCGTTATATCTCACCTTGGAGGGACTAATGTTTTAAGGTGAGTGCACACAAGGAAAAACATCAATGGAACTATATTTAGGGTCATTAGATTGTAGAAACATCATATCGTATTCATAGCAAGAACTTTATGGAATTAACATATCATGGACTTTAGAACTTTTAGGCTCAACTCATAGTCCTCATCATCATGCTCGCATCGTATCTCTTTTCTTTATCTTATGAAAAGCTCTTTATAACCATAGACTCATAGTTTTCAATGTGTAGGAAAGTCATGGAAATGTAGGAAAATTCATGCCATGGAGTCATGCCTTAGAAAGAAGGGACTAGCCTTACATACCTCTTTCGTTTAGCTATTCTATCGTTTGATTGCTCTTCTTCAACGCTCACGTTTGTACCTTCAAGAGAATTCGCATCAACATTAGCTAATCGATTATACGAACGTGCTTACTAATGCTAGAGAAATTTGGGCAGCATTTCCTTTGTTTATAGAACTTTCCTCATATTACATATCAACTCCCAAACATCCATAACAACATTCACAATATTATAGGCAACAATCATCATTCATCTACATTATCCATATCTCTTAATTTCACTTCAACTTCTCCATAATCATGGTCATAGTTCACTATTGCATTTTCTCACATATAATACTTATCCCATGTTCTAAATGTCATTCATAATATATTTACAATCACAACATATCAATATTCATGACTCATTCCAAACTACTACTCAATATGTCACCATTCTTACATTCATGACCCATTTCCTATTTCCTTCTACAATCCAAGTGTTTCAACTTTTCAATATCTCAAACAACATGGAAATACCATAAAATTCACCTTAGATAATGGAAGAATAAGCCTTGAGTGGAAATACTCTTCTTGCACCAATACCCTAGTTCACTTCCATTGGAATTTCTTGGCTTGGATGAACTTTAATGTGTTTCATACACTTGGTTTTGTTGGTTTGATAAAGTTGATCATCAATTTCTCTTGGGTTCTTGTGGATGAAGAGTGGAGAGTTCTCTAGAGTGTTCTTGAAGTGTGGAGAGGAGAAATGAAATGAATTAAAAGAGAGAGGGTCCTTATATTAATTCTTCTTGAATCGTCCCCGACCATATTCTACGGACCAACATACAGTCCGTATAAATTATACTGACCGTGTGTCTGGTCGTAGATCTGGTCCAGTGTGGTGTGCTATCCTGGGCTGATTATACAGCCAGACATACGGCCAGCATAATTTATACGGCCAGTATGTTGGGCCGTATAATGCCAGTTCTTCCGAACTCATTCTCGTTGACTCGTTTGATCTCCAATCCTTATGGAACCTTCTTGACACTTGTTTAACACCTCATTACCAATCTAAGGGATGTTATAACTCTTCTCCAGAGCATCATTAAGCCATCATTAATTCGATACTCGTAAATCTTGCCCGACACACAACATATACCTTGCTTTCCTTAACAACTTTCTTCCCTTACCTCAAATGTCTTTGAAATCTCGATTAGGATCATCAAATGCTATTTCTTACTTATAAAAACATCGTATACGTCGTGCCCTTCGTTAGTTTATTCACTATACGTTAACGGAAAATTTCCAAGGTGTAACATCTTTGTTATTGTATTCACTGACAATATCCTGGTATATTCTCGTTCGGAAATAGAACATGTTGATCACCTTCGGAAAGTGTTGCAAACATTGCGAGATCGAAGGTTGTACGCAAAATTATCCAAATGTGAATTTTGGCTAACTCAGTGGCTTTTTTAGGCCATATTGTGTTGGACGAGGGTATTAAAGTTGATAATTGAAAAATCGAAGCCGTTAAGAATTGGCCTAGGCCAACAACAGCCTCAGAAGTTTGAAGTTTCTCGGGCCTTGTAGGTTATTATCGCATATTTCTAGAGGGATTCTCATCTATAACAGCTCCATTAACAAAATTAACTCAGAAAGCAACCAAGTTTCAATGGCTAGAAGCTTGTGAGCAGAGTTTTCAAAAATTGAAGGAGAAATTGACGTCCGCTCCTGGTCTTATCCTTCCAGAAGGCACTGAGGGTTACACTGTATATTGTGATGCTTCACGCACAGGTCTGGGATGTGTATTAATGCAAAATGGTAAGATGATCTCGCTTATGCCTCCAGGCAGTTGCAGAAACATGAGCAAAACTATCCAACCCATGATCTTGAGTTGGCGGCAGTAATTTATGCTCTGAAGATATGACGACATTACTTATACGGAGTTCATGCTGATATTTATATAGATCACAAAAGCCTTCAATATATATTCAAAGGAAGGAGTTGAACGAAGATGGCTCGAATTGCTGAAAGATTATGATATCGATATCTTATATCATCCTGACAAAGCCAATGTTAAGCCACAATTCTATAGGTAGCTTATTGCATGTGCCAGCTGAAAAGCTAGAAATGACTAAAGAACTTCACCACCTAGCAAGCCTAGGAGTTCACTTAATTGATTCAGAAGATATGGGGGTTGGCCTACAGAATATATCTCAATCCACTCTTTTCTCGGAAGTAAAGGCTCAACAGTATAAAGATCTAGTTCTGGTAAATCTCAAGGACGGAGTTCAACAAAATCGAATTTCATCCTTTGAACTCGATCCTGATGGGTTCTTAAACATCGAGGTCGTTTGTGTGTTCCAAATGTAGTCGGACTTGGGGACAGAATCATGTCATAATTCCATTATTTTTGGTATTTTATTCATCTTTGCTCCGCAAAGATGTATCATGACCTCAAGGGTTTCTATTGGTGGAATGATATGAAGAAAGATATTGCGAGCTTTGTAGCTCAATGCCCCACTTGCCAACAGGTGAAGATTGAACACCAGAAACTCAGCAGCTTATTACAAGAAATGGAGATCCCGGCTTGGAAATGGGAAGTGATTAATATGGATTTAATTACGGAATTGCCCCGTTCTTATCGCAAGTTTGATTCTATTTGGGTGAGCATAGATAGATTTACCAAATTGGCCTATTTCTTACCAGTCAAGACCATTTACACTGCTGAAGATTACACCAAGGTGTAGATTAAGGAGATTGTGCATCTTCATGATATTCATGTTTCTATTATTTTGGACAGACACGCTCAGTTTACGGCAAAATTCTAGAAGTCTTTCCAAAAAGGTTTTGGCAATCAGGTGAGTCTTAGTACATCCTTCCATCCGCAGAGAGACGGACAAGCTGAGCGAACTATTCAGACTTTGGAAGATATGCTGCGGGCTTATGTACTGGATTTCCAAGAAAGCTGGGATGATCATTTGCCTCTTATAGAGTTTGCCTAAAATAATAACTATCATGCCAGTATCAAAATGACTCTATATGAGGCCCTGTATGGAGGAAGTGCAGGTCTCCTGCCGGTTGGTTTGAAGTCGGAGAAACAAAATTTTTTGGGCCAGATCTTGTACACCAGGTTATCAGAAGATAAAGCTTATTCAGGAACGGTTACATACAGCTCAGGGTCGTCAGAAATGTTATGCTGATGTACAACGACGAGAATTAGAATTTCAGATAAGTGATTGGGTGTTTATGGAAATATCACCTATGAAGGGTATAATGAGGTTTGATAAGAAAGGAAAGCTTAGTTATCATCATCATTAGAGATGTTAATTGCCTTCATTCCTTGACTTAATTGTTTTTATTTCTTGACTTCTTTATTGCCAACGTTGGACTATATTCTTTAGCCATCTGATAAAATAGTTTTTCCTATACATATAAAGTCTGGTCTTCTTCTTTTATATGGTGAAAAATGATAGATCAATACAAAATCTTCCCTACTAAATTATAGTGTGCTGGGTCTACTTCTTTAATCTTTGTTAGATTCTGACTCCTAGTTTTGTAGTGGAAGAGCTTGTTGAATCCTGGGGGATACACATATACCGGGTGAAATATCCTTAAGGACAGTGTCTTAATTGACATGCCTCAAGCTTCAAGAATTCCTACAATGTTCGTGATCATGTATTTTCCATAAGATTTCCAACAAATATTAGGTGCTTACATAATCTATATGCTTGGTGTAAGGAACAGATCGCAGGGGGAGGTTACTCTGGTTTGTTGACTTCATAGAAAGTCTAAACTGATAGCTATTGTGTTGTGGATGTAATCCCTCTGTTGTTGTACTCTTTCAATACCCCTTCAGATGTATTTCAGTGGAACAGTTCCTAGTGGGACTGATAATTTTTAATTAATACTCATTACAGCTATTTGTTGTTTTACTTGTGGAATTATACTGGCTATGTTATTGTTACTCATTAGAGCTATTTAGAGTTGCAGTTAGGCCTGGGCAAAGAGCCGAGCCAGTTCGGGGCTCGGTTCGCCTGTATTTAGCTCGGCTCAGCTCGGTTCAGTTTCAGTCAAAATTTAGCTCGGTTTGGCTTAGCTAAAGCTCGGTCAAAGCTCGACTCGATAGAACTCGTGCTTGGTTGAGCCTGCTCGACTCAGCTCGGTTGACTCGTTTTGATCATGTACCGATTATTCTAAAATTAAAATTCATCCATTAATCTTAATTAAGTTAGCAAAAGGCCGATTTAATAATTACTCTCTCCGTTTCAATTTATGTGAATTCATTTGACTGGGCACGGAATTTAAGAAAGTAGAGAAGACTTTTAAACTTGTGGTGTTTAATGAGTCACATATATTTCGTGTGGCTATAATTCATTGCATAAAGGTAAATTGTTTCCAAATATAGAAAGAAGCCATTCTTTTTGGCACGGACTAATACGAAAATAAGTTCACGTAAATGGAAACAGAAGGAGTATTATTTATTGTAATACTTTGTAATTTTGTATATTTTTAATTAATTTAACGTAATTATATTATATACATCGTTACATAAGAATATCTTATGGGTGGAGTAAAATATAATTAATACTATAAAATTTGAGAGTTAAAAAATAAAGAAAATTAATATTGTACAAATTTCATGAATTTAGTAATGCTTTATTTCTATTGTTTATTTTTTGCCAGAAAGTTTATTATGTGTTTAATATTAAATTAATGCCATTTAAATTTGAGGTCTTGTTTAGACTAATAATGTATACATTTCAATCACACTTGAATGCAATTACCAATTAAATTAGTAATGCTTATATTTTTCTTAATCAACCAATTTACTATAAATTTATTTTTTAAAGACATAGAACGAAACATTAAATAGCCGACTCGGACTTGGCTCGGCTCGAGTTCAATTATAATTTGACAAAGCTTGATCGAGCTTAGCTCGACTCGGTATTATAAAAATCTTGGTTGAGCTCGATTCAGTTGCGATCAGCCTAGCTCGGCTCAACGACCAGGCCTAGTTGCAATGTAAAAAAGGACTGATCTTTTGAGTCGTGAATTGTGCTCAAGTGCAATGGTATCTTCAAGGTTTTGTTGCTGGATATGTTAAAACTTTTTGATACAACGGCAAGTGTATTTGACACTACCCCTAGCTAGTTTTCTTTAAGATTCCTAATCCCAAGTTTTAATTATTAGGTGGTAGGATCCCATTAGGATTAGGGCTAATTAAATGGAGATAAGTTAGCTGAGCGTCAAAACAAGTTCCAAGTTTTTTACAAATACATTTTCATCCAACGATTTTAAAAAATAAAAATAGTAAAATAATAAAATAAAAACAATTCCAAGCTTCCAAATTGGCCTCAAGTTTTAAAAAGTACATTTTAATCTCAAGTAAGAAATAATAAAATAAAAAACATATATTTTACCTTATAAAAAAGGAAATACAAAATTATATTCCCCTCTCTCAATTCACTCCCACGTTTTTTTCCCCGTACATCTGAAATATACTCCATTGACAGCCATTGTTGGAGCTTGAGCTTCAAGGTAGAAAAATGAATTTTCAAAAGAGTGATTCATTTTAAGTGAGTGTTATTGAATTTTGTTGGGGTTTTTTTGTGGAGTTTAAATCTCAAAATTTAGAGAGTTTCGAGAAGATATAAGGTGGTCTTAGATTAAATTTCAGAAATGAGCTTGAGGATAGCCATTCTTGAAGCTTGAAAGAAGGATTTTTTGAATGAGTGATTTATTTCAAGTGGGTGTTATTGAATTTTGTTGGGGATCTTTGAGGAGTCTAAATCTCAAATTTAAGGGAGTTTGGAGAAGATTTAAGGTAGCTTTCTGTAAAATTTCAGATTTGAGCTTGAGGTTGAAGATGAACATTTTAGATTTATAACTTTTATTAGAGACGAGACAATATTTATGCACAGACTTTTGAACTATTACTATAGCAGAAGGCACTCGTTAAAAGCAAAAATAAAATGGCAACATTTATGCCTAAAACAACAACAGAAATATATTCACTACAATTTTGTAAGGAATGCATTCATGCATGTTTTGTATCGCTTAGTCTGCCTCATGCCTTTTCAAGAATTGGGGATTGATAGTAGTTGAAACTAGTTAATGAGTTGCTATGTGTGGCCCTCTTTAGTTGTATATTCTAATAACCATGTAACACATGTTACTGTATTAGAATATACTATGCAACTAGTTTAAACCCCCGCCACCCTCTTCGTTTATTATACGCCGACAACATATTTATCAGAATATAAAATGTAACTAGTTTTAACGCCCACCACCCTCATCATTTATTATACACCGACGATATATTAATAGAATATACAATGTAGCACATGTTTTTTCAACAAAAAAATATTTTTTAAATAAAAATTGACCTGATTTTAAATTGTGAAACTTATATTTTTTAGTATACCATATGTTGCCATCATGAAATTAGTGAAACAACACTATAATGATCTAAACAATGACAATTAATGAGTAATGTTAATAATATGTCTGCAAAAGGGTTCGGTTGTTATCTATTTGTTAAATACTCATTTAAATGCTTACCACTATAAGTTTCAAGAATTAATATCAATTTTCAGATAATGTCGTCTAAACAATAGGTTTCTTATGAAAATCATGGCCATTACTAATAATCAGATATGTATTATAATAGATCGGAAATCACAACTTAAACAATAAACAAAAAATTGTGCCCAATTTTCATTTACTTTGGTGTTTATATTAATATGACGTTATCTATTTGTTAAATACTCATTTAAGTTCTAATCAATATAAGTTTTAAGAAATAATTCATCAATTTTCAAGATAATGTCGTCTAAACAAAAGGTTTCTTACGAAACCTCTATTAGAATATCCAATCGGTCTAGTGTATATGTGTGACCCTCTTCAGTTATCAGTGCATATTTCACATTTTTCAATAACGTCTATTAGATTATACAATCAGTCTAGTAGCTAAAACTAGTTACATTATATATGCTAATAACATATGTTACATTGTATATTCTTCACTACCGTCTATTGGAATATACACCTGGTCTGGTGGCTATGTCTTACCCTCTTAAGTTCTTAGTGGCTAATTAAATGTGGTCCTTTTATGTTCTAGTGCATATTTCTTTTTACATTCTTCACTATCGTTTACTAGAACATACACCTAATCTAATGGTTATATGTGACCCTCTTCAGTTCTTAGTGGCTAATTAAGTGTAATCCTCTTTAGTTTTCAGTGCATATTTTTTACATTCTTCACTACCATATACACCTAATCTAGTGGTTATATGTGACCCTCTTCAGTTCTTAGTGGCTAATTAAGTGTAATCCCCTTTAGTTTTCAGTGCATATTTTTTACATTCTTCACTACCATATATTAGAATATACACCTGATCTAGTGGCTATGTGTGACCCTCTTCAGTTCTTAGTGGCTAATTAAGTGTGAGAATTATTGATTCTCCTATGCTACTGCTTGTTTTCATTTTTCCTCGTAAAAGCAACATGACGGATACTCCAGAAGTTACCCTCAAGTTGACGCACAACTTGTCTTAGCATAGTGGTGTTGGCATTGATAGTTGCTACGCAGAAGTTTACCATAAATTATAGGATGCTCATAAATCCATTATAGACCTAAACAAGATTATAATAGACTATTTCTGGCAGTGATGTCTTCTTCCTTTTGAACGAACAATTATTGTAACGTGACACGAAACCATGTCATATCTTAACTAAATTGCTTCAAAATTCAGATATCTGAGGCTCACTAGCTGTTGGTGAAATGCAGGTCCCCGTAAAAGAACGGACGTAAGTACATTTGAATTGTACTTGTATGTAAAACCAACTGAAAGAATAAATAGTTGTGGGGTGCTCGGGAGAATAAATAGATGTGGGGTGTTCGGGGGAATGGCCAGCCCAAATACTTAAATATAAGATATATTTGAATACTGAAGGCTGAACCGAAACTGAAACATAAGTGTTGCACCTCAGTTTTTTTTTTTTTTTTTTTTGTGCGTTGTTCGTATGTAAGTTAAATAATGTGAGCCCGGACGAGTCATGAAATCCCTACAAGGCTAAGGATGGTATTAAACAAATGTTAAGCATATACCATAAGGTTTTGGGATTAAACGAATCAAAGATGTTATAACCCGACTCTCAGGGTCAAACTAGGAGTGCTTAATATGCTAAGTAGTCGTGTTTTACGGTACTTGAATCATATAATATTCGTAGTTAAGTTTTGAAGTCAAGCAAGTTGTAAATAAAAGTCGGCGAAAGTTATCGCAAGTTACATTCATAATTTTGCTGAAATTTGAGTCTAATGTCACTGAGCTTTTCTCCTAATATACTTGGAGTTACGGGGTGTTCCACCCATCAAATTGAAGGTCTACGAATCTAGTTTCCAATACATTAAACCTTCATCGATGCGATGTCCGAGTAGAGCGATATTCTCATTTTCCTGAGACTGCACAGACATCTCCTTTTTGGGACCCAGTTAGGCGGTGGCCGATCTTAGCTGGTTTTAAAACGTTTTGGGGCTTCTTTTTGGTCATTTTTCTACCCAAATCTCACCTCAAAAGTTAGCTTAGACGAGAAAAGTGCTCTTATGAGATTGAGATGCTATTGAGGGTAATTGTGGACTACAAGGAGCTGTGGTGAAAGATTGTATATGTTGTATAAGGTAAGTAAATAACTCTCTTGCTGTGGTTGAGTTTATTCAAGTGTTGGTTGAGTTGTTTGAATGAATAAAAACTACAAGCTAGTACTTGAAATAGCATCAGGTGTTGTTGTCTTTTTGCTGGACTGTTTTGAGGATGTATATGAGGTGAAATTGAACAGTCCTTTTTGAACCACTAACAACAATTAAAATTCTATTCTTCATCTTCTATGTAGAATAATGAAAAAATTGCATATGACAAACTCGAAATTTTCGAAAACCCTAGAAAATTGTTTTTTTTTTGTGTGTCCGAAGATGCTATTACTCCTTACTTGAAATATGTCTTCCATTTGTGTTATTATTAACTCGGTTTAAGGTGAAATTTAAAGAGGAAGTAGAGAAAAGGGTATTTAGTTCTTTATAGAACGAACTCACAAGTTTGGTAAAAATGTTGTCTTGATTATGGGACTTAGCCCTTTTTTCCTCCATTTCATGTGTTAAGAATAAAACTAACAAGAGTAAACATAAGCAACAGAGACTATTTACCCCAAGATTGGTGGATTGTCACGATAGCTTGATAGTTGAAAGTGTTGGGATAAAACGGCCCAAAGATACTCTCAACATGATGTGATATTATCCGCTTTGAGCCAAGCCCGCACGATTTTCTCCAAAAGGCCTCACATCATTAAGAGTATCCAACTCCTTATAAATAGCTCCCTTTTCTTTTCAGCTATCAATGTGGTACTTTATTCGCACACCCAACAATCTCCCCCTCGAACTAAGTTCCACGTGGCTCATTATCATACCACGGGTTAGAGATTCAACATGTCTGTGGGCCACCCACATTGTCAGAGTATTTACGGTCATCAAATCCTAAACGCTGTGAATGCGTATTCAAAGCTATGGGTAAAGGTCGTAAACCGGCCCATAGACCGGCAAAGGCACTAAGCCGGGTCTCATGCCACGCTCCGCCACCTTCATACTCGTCCTGCCAAACCATTAGCTCTGATACCAGTTGTTGGAATAAAATGGCCCAAAGATACTCTCAACATGATGTGATATTGTCCGCTTTGGGCCAAGTCCGCACGGTTTTCTCCAAAAGACCTCACATCATTAAGAGTATCCAATTCCTTATAAATAGCTCCCTTTTCTTTTCAGCTATCAATGTGGTACTTTGTTCGCACACCCAACAAATAGGACTACCCTCTTTGTATCTAATATTCATCAATTGTTTCAGTAGGAACAGCTTATTATTGCCAGTCTTCAAAGCATAAAGTGTCTCGAGCTTTTCCCACAAACTTTTATCATTTGTCTCATTCACAATATGATTTCGAACATTATCTTCAACCCATTGCCTAATATAGCCACAAACCTGTAAGTGCTCAAATTCCCAATCCTTATCTTTAATAGACTCGGGTTTCTTAGAAGCAAACACAGGTAAATGCAATTTCTTGACAAACAGAAGATCTTTCATCTTACTTTTCCAAATATGGTAATTACTGCCATTTAAACAAACCATCTTGCTCATATTTGCCTCCATCATTCAAATAGACAGTCAACACAACTAAATACAACCACAAGCTCTGATACCACTTTGTTGGAAAGAAACAAGCAATAACTAAATTGCACGACGAGGTAACAGCGGAAAAAATACCAAGTCAAAACTTCCCACACTATTTGAATCAAGAGAAGACAATAAACACTAGCACAAATGGAAATTCGGACAGCAACTATACCAACAACAAAATAGCAAAGCAAGCAAAATAAATCAATTGCAAGAGACACCAAATTTACGTGATAAAACCCCTTCAAAGTGAAGAGGAAACATCCACGGGACCTCCGGCCCACAAAAGCTTCACTATAATCAACAAGAGTTACAACAATGTTCTCCAAATGGCTACAACAATAAATCCAAGCACGGAGCAACAATACATAAAAGATAGCACCAAAACTAGAGAAGAAAAAGAGAGAAATCACCCCCAAAAATGAGCTAGTGTTCGTACTCGAAAACTGGAGCTAAAGACCACAAAATCTGATCTCCACCACTAAAATCCAAGAACCAGATGTTGAGAACCCCCAGTTTAAATTTCAGCGGGATCCAACGGTTGACGAATTGGGAAACGCAATTTAAAACGGACTGCTGTAGCAGAAAATTTCTGGACGAAAATCTGCTTTCTCTCTCAGGTTTTTCCCTCTGTATGGCTGCTATGAATTCACTCTTGTGTTCTGAAAATAAGACCTCAATTGATCCTATATAGAGGAAATTTTGGGCAAAATTGGCATGGTCCAAATTGGATTGGGTTTTATTAATCCAATTCCACATAGGAAAGGAAAACTCAAAAACCTAACACTATTTCTGATCATATAAATGATTTTCAGGGTGTCCTTGATCAGCTATCTAGAATGGGTGTCAAGTTTGATGAAGAAATACAGGGATTTTGGCTTCTTAATACTTTGCCAGACTCTTGGGAAACCCCTAGGGTTTCTTTGACTAATTCTGCTCCCAGTGATGGTGTAACTATGGAATATGTTAAGAGTACTGTTTTGAATGAAGAGATGAGAAGAAGATCTCAAGCTTCGTCTTCTTCAACTTCACACTCCAAGGTTTTGGTTACTGAAGACAGGGGGAGAAGTAACTTCAGAGGTCAGAATGATAGAGCCAAAAGTAAAAGCAAGTTAAGATTATCTACGTACAAGAATCTTACATGTGACTATTGTCACTTGAAAGGGCACATCAAGAAACATTGCTACAAGTTTAAGAGAGACCCGAAAAAGCAAAAGAAAGAAGGCGATAATGAAAATCGTGTTGCCATTGTTGTTGAAAATGATCTTCTTGTTGCTTGTGGTAAAAATGATATCAATCTTATTTGTGATGAGTCTACCTGGTTTGTGGATTCAGGTGCCACTTCTCATGTCACGCCAAAGAAGGAATTATTTTCTTCTTATACTCCGGGTAATTTTAAAAATTTACGAATGGGCAATAATAGTGAGGTTGAGGTACTTGGCATTGGCACAGTTTGCTTGAAAAGTAAAAACGGTTCGAGGTTGGTTCTTAACAATGTCAAGCATGCTCCATATGTTCGTCTGAATTTAATTTCTGTAGGAAAACTTGATGATGAGGTTATGATCAAACCGTTGGTGGTGGCCAGTGGAAGCTAATTAGAGGTTCAATGGTTGTGGCTCGAGGTTACAAGATGTCTGACTTGTACTTATTTCAGGGCTCCATTTGTGGTGACTCAGTAAATTTGGTGGAGAATGATACTTCATCAGAATTATGGCATAGAAGGCTGAGTCATATGAGCGAGAAGGGGATTGATAACTTGGCTAAGAAAAATTTGCTTTCTGGAGTGAAACAAGCAAAGTTAAAGGGATGTGTTCATTGCTTAGCTGGGAAATAGAAAAGAGTTTCTTTTCAGAGTCATTCACCCTCAAGAAAGCTTGATTTGCTGGAGTTGGTACATTCTGATTTATGTGGTCCTTTTAAAGTAAGCTCTTGTGGTGGTGCACTTTACTTTGTGACTTTTATTGATGATCACTCTCGCAAACTCTGGGTATTTCCTTTGAAGTCCAAGGATCAAGTATTTGATATGTTCAAGAATTTTCAGGCCTTGGTTGAGAGACAGACATGGAAGAAACGAAAATGCATCCGCTCAGACAATAGTGGTGAATATATTAGCCCTTTTGATAATTATTGTAGACAGTAGGGTATTCGGCATCAGAAAACTCCTCCAAAGACTCCTCAGTTAAATGATCTAGCAGAGAGGATGAACAGAACTCTAGTTGAGAGGGTTAGATGTTTGCTTTCAGATGCTAAGCTGCTAGATTCATTTTGGGCGGGAAACTTATACTCTTGCTTATGTTATCAATTTATCTCCTACTGTTGCTTTGGATGGTGATGTCCCTGACAGAATTTGGTTTGGTAAGAATGTCTCTCATGCTCATCTGAGAGTCTTCGGGTGTAAGGCTTTTGTGCATATTCCTAAGGATGAGAGGTCAAAGCTGGAAGTTAAAACTAGGTAATGTATCTTCATTGGTTATGGTCATGACAAATTTGGCTATCATTTCAATGATCCAGTTGAGAAGAAACTTGTTAGAAGCCGTGATGTTGTGTTCTTTGAAGACCAGACAATTGAAGATTTTGACAAAGCTGAGAAGGTTGATTCTCAGAGCAATGAAAGCTTAGTTGATGTTGATCAAGTTCCTGTGACTATTGCACCTGAAGAAAATCTTCAAAATAATGAAGATCAAGTTGATAATAAAGATAGTGATCATGTTCAGAATGACCAGCATGATGTTGTTGATGCTCCAATAGAAGATGATGTGGTTGGCCAGCAACTAGCTGCTATTGATGCTCCAGAGAGTTCTCTCAGAAGATCTATTAGAGAGAAAGTACATTCATCTCGTTATTCTCCCAATGAGTTTGTACTCTTGACTGATGGGGGAGAACCTGAAAGTTTTGATGAGGTCATGGATAGTGAAGCAAAAAAAAGGTGGTTTGATGCTATGCAAGATGAGATTAAATCCTTGCATGATAATCATACATTTGATCTCGTTAAGCTTCTTAGAGATAGAAAAGCTTTGAAAACAGGTGGGTTTTTAGGGTGAAACATGAAGATGGTAATCCAGTTCCCCGATACAAGGCTAGATTGGTTGTCAAGGGCTTTAATCAGAAAAAGGGAGTTGATTTTGATGAATCATTGATTTTGATGAAATCTTCTCTCCAGTTGTGAAGATGTCATTCATTCGAGTTGTTCTGGGATTGGCTACAAGTCTAGATTTAGTGTGTTGCTTGATCGCCAGATCGCCGGGATGGCGATCTCCTCCACATAGTCTGGAGGGGGGAGAATTGTTAGGTTTTTGGGTTTTCCCTTCCTATGTGAAATTGGATTAATAAAACCCAATCCAATTTGGACCAGGCCAATTTTGCCCATAATTTCCTCTATATATAGGATCAATTTAGGTCTTATTTTCAGAACACAAGAGTGAATTCATAGCAGCCATATAGAGAGAAAAACGTGAGAGAGAAAGTAGATTTTCGTCCAGAAATTTTCTGCTATAGTAGTTCGCTTTAAATTGCGTTTCCCGATTCGTTAACCGTTGGATCGTGCTGAAATTTGAACTGGGGGTTCTCAACATCTGGTTCTTGGATTTCAACGGTGGAAACCGGATTTTGTGGTCTGTAGCTCCAGTTTTTGAGTACGAACAGTAGCTCGTTTTTGGGGGTGATTTCTCTCTTTTTTTTCGCTAGTTTTGGTGCTATCTTTTATGCATTGTTGCTCCGTGCTTGGCTTTGTTGTTGTAGCCATTTGGAGAACATTGTCGTAACTCTTGTTGATTATAGTGAAGCTTTTGTGGGCCGGAGGTCCCGTGGATGTTTCCTCTTCACTTTGAAGGGGTGTTACCATGTAAATTTGGTGTCTCTTGCAATTGATTTATTTTGCTTGCTTTGCTATTTTGTTGTTGGTATAGTTGCTGTCCAAATTTCCATTTATGTTAGTGTTTATTGTCTTCTGTTGGTTCAAATAGTATGGGAAGTTTTGACTTGAGTATTTCTTCCGTTGTTACCTCATCATGCAATTTGTTATTGCTTGTTTCTTCCCAACAGAAAGTGGTTAAAAATATTTGCTTTTATTCTTCTTTTTTAAGGGGTAAATTATTTTCCTGTTTAAGTTATTGACAAAGGAATTTTACACCAAACTTACCTTAAAATGTGAAATTATGAATGTACAATACTCTAATTTGAGAATCTTTTGAGTTCTGGCCGCATAAAGCCATTCTTGAAACTTTTGACTATTCCAAATTTCTCAATATTATATCCAACCTTGGCTACTGTACATCTTCCTTACTTCTATGTGCGTCAGTATGGCGTATTGACAATTAGATCATCATATCATACTAAGGTACCACAATTAATTGCGCAGCGAGAAAAAATGGCTTCACAATTTAAATGTTTTTATTGTGTTTGGGTCTCTCTAATAGTGTCACTTCCAGAAGTTGAACTATTGTAATTGTTTTCATTCAATTTAATGTAACACAAGAAGTTTAGTGTGAAAACACATTCAAAATCACTTGATTCACTTTTTATGCATTTCCGTCATCACTCTTTCTTGGCTAAATTTGGACGACAGAATTTTATAGTGACCGGTAGCTAGGTAGATGGTTTTGATGTTATTGCTGCTGCTTCTGGCGTCCTGACTGAATGTCTATGTGGCATGGTAGAAATTAAGATGCCACGGATTATATTTCTTCCTGTTGTGTCCTCACTCTCCAAATATGTTGTCGCACCCGTATCGAACTACTTTTGGAGGATCAGAGACACACTACTTTTGGAGGATCAGAGACACACCCGTCTACATTTTTGAAGAGTCCGAGTAACATAGATTTCTACTACTATCTTCTCTATTTTAAACAGCCAATTGATTTATTCAGCTAGAAAGGTGGTTCAACACTTTCTTTACGTACTCAATACGAAATTGCATTACACTCTGAAAGTTGGAGTTGCAAATGCGAAATGAAACTTGAATACTTAAACGACAACTGGAGGGCAGTTACAAGTCTTGCATCTTGCATTGTATGCTCTTTGATAGTTACCAGTTTTCTCTTCTTGGATTGCACAGTAACCTATTGAAGCTTAAGTCATTGATAAAAAAGTTTCAGCGCCTTCTTTTATGTTATTTCTGGATCGAAAATATAATATGTGGAATATCAATACCATCTACCTTGTTAAATCTATTCTCCTTCATTTCAAAGGAACTTGTTATATTAAAGATGTGATTTTTATCCGAAGGTGGCATTCAGGCAAAGCCCTTCTGCCTACTTTTTCCTACTGGTATTAAAAATTATCCTTACACAATTCATGAAGAGGGCAAAAGATAATAGGTTTAGTGTTTTTCCATTGCTAAACATTTAATATCATTTAAATAAACACTTGGTGAGAATTGTCTTGTTTACACCATAGTTCAGAAGGGAAATGGTTGATATTATATCTTTTCACCCTTATGTGGAAGTTGATAATCCCTTTGCTTTTGTCAATTGTTTACTGCACATCTTCTGTTGCATTACATTGCACATTGCTATAGATTTCTTGAAGGTCATGGTTTCATGAATCTTACTAGACATATATACTAATGTGGAAGTTGAAGGTCATGGTTTCACCCTTATGTGGAAGTTGAAGGTCTGGTTTCACCCTTATGTGGAAGTTGATTCTCTTTCTGGGGTTGAAATACTAGAAAATAATCTTTGCACTGTAAATCTTTTCCCGGTGAAGATATGCAGGTTCATTCTTTGACAATCGCACAGAAATGCTTCCACCAGATTGACGTTTTTACTGCATGTTGCTCTTTTCTTTTCAAATAACTATATTTATATCTTGATTAACTTACAGTTTTACTTAGTTTCTCTTTGCCTTATTTTGCATGCAGATTTGGAATGGAAACTCATTTATGTTGGATCTATTGAGGAGCATACATATGACCAACAACTAGAAAGTGTGCTTGTTGGCCCCGTCAATGTTGGAAATTACCCCGTTGTATTGCAGGTATCGTCTCCGGGCTTGACAGGTAAATTAAATTTTTCTAGGTCTAATGCCTTTCTGCTGATTGAATTTGTGGAATGTTTTCCTAGTCTTAATGCTAGGCGGACCCTCCGGATCCTGACAGAACTCGTGAAGAAAAGCCAAGGGTTGATGATCACAAGAGTCATTTTTTCGGCATCAATTTTAAGGGCTCCTCGCCTGCTACTTCCTAGCGCGTAAGCGTGTATGTTTTTGATGTTCAGGGTGTGAACTATATCTAGCTTATGAAACATGTTCCTCATGTACAATAATCCTTTCAAGTTGTGACCATCGATTCGTTGTTTAAAAGGCAGTATTGTAGGGACTTGGTTGTTCTTTGTGGGTGCTTCATTTTCTTCTTTTTATCTGACTTCTTTGAAGGATTGTATCTCAGGTAAGTTCATCAGTGTAAAGTTCTATGTTCTCCCCTTGATTTTTCATTTTGTAGTATTAGATGTGGCTGTGGATGGAGTTCATTGCATTTATCCTACAATTGATTTCAGTTATTAGTACAGGGGTTTTTGTTCATAGATTTCTTTGCCTCTGTTTTAGTTTAAGAAAAGCTAAACGCACCTACAGAAGAAAAAGAACTTGTGATCTTCAACCCCTGGCTTTACATGTTTCACTTCTAGCAAATATATGCGTTTTTAAGGAACAACTACCTTTGCGCTTAAAACAAAATTCTGTTTTATCAACCCTCCAGGCTCCAGGTCCTCTCAAATCATTAAATGAATTTCCACAAAAGTCATAAATTCGAAATAACCACAATCTTGAATGCATATAAATTGACATGATTTTACACATGTACAGATCAATACATAAAGTTGTTCCACGGAAATATACTTCCAAGCCAATGTGATCCCTAAAAGTATGATTTTACTTACAAAAGAACCAAAGCATCATTTCAAATATCACTAATTAAATTCTAATCTATTATTGTAGTAACCCAAAGATATTCATCCAACAGCTTGTGCACTGTTGAAACATATCGCCAGCAATGTTTATTTGCATATATTTGTCCTACAAAAAAAAGGAAAGTATAATCACTTTTGATAAAAAGAATGGACTGGAAAAAGATAAGCGTGAACTAAGCACAGGATTACATGAATGTGCACAAAAAAGAAGCAGGGCTAGGTCCACAACTGTTTATCAGCTAAATCAAAATATCAACCAGAAACATTTGGAATAAGTTATATCTTGAGGAAGGGCTATAAATTCTTTTTCTTCGAATCAGTTGAGGAAGACACTGCAGTTACATACATTATTTGCTGGTATACTGGATGAAATTTGTCATCAAAATATAACTACATACAGATTGTACTGATAGCCGACATACCTTTACAGAACATTATTAGCTGGGATTAGAACTTGAAAAATTTATTGAAATCAGGCAGCGTGGACATCAATCTTATCAGAATGACGCTGGAAAAGAAGGCGTTACAAGTGAAATTTAATGTGCAAAACAACATAGCGTTACTGATGATCAAGTGCTTGATCGAGCTTTGATTGTGGCGCAGGTACTCGAAAATTCTGAGCATCATTTAAGTCGAACAGAAGCTCAGATTGCTTCAGGTGATAGGAACTCTTCACACCACCAGGTTCTACATAAAAAAGATATGTTATGCAAGAGGTCAATGAAAATAGACAGCATGCAAATGAAAAACAAGATAATAGTTGAGTTCTAATGCAATTGTGAAATTTGTACAGATTACCGAAGGTGTGGAGTTATCTACAGCTCCTACATTTTGTTGACCACGGAGAGTTGGTAAAATCTGCTCAAGCTATGGCAATTTTCCTACTGTCGAATAGTGCAGCATGAAAACAGTCCAAGAATCACGAGGGATGTAGGAAAAAAATTGGAGGCTGTGGGTAATTATTTGAAGGCTGTAGGTAATGATATGAACAAGCAAACAGGTCTAGATACATCAAAAGAAATTCAGGGGTGCATCTGCAATTAGATATAGAGAAATAAATCTATAGTATTTGCGAAGCCACAAAAAGAATAGTAGGAAAAATCCTACATCAAAGCACTTATCAAAGTTTGTAATACTACATTACTTGTTTCTTTTCTTTTCAAATCATCCACTCTAGGTGTTTCTTCCTAAAATCTTTGTGTATAACATCCTCAAAATAGATTTTATCATGAAAGGACGATAGCTAAAAAGTCAATATCAACAAAATAGAGACCACAACTCCCAACTTTGAAAATATTTTATGAGTAGTGTAGGTGTAAAACTAGCAGATGGATCTTCATCCAAGAAAAGCTGATAGCAAGTGCACAGCACCCGAAGGGTAGCCGCTGCGGGTTCCCTTGTCATAAAAAAAAAAGGAAGCTGATAGCAAGTTCACACCTGCTATCTTCAATGATAAAGTGAAAAATATCCAAGGATTCTATCTAGAAGGTACCCAGGGGACCAAACGAAAGGGCACTGAAAGGTCTTCAATTAAAGCTTCGAAGAGAAAATCCTAATGATGATGAAAAAAGCATGAGGAGAATTCGAAACTCGAAGAGAGCTAGGGATTTGATAAAGGTGATAGGACAGGGTTCCAAACCTGCCTTAGTCTCAAATAGGGCGCAAGCTAGGGTTGTTACCTTTGTTAAGAGAAAAAGTTATACAACTCTCAACATGTTTTCTTCTGTTAACAGAAAAAGCCATCTGATGGAAAACAAAAACGAGATTGAATCTCATCATTTATGGAGGATGATCCAAATAGCTAACCACAAAAAGACAATGGATAAGTAAAGCTATTTTACAAATTACAGTATAACTTATTACCAAGATGGTCCTAAGCCAGTAGAAAAAGAAAGCTGAACTAATCCTTTCATAGCTTACACAAAAAGACATGAATGCAGAACATTTTTATTTACGACACACTTAAGGAAACAATTGTCAATGTGAAGATTAATAGCTGAAGTGGTGATATTGTCTTCCAAACAGAAAGTGTATCTCGTTCTCACCTCCTGATATTAGTAGTAAAATTTAAAAGGATTTCATGGTGAAAATATCATTCTTATATTCCTTCCAAGTGATAGCTTCTGCCTCTCCTCCCGATACATAAGACCATTTATAATGGAGATAAAGCTCGTTTACCCAGCACGCTTCCCGATCATTACAAGCTCTTTAGCTCTATATATGATGTTCAGTTGAACAACACATACCAACTTTACGAGTAAGAACAAGTATGCATAAGCGCTAATACTTAATAGGGCCATCCAAGTTCCTGATGCAACCTAATTTCCGTCAACAAAATACATAATTGAGTTTTTTCTTCTTCGTTTTTGTTTTTTTTTAATTTTCTTTTTCTAAGTGCATTTCATGCTTTTGTTCCTTTTGGAATTGTTATATGAGAGAAATAAAAAGATGTCAATGAGTTGTTTCATATGAATCCTTGATCAACCGTCGTACAACTTTGTCATCACATCTCCCCTTTTTAATCGATTTGCTAAAACTATTGTTTGGATAAGAATTATTGAGGAACCTATATAGCATATGTATGTACACTTTTTAAGTTTTTCAAAGTAATTTTTTTTTTTTTTTTGGTAACTGACAGACATTTTATTAATTATCAGTGTCAACATTACAAATTTAGCGCAGCTAACACAGCTGGCTAAGGCCTAATTGAACTCATTACAACTCAAAAAGAGGAACAAGCATTTAAACTTAGGGCCCGTTTGGATTGGCTTATAAGTGGTCAAACCAGCTTATAAGTTGTTTTTTGATTTTTTTTTAGGTATTTGTCAAACCAGCTTATAAGCTAAAAAAGTGCTTGGAATAAGCCAAAAAAAAAAAGTTGGGGCGGCCCAACTAATTTTTTTTGGCTTATAAGCTGTTTTTTGGTCAAACCAGTTTATAAGCCACTTTTTTTAAGCTAAGCCAAAGGGGCTCTTAAAAAGAAAAACTATGAACTAGAGTTGGAAGCCCAGCAGGGGCTCTAGCAATACACATAAATGCCAGTTCTTCAGCCAAATTATCCACTGTTTTGCTCCTTTGCTCAAATAGCCTCTGATTTCTCTCTATCCACAAGGTGTACAACAATTCAGTAATCAGCATTTTACTCAGTTGTGCCTGCTGAGCCTTACCCCGACCATTGGCAATACACCAGTGCAGCTGAGACTCATGAGCATCTATTTATTTTATGCCCTGTTGCCTGGGCTTTAATACCCATGCATGTAGTAGATATTTCAAATCTAAATACGAATTACATGATAACATGGAGTTTTTCTACTAGATTTGTTTTGGATGTTGTTCTCTAATTTAGAGGTCAGTTTTCTTTTCTTTCTTCTAGCTTTAATTTTCTCTTTGGAGTATATATATTATACTATTCCATAGACAAAAGGATAGGTATATTAGTTGTTATGTCTGCCTTTTATTTTCAGAATTATATATATATATATATATATATATATATATATATATATATATATATATATATATAGTACTGTTTTTCATTGAGAATTATTAGTAATGGAACATTATTTTAAGATTCTTGAAGATGTGAAGTTGTACATTGTTCCATACGGATATACTTACGTTAACGTTTGCTTGACAAAGAAAGAGTTCCTAAATTAAAGAAGAAAGACCTCGCTATTTAATTTGACATTTTTGTTAATATAATACAAAATATCATCCAATTTAAGTAAATGACAATAGCAAAATATTTTTTTAGTTAATTACTTAATTTTCATTCCATGAATCTAGAGAAACTTTGTTATCCGCTGTGTCATCCAAACCCTTCAATTTCCCCAATGAAGGTCTTTTTAAGACGAAATAATATTCATTGGTATAAATATAAAATAGTTCTTAGAGCACGGCGTAAAATTGAAGGTTTTATGCTCGACAAGTACATAAATAGAAAAATGACACTTGAATGTTTAAGAAAGAGCAACCAACCAAGGCAATTCTATTGAAAAGATTTATATTTGTAATTTATCAATTTAATGTGTGTGTGTTTAAATTTTGGGATTCGTACCCAAGACTGATTACTGTATTTTGCTAAGTATTGTATAATATCTTGACTTACCAAAAAAGAAAAAAATATTTCTTCTATCTCAACTAAATTTACAAGAAAAATAATAATGTATTCATCAATTCCTTTATAACTGCGCGAAGCGCGGATAAATTTACTAATTATAGTATAATGGCAGATTTTGAATTCCGTTGGTTTGTTCGGTTTCTTTATGCTTCTATTCAAAGTCTCGTGCACTAATGGTGCACCAGTTGTCCCACGCTTAACACCAACGTGTTGGTTTTACTCGCTCAGCAGTAAAGAAAAATCATATCTTGACTTTCTCAACGTACTCTTATTCTTTTATTTATGAAAAATGACACTTATATATATTAAAACAATACAAACCATTAGAAAGTTTTAACTGTCCTGTGACATGATATCCCTATGCAGTTTTTTTATTAAGACAAAAATAAACAAAAGATGGTGACTGAGAATAAGTCTTAGTCTCTAAATGTTCCATGCTTTCTCTGTTCTTGGCCAAGGTATCAACAACAAAGTAGGCTTCTCTGAACACATGTTGCAACCCGCGCTGGCATCATTGACGTGCATTCATTTTAGGAGATAATTTGTAACATTCGTTTCCATTGATCAACATATCGGTCACTTCTTTGAAATCTGGCTCGATGAATAAAGGTTGAAGATTATTTTTAAAAAGAAACCCGAAGACAAGACCAATTGAGCTAACATGAAGAGCTATATGCAGGGTTTTTGCAATTTTACAATGAAGCAAAATAATGAGAAATGAATTCATCTTCATCATGGTAGATTTGACATTTGTTGTTCAGTAAAATTTTCCTTTAACTGAATGCTATCTGCAGCACTATCCTATAAGCAGACTTAATGTTGAAACAACCATTTGAGCTAAGGTCCCATGTAATTGTATCCCTATATATTTTTTGTTTAATCAAAAGAAAGATTCTCCCTTGAGAAGGTACCACTACAAATGTAGAACTCACAGTACTAAACTTATCATGCTTAAAGTGAAGGGCCATTTACTGATTATCCATAGAGATGGCAACAACCTGCCCCGCCCTACATATCAAAAGGGTTGAATTTGAAATGTGGGTTTAATCTTAACCCGCAAAACTTCAACCTGCCCCGCCCTACATATCAAAAGTTTATGTTTACAACTTAGTTGAATTTGAAATGACCCATCAAACAATGGGGTAAAAAAGAACTTTTTAATTTTTTTTCTCACCACCGTTTAACTTTTCCTCAATACTCATCACTTATCAAACACAAAGAAACAAAGCAAAAGAAGATATACTTTGTTCACAAGAATGAGCTCTCCATATCGATCACTCCAATTGATTAGCTATCCATCTCAAGAAAAATTGAACATATCCATCGCACAAATAAGCCTATGATATGGTTGAGCCGCCCCTGCTAGGAATGCATCTGCACAAATAAGAAACTCCATTAATTGTTAGGAAAGAGTAAGGGGATGGCACATATGAAGGAAAATGACAGTATCATAATTTATACATTCTAGATAACAAAGCGTTACCTTGAAATAGATGATTCATTATTTTTCTCTTTTCTTTGAGTTTGCTTGAAGCGAATTGTATGGATCTCTTCAATAAAACGAGGGTTAGATCTCAACATGTTCCTATCTAGAGTCACCCAATAGTCTTCTATCTCCTTCTTGTACTCTACATGAGCATTTATGAGATACTCTTTCCAAGTACACTTGTAAATCTCCGTTGTCTCTTCTTCAACAATTGTTGTTGTAGAAACTCTCTAAATTTTTGGTCACAATGTACTGTTAGACTCTTGGGCCAACAAATTGAGAAGATGACATCAAAGTAAGGTGAATATGTTTGTTCGAAGATGTCAGGAAATAGTATCAATCTCTCAACTTCAGATGTCGGAAGATGATCAATTCGACCTATTGATCTCATGCCTTCATCAACATACCTACTAGACAATGTCAAGTCTACAGCCTGATCATGCAACTCAACTAGAGATCTCTGTAAGTGAATGCACTGCTTAATATACCATAGAGCGCCATAATTTATGGAAATCTGGCATTGGCTTGAAGCACTCAGAAAAGATAAAGAAGGTAGTCTATATTGTTCGGAGACGACTAAGGAGAGTAACTTGGGCACGTCAAAAATGGCTCGCACTAATAAATCGCACATAGCTATACTACAAACCTCGAGGGTTGAACTAGAGATTCTTATTTTTTTCAAGCACTTACAGCAGTGTAAGATCAATTCCTTGATGAAGTGGAGTTTTTGTATAAGCTCAAAAAGAACCGTATCATCAATTTTAGTGTTCACAAATTCTACCCTTCTGAGATTCTGACAAGTACCAATATTTAACGTACGCAGACATATTTTAACAGATGAAGGCTCCAAATTACCTTTCTTCACATATTCAAAAGATAACAAATTCAAAAGATAACAAATTCCGCGTATCAGCAATATGAACTTCCTCAATTGGGCAGCCTAAGATACTTAGAGACAAAAGGTTAGGAAGATTTTTCGAAACACGAATGCATCTGAACCCCATACAATATTGAAATGATATCGTCAAGATCTGAGGGCAACATGCAATTAGACTGTCAACTACTGATCCGGTAACAGTAACATAGCGCAAGGTTAGATTTTTTAGGTTACTGCACTTAATTTTGTCTTTAGAAGGTAGTGCTTTTTGTTTCAGTATTTTGCAGTGATCTAACTCCAACTGCTGCAGAGATTCGATCGCGAATATGGTATCAGCTAACAAAGTATGTCTTTCTGAATGATTTCTTGATCTGCTTTTCACCAGAAGTGCAACCCGTGAAACCCGTTTCTCTGCTACGATATCTAACCATTTATCGACTAGACCGTCACAATCAGCATGATTAGAAAAAGAGATGCAAAGTTTAAAAGCCGAAATAGGTAGATTTTCACGGCGATATCTTTCCAAAGTATTGTCTACGACCCTCAATAATTGATAATGGAAGTGTAAAAACTCACTATGTAAATCATCCTCACCAAAATCAGATTGATAAAAACAGAGATAGGGGGTTCGTAGAGCACGCTTTAAGCCATAGCTTCGACAATACGCTGGTTCGAGCAGTAGTTTTTGTGGAGAGAAGAGAGAGTATTTGGTGAAGAATTTCTGTTGGTAACTTCGAAATTCTATCCATGGCGCTAGGATTTGTTGCCTCCATGTTAGTATTCAAAGAAGACTACCTCAACTTCTAATCCATATATAGGATCTCTTTAGTGTCCAATGATGAAGTCTTTGAAATTTGGAAGAGTTCTAACCCGTTTGGGTTAGCTGATTGTAAATAGCTAATAAGTTTAAATGCTGAAAATTATTTTTAAGTCAAAAGGATATTCAAAATCTGCAAAAAGATTTGATCTTTCTAACTTTTCTAATGAATTTAATTTTTCAAGAATCAAGCTTGAATTTACTGAGTGGTAGTTTATATGTCAAAGTCTCAACTTTCTTGTATATGATTTCAATTTCTTCAAAATTCTAAAGATTCACGGCCAAAATTCAAAGGGGTGTTTGAAAATCTGCAAAAAGATTCAATCTTTCTAATTTTTCTGATAAATCTAATTCTGTAAAAATGCAGTGGCACCCATCAAGACCATGTACATTTTTCTTCTCATTCAACAATGGGTCAAACACATCATGTTTACAAGGCCAAAAAACAAGCAATTAAGGTATCTCTTTCAGCTCCGGCATCTTCGCCGGAGCAGTCACTGGAAGGAACTCCACCGGTGATATCCGGGGGGTGGGTGGGTAAAATTGGGTTAGTTAACCAAAAGAACTAAGAAAGAAGGAAGAAGAATAGTCGCTCAAAATCTTACCTTATTTTTCTCTCGACCCTCATAAGGATCTATTTTAGAAACCTAAACAAGAAATTGAAAACCAATCCATAAACCAAGAAATGAATAACAAACAAGATGAGTAAAACTAGAGGGGAAGGAAACGAGCTTACAATTTTCAGACTTTTGAGTTGAATTTTGTGTACGTGGGAGAGAGAGTGATTGACATGATGGGATGACACATGGTACACCTACAAAGGAAGGGTACTAAAGGGTTTTCACAGACAATTTTTTTTTTTGGGGCGAAAATCATTTTCACCCCCAACTATACTTTAAAAATCAAACTCCCTCTCAACTTTGCACAATTCCCCTAGGCTAATTCCCTTGGGTCGTTTGGTAGGCGGTATAAGGCAGGATATATCGATATTAAATTTTTGGGTTAAATTTATACCATGTTTGGTTTGAGTTACTAATTAGTTCCGATATAAAACTATACCATAATCTTGGATAATATTATCCCATTTCATAGGTGGTATAACTAATACCAAGCACATGCTTTGGATTATATATGGTATATCTCACCTTTAATCCAATGAACCAAACAAAGAACAAATACTAAATAGTCCAGAGATTATTTAGTTCCAGGATTATAATCCCAATATAACTTTATCTGCGTACCAAACGACCACTTACATTTTTTTGTGCGGAATGTCCTTGTAGACAATAAAATTCGCGTCGAGAAAATAATAATCAAGACAGGAAAATATCACAACAATTGTTTGTATTTGATTTCAAAATACGAGTGTTACAATCTCTATGATTCCTCTGATTTGTCTTTTCAACAATAAATTCAAGGGCTTTTGAGCTTGATCTTGAACTTGATGGATTTGATTTTGACTTGGACTTGAATTCAAGGGCTTTTGAGCTTAGTCTTGAATCTTCGTCTGGATCTCTAGAACTTCTAGAGAAATACTTGCGTGCTTGAATGCTTTCAGCTTGTAGAGAAATCTGCGGCGTTTGATCCACGAGCTCTCCCTGGCTTCTTGTTAGAATTTCTGTCCTTTTTTCTGAATTATGAGACCCCTATTTATAGTTGTAGGATGGAGGAGTTGTGATAAGGACAGACTTCTTTTGACCAATCAGAATTAAGCTGACATGCCGATATTTGATTGGCCGAACATGTCACTTGTACACATTGCATATCTTCATTGGCCTTTGATTTGATTAGGCATGCTGCATCATTTTGACACGTGGCATGACCCTATAGGCTCCTTTATTTGACTTGGTGTGCCACGTCATTTGACATGTGGCACCAATTTGGGCCTCTTGAATAAGATGACATCTTGGGCTTGCCAAAGTGAGTTCATCATATGTAGCCCAATTAAATGGACTAGCCCAATGAAATTGGACCATTACTTAAATCCATATTTATTAAGTAATTAATCCAATTATATTAGCCCATAATTTATTTATTCGGACTAATATATTTTGAATGTAATCCAAAT